>NW_028280804.1:1994375-2357500 GCF_059751285.1 Brachycentrus maculatus
CACGTATTTCGTTTTAGATTATTTAAAAAAACAATTAAATAAAATTTAAGTTTAGTTATTTAAAACGTCATATTTTTCTTTATTAATAATCATATTCCTGCTAGAAGTATGGTTAGTTTTTCATTGTTATTATTATCTGCGGTAAACATACCTAATAATGTTGACCTATTTGTACCATTTAGATTGCTTTTCAATTGTCTGACAAACACTTTAAAGTCGGACTGCAGAGCTGTACTATCATCCACATGATCAGTCTTTTTTAATTCCAATTTTCTCCATAACGTTTGTTTACAACTCGAGAGGGATTTGTGTTGCGTTTCGATGGTGAAATGTTTACAAAATTCTCAGACGAAATGATTGGTTTTTCAAATTCATCATCATGAGCTGTAAACATATCGCTCACTCCTTTCAACAACGTCAAAAATCAAAAAACTTGATTTTTCAGGAGAACGTTTTTAAAGTTTAAAAATATTATACAATGTATTAAAAATAAATATCAAGCCACGTATTGAACTTTTTACTGTGCCACAGATCTTTTTAGGTAAAACCTGAAGGTTTTTCTCCACTTGAAAAATATTTGGTATATTTAAAAAAAATAATTAAACAAGACCTTTTCTTCAAAATGCAAAAACAACACTTTCTGCCCTGTAGCGGGTAAATATTAAGTTAAAAATATGCCTCTTATGCTGGGATATAGTACATTTTCTGGGCATTCCGAAAACACGCACAACTGAAAATTGACGATTTTTGAATTATGACGTTCTTGAGGAGTGAGCGATATCCCCACATGGAAAATGGCAGATCTCTCAGCAGTTCATATTGTGTTTGTTTTTTTTTTACAACCATCTCACTGTTTGATATTAAAATCATTCGTATCGCTGAGAAAAACTGCTAACTGCTAACACATTTAGCAAGAAACGTGTTTTACGATTCTAATTTATTGTGTACATGTTATTGCGGCGCGACATTGACACAGCCGACGTGTCTAACTTTCCAAAATCACAGACCATCAGCAATGCGAATGATTTGCTTATTTTTGTTCCAATAATTTCTGACATGCATCTCTGCTACCCTGTTTTTGCACGTTCATTTCTGTCGCACTCATCCCCCAAAATGCATCCCCTTCCTATACCGTAAAACGATTGTTAAACAAGTTATAATTACAATATAAAGTTGTCTGTCCCAGAACCGATCACATTGTAATTTAAATTCGCTTCTTGGTCCTCAAATGTTCTTTCGAAAAATTGAAATATTGATACAAACATGATTTTTTTATTGTTAATAAAATACGCATCTACCTGATTGAGTGTCATTAACAAAATGCCTGATAGGAAGCCTTTTTATAATTATTATTTTCAGACAGATATAAATGTTTTTTTAGTATAAGTACAATACAAAATAGTTTGTTTTTTGCAATACTATATAGTATTGACTAAGGAAAGGATTTGAAGCTAGACAAAAGTAATACGTTAACAAGTTGCACCGTTAACACTGATAAATTGTCATTTTTTTTTAACTAACTAAATTCTTGTTCATAAATCTGGATTGTTCCATTATAAAACATTTTGTTTTGTGAAAACGATGAGGTCATTTAATTTTTCAACCTTTTGTAGTTTTTTGACTGGCACCAACTTCAATATTTTTTTAAAAATAAAAGTTTCAATTTTATTAGAGGGTCAGCCGGGTTGTAACTGACTTCCTTTATATTGATTATTTTTGGTTTTACAATCTCTCTCGCCCTCCCTTGCCCCGCCCCTCGCCCCTGCCCTCCCACCAACCCATTTCCGCCGTTAGGGCGCAGGCATGCTTCATGTCGGTAGTTGTGTTGTTTTGCAGCATGGCCGCTCGGATTCCTATCGTGTCGCCACTTTGCCAGCGCTGAAAGACGACAACAAGACTGCAGATGGACTGTATAAGGTTTTTATATTTTTTGTTTGTTTATTATTTGTACTTTTCTTGTTTTCCGAACGGCGAAATTGATGCCCGAACTAGGCCAGATTACATTGATATTGACTGAAAAATCTCTATTTCTAATAATTTTGTTTGATATTGACTAAAAAATCTCTACTTCAATTTTAATTGATATTGATTGAAAAACCTCTTCTTAAATTTTAATTGATATTGACTGAAAAACCTCTACTTAAATTTTTATTAGTAAAGATTCAGAGGATGAAATTTTCATACGTCGATTGTAATCAGCGTATTTTTTTTGTCCTTTTGTATTTTGACTACCGTTCTGGAGGTCCCGGGTTCGATTCCCAGAAGGGTCAAAATAAATTAAAGTGATTTTCACTCTCATATTTATTCAATATCACCCTGGTACAAGCGCGGGACTGATCACATTGCCTCCTAGCAATTAACGATCAAATAAGATAAAACTACGTCGAAACGATTCAGTGCCCTATGCACCATTGGATGCGTATAAGAGTTAGAGAACGAAAAGAAGACTTTTTACTCCGGCTATGTTAAAACATTGTTGAACATTTTTTAATTACATATTTATTTACTGGCGAACATTTCTTTCTTTTTTTTAATCTTAAGTTAGTTTTGTATTCGAAGACTTCGTAGGACTGAACAAAAAACTCATTTTATATAAAACGTTTGTGGAAAATAATATTAGCATTGAAGTTTAATTTTCTTTTTAGTTTAAAAAAAGGGGTTTATCCATATTTCAAGAGATAACCAAGAAATCTAAAATGTTGCATTAAAAAAGGCGTTGAAAAGCACCTTACAGTTTTGAGTTATCTCTTTCATATCGTAATTTGAATCGAGTATTCAGTTTAATCAGGCGTGTTGCCTTGAAATACAATGTTCCAATTAATTATTAGTAATGGCACCTCATGTTTCTTACATTGTGATATAACTTGTAAAATGCTAATTGCAGATTATATTCAATGTTGGAATTTGGAATGCTGATTATGCAATTTGTACATATCACTAATGCAATTCATAAGATTGACTCGATTCGGTTCCTCGGCCGTGCACATATGAATTCAATAGCATATCGTTTTATTGAATACAATTTTTCCAAGAATAGTTCTTTTACGCATACCAGTTATTGGGCCAATCATCTTGGTGTAGTAATCGATGGACATCTTAAAAATAACGGTCACATTGGCAAACTAGTTAAAAGAATAAGAAATGCTTATATATTCGTAGAATTAAAAAAAAAAAATAATAATTAACACGGGGAGGAATCCAACTCCCCACCCAAGTATCCACCCTTCTTTATGAACCTAATTCTAGAATTGCGGGCATAATTTCTAAAATGATAAAGCTAAACGCATTTAAACTATGAAATTTTGTATTAATTGTTATTATTATTTTTTCGTTTGTAAATAAAAATAATACTTGACACTGGCAGAAATATCCTTTCACTGGGTGACTGCCAAATAAATAATTTAAAAAAAAGTATCGATCACCAAACTAACCTCGGATCAGCGTATACAGAACCTTAATATATAACATTTTTTTCTCGTTGTTTTACCTCCAAACGTTATAATGTTAAGTGTTTAATTCATCCCTCATTTTTGAAATCTATTATCACGACACCGGCCTAGTTAGGGCGGAAATGTTCTCGAGACATTCGGATTATTGTGCATCATATATGGTAAAGAGCCATAATTCGCAATATTTTTAATGGGTCGAAATTTTTGTGCACAATTGAGACCAAGATTTTTCAAAAAGATGGCTCGCGGATGAATCAAGCTGATAATATTACTTGATATTGTAAAGATTTCCCGCCAACCGCCAGCGGATTTTAGTCCGAAGGAAATCACCAATCTTGGAGCCGCGCGCGGAAGTGAACAATCTCACTCAAACACCACACGATCCAATTGTGGCCGCTCTTAATCGCGTGGCTCTCAGCGGTAGAAAAACTTGAAGGATCGCTCTCAATTATCCGAGACGTTTTGCGGCCGAGGAAAATCTGATAACGCCGCATTCTGTCGGGCATGTCAGACATCGGACTGACGGGTCGGGCCTATTCTGCTGGTTGTGCATAACGCTGGGCGTAAATGCGGAGACTGACGCGCGTTGAAGGTTCCGTGGAAAGCAGTTTTGCTCTACTGTGGGCCGGCCCTATAGTCGATCATGTTTATTTCTCTTTTTGTGCCACATCTGTCCGAGATGAATTTGGTTAAAATTATTAGAATGGTACTTTTATTAATCAGTTATCTTTATTTTAAGCGGCAATAGCTAAGCTTCTCGGGGTTATACATACCTGTTCTCATATTAGCTTTTGTGAATTGTACATTGCTAATATGAAGATACCCATTAATCCTTCATTTTCTTTCAATTCACCTTCAGCAGAGGAAGACTTAGGAAAATTTGGCGTGATCAAGTATTTCAAATTCTTGAATGTCAGTACAGGAGTCGGAATAATCGGCGTGTTTGTGTGAGGAGATGCATAGATGTGGAAGAGGCGACGATTGTTTGACGATTCCTATATCACCCTGGTTTCATATATTCAACGATCGAGTTGACACCGTATCGGCCCGATACGGTGCCCTATGCACCACTCGGGTGAGGATAGGTTCCAGAAAGGGAGAATTTAATTATTACTCGATTCCTGGATGTTTTACTTGACAAATCGTACAGATAACAAACATACTAGCGCGAAATTACCGGCTAAATTCGTTAAAGGAGCAGGATAGGACAATGCGTTAAAACTCCGTGTGATAAGCACTTTTAGCGTCATATCAGTAGCTACCAAGGGCAACTAGCCGCAGATCAAATCGGCAATATGACAATTACAATTAAAAGCCCGTACGATAGGCCATCGCTGGCCGTAGTATTGTAGGAGCGCGAGAGCAAATAGGGCCGGTGCGCTCGAATTAGTGTGACACAGATCGGCCGGCCGTTCTAGTTAGCGAATAATAATCGGCAGAGCGCGGAGATATGACGATCATTGCCTTCAAGGGTACCGCTGGCGTGTAGGTGAGCCGCGAGCCGCGAGCACAAAGGAGTGACGTCAGGGATTTTGATGATCCCGTCACCCACGGAGACACCACGCCATTTACTACGGCGGGCCCGAGACCCGACGGTACTCGCGCAGTAATGATCGAGGGGGGCGAGTGAATAGTGAATAGAATACTTAATTTTGTGGAGTCGCAAAGCACCATACAGCACTGCAAACTGACTGAAATCCTGCTCTAGGCGGTAGGTAGGTACCGTTTCTATACATGTCTGCCCCCACGACTTTCAAAGGGCGGTACACTGAACTGGACGTTCCACGCAGTACCGTGCAAAAAGTGTACTAAAATAAAAAAATATAAAATGGATGTTTTCCTTGTATGAAAATCAATTCAGGATATCAAAAAAATCAATACTTCTTCTCCTTTGTGTGTCATGTTGAGTACCCCCGACTTCACTTGAAAGTAATATTCTTATCTTGGGCAGCTAAACAGCGCTTCGACGGTCCTGATCCCCGTACAATATCGTATATTCCGGAGCCAGGAGATCTGTCCTCTGCCCACACCTCGTCGACCCTCTATTTTTGCATTTTATGATTAGGTGCAATAGCTCGTACTTCTCTTCTCTTAGAACAAGCCCTAGATAGGACACCTTCTGGACCTTGATGTCAGTCAACAACTGTCTCCCTGCTCTTGCTTTTTGGACCACATTTGCGTTGCTGACCATATCGGTCCAATCAAATTCATATATATATTTTTAATATCAGGCAATAGTCGACACATTATCGCATGACGTCGCTTTTATTATTTGAGATATCTAGACCCTATGTTATATTTGTTCCCAAATTTTCGTGTTTACTGGATTAAAACAACCACAAAAAATCATTCATCGCTGTAACTGTTTTTTTTTTGTATTTAGTTTAGTTCCTTGTATGACTCTTGGTAAAGAGCCATTAAAACGGTCAAATCACGTTGAAATTGAGCGCATTCAACTGATCATTCGATATAAAATGATTGATGGTGAAGAGAGATTGAAGTTCATTTACAGTGTTATTGAACTTCTTTGATCATTCTTATCTCAAATCTACAAGTAAATGAAAGAGATGCAGCACCGTATTATCTTGAAACCGTGTTAAAGAAAGTCAATTCGATATTCTATAATAGGCATATGGGAGAAAAGGTCAAAGAGCTGTAAAGAAAATTTTGTTTAAAGACATTGGAATTATTTTTTGCATTTTACAACAATGCTAGCAATTTATCACTAATGTACTTAAATTTGTACATTAATCCATCAAAACCAGATCTGTTTTTGTTTGTCTTAAGGTAATTTCAATAAATTTAAAAAAAAAGTTACTTTGTGTAGAAAAACGTAAAATTACTATTTCTAGTACGTTGAGTGTACTTTTTCTTCGTTAGATGTTTCGCATACGATCGCGTTGCCAAATTTTTCTTACCACGTTACTTCCTCTTCATTAAATTAATACTTCGCCTGTCACGCCGCTGTTACGCGCGAGACGGCCGTAATATGTACTTCGTCACAATAATTATTTCAACATTTTTGACATCTCAACATAGATGAAGAAGAATATGGAAATCAGGGTATTAACAAAAGTTACGGCTTGTCATAGGCAGGAACACTTTCGCCATTCTACCCATGATTGATAACCACACTACTCACATTTCGGAGCTACAACCAACTCGTTCTTTCACATGTGAGTTATCGGCACCATCTATGGTTGCGTTGAGTAAGCTTTGTATTTAGCAGAGACATTCATAAATGTATGTTAGATTCTTCCCGAATTATTTTACATACTAGGAGACGCCTGGTTAAGTGATCACTTAACACACGTGCAACATACACTATTCTACCCATTGGAATTCATATATACTTCATTAATCTCACGACGATGTGCGTGTGAGTTCACTAGAGCCATCTATGGTTGGATTGGGAAAGCTTTTTTTTTATTTAACATAAAACCTTTTATTTGGATGTATGCAAAATCCTAACCGGATTATTTTACTTGCAGGGAAACGTCTGAATACATGATTTTCAATTTTTATGCAGCTTAAAATTTGACCAGTTATTTTATTCACAATATTTTGAGTGTGTCTAATAGTTGTTCACAATTCTGGGTTTCTCCACAAAGTTAATTTTTACACTTTTTTATGTAAAAAAATAACTCCTTTGTGGAGAGTCCATTTAAAAAAAATAAAATCAATTCCCAAGAGAAAAAAAAACTCTAGATGTTCTGAATTCTTTCAATCTTACGTATGTACCAAGTATTCACAATTTTTTTTTTACAAATTTCAAGTGTAATAATAGAAAAACAGTTTTCTAGTCAGTTCATTGTGTTATTTTTTCTGTTTACATCAAAATTTGATGTGTTTTCAGATTCCAGTTCAAACATCTTATCTGCTTAAACACACTTTTTTCGCTAGTCATAATAAATTATTTACGACCGCTCTCTGACCGCGTAAACAAACAAACTCAGCTTTGATTGACCAACACACTTCACCGAAATACTTCTCTCCAACTTGCGAAGCTTGCTCGGAAATTTGCGTTTATTATATTTTTACTACCTATTTTTAACGTGTTTAAAAATATTTGAAGGTCCAAAATATTTAAAGGTTATTTAAATATAAAAATGAAACATCTGTAATTGATGTTTTTTTGAGTTTATTAATGTAAACACCGCTAGTTTCGAGAACTACTGATGTTCTCATCAAGAGGCGAAAATACAAACTGTGTTTTTAAATCAATAAAAAAAATGGTGTTATACAATTGTTTTATTTTTATATTTAAATCATCATGTTATTTCACTAAGTTAATGTCATGAGATTGATCATATATCTAGGAGTTCCAAAAATTTGAGTGGTGTGGTTGTCAATCATGGGTAGGGTGGTGTATGTTGCACGCGTGTAAAGTGATCACTTAACCAGCCTATGACAGGCTATAAGCCCTGTAAATACCCAGGCTACTACATTCTTCTTATTATTGTGTTATTTGCGCATGTTATTTATACATGTATTGGAATTTTTAAATTTTTTTAAATAATTTTTTTTTGTTCCTTACCTTTCAATAAATCTTTTCTTTTCAAAACCATATATTTTTATTTTGAAGAAAAACTTAATTTTCAATAAAAAACAGCGTTTTAAGCATTAAATGTAATTAGATTTAAATTATCCACTGACACTTCGTGGTGGAATTGCATTTTTAATTTATTATTAGATTAAAACCAATATTTTTAGCTTTTCCACTTTTTTTATTTGACCAGCGACCGAGTTTCGTCGTTACCGACATCATCAGACCAGTCTGATGATGTCGGTAACGACGAAACCCGGTCGCTGGTCAAATAAAAAAAAGTGGAAAAGCTAAAAATATTGGTTTTAATCTAATAATAAATTAAATGTAATTAGGTTAAATGTTACCTGGGTTTAAAGTAAATTAAGTTGCGGGCTATTGATTATCCAGCTTTAGTCCGACGCCAGGTTTCGCAATCGAGTGTCCACCGAACAACGCAATGCGAGATTTAATTTGATTTTTTAAATGCTAAAGCGAATCGGTTTCCATATCCTGTGAGCCCGCGATGGCTGCGATAAGGCCCCCCGTAGGTGTGTAATCACATAACACATTTTATTGGCATTCGCGACCCTCGCGCTCGGTTCCCGAAGCTTCTGCAACGGTGCCCGCCTACACCAACATCATTCTAATAATACGAACGTCAGATCGGTATAAATAAATCAGCTCGTAAAAAATATATTACAGTCGAAAATGTCACACGTGGCGGAGTGGTGACCGTATACTCGTTTAGGCATCGCCCTTTAAGGCCCAACATACGATAAATCGTAATTTGATTTTCTTTAAACCCGGGTGACATTTGATGTAATTGTATTTTTTGCTTAAAATACCATTTTGTATTGAAAAAATAAGTTTTCCTTCGAAATAATACGGTTTTGAAAAAAAAAGAGTTATTGAATTATTGAGTTATAGTCGGTAAGGAGTAAAAAAAACAATATTCTTAAAAAAAGTCAAATTCTAATATACATATATTCTAACAAAAATAAATTGCACGCAGAGAACACGTGCGGCTTCTTGCGCAAACGGTCACTTACTGAATTGGAAATTTAAAAAAAAAAAACTGGTTTTCTTGTTGTTACGAAAAAATATATATATAAAAAAATATATAGTATATATTTTTTTACAAAAATGTTAATATAACCACTCGCTGAATTATTTGCTTATCTATTTCGAGACGTACCCGTCCCTTCGTCAGGACAATCACTACACCAGCATGCAAATAAAAATACGCGTCACTACCATAGTTACTATTCACACACTTCTTTTAGATGGGATATATTATTTTCCTTGCTTATTGTGTACAAGGTTTATAGGTCATTAAGGGGATTTTTGTTTCTTCTATTTAAAAAAAATGTTTATTATGATTTGTATTGGGAACAGGGGGGATAATCTAGTGTGGGCCAATCGGGAACTTGTCAGCATTTGCTCATTGCTGGGAGGAAACCACGTAAAACTCCTCAGGAGAAGCCGGACTATTGACTATCGTCAACAGGCCTTTCGTTCCACTAGAAGAAGGTATTCACACACTTATAACTACACAAAATGTTAATCACATGCGTTTTTGGTCAAAACGGGTACCAACGTGCACTAAGAATTGTAGAATAACGTGCGCTAAAGGCCGAGGTCTGACATGCACGTTTTTTTCAGTTTTCCTTTATTGCTTATAGGGTAGAAAATTACGCCGATTTTGCCATGTATTTTTGGTGGAATTTCTCCTGCCGGGTTTAGAAAGCGCAATGAATCGCCTTTATCTGGAAGATATACTAAATTGGAGTTTTCTTATCTTGATTTATTATAGTTTTGTTTACGTTTTTATTGCCCGCGATGTGCACCATCCGTTTTACGCAAGGTATAGGCTAAATTCTTTTGTTTTAATTTTTACACTACATTCGATGCACGAAACGGACGAATAATATTGATTAAATAGTTTTATAATGTAGATTTCTATAAATATACAAAAAAAAATCACAAATCGTAACTTAATTTGTGTTGTAACTGTTGATGTTTCGATTTAAAATAACGAAATATGTATTTAAATAAAATATGCAAGTCAATTCTTATTTCCACTCTTGATAATTATGATGTCTTTTACTCATTTACCGGACCTTTTTTGCAAATAGCAATATGGTCGCCGTCCGCTTTTTAGAATGGTTCAAATTTATTCTAATGCTTGATGATACATTACGCTGACACGTGTTCATAAATAATAATATGTGCTTGTATGACATCACGGGAAATTCGCATAGCGTGTAGATTAAAATACACCACAAAAATACATTCATAAAAAAACTTCTACAGTTTTAATACGATTATCCGCACATACTCTTTCGTAATATGTATTTCTTAAGAATGATTTTTTCTAGTTCAAGGATTGAGCAAGTTAAAATATCAAACATGAGGTTTCTTTTGCGCTGGTTTTCAACTGGACGGCATTAACTCGTATTTGAGATATCCATTTAAAAGCAAAATTTGGTGTTTTAATTATTTTAATTCATATAAGTATTGCTCGCAACATTAAGAAAACATTTCAAACACAAACTAGGTGTTTGTATTATTGTATGTTACATCCATTTAGGTCCTAAGGCGCGGTTAATTACCACGTTTTTAACAAGACATGTGTACTCTGTTCAAGTCAACTAGTCAACTCTGATGGCATTAAAAACAGATTATATACGTATGTTGATTTAACGAAATTTTGTTGAAAATTGTTTTTTGTCTCAAAATTTAATGACTTCATTAAAAAAAATTACTTTGCGTAATGTTGGTTAGCGCGTTTAGCAACCGTGTCGAAAGTACCGGGTCCGATTCCCAAGGAATGTCATCGTAAATATTAGTGACTTTTCACCCTAAAATCTATTTTAGTACTATCCCGAAATGGTACCTGAAGTGCAGGATTAATCACATTGCCTTCATGTAACGATCAAGAAAACACTGCGTCAATATTATGCAGAGCCCTGTGCGCCATTTAGTCCGGATACTGGTTAAAAGAAGAACCTTGTCGTAACTTTCGGACCTATTACATTTGACCTATTACTCTTGTACTATAAGATTTTAATTTTAATTTTAGAATATCACGTCTCCCGCCAATTGCAAACAGATTTGGCTTTTAAGAAAAAAATCTTTGTAATGTAGATATTTGGCTCTCTGGCTAATAAGTTTGCCGACCACTGGTACATAAATAAGATTATTATTTTTATTTTTGGAATATCACGTCTCTCAGGTAGGTACGCGCGACAATTTTGTTAGCCCTCGCAGTTTCCTGCGATTACATCGCCGATCGCGTTCCAATTTTGTTTGGGAAATCTCGTAGGGTCAGTCTCCTCCTCTCGGCTGGTGACGTAGTATCGCGTTGACGCAAATAGGTGTATGTATAAACGTGGAAATGGGCTAGCGGGGTGGGGTGGGCGCGGTCATCCGCAGGGGGGGCTACTTGTCAGACACCTTGTGCGTCACGGGATGTGCAACGGGTCCGAACGCTTTCCCGCCGTTTTTCGAGACATTTTTTTAAATCTTGTTTTTATTTTTTGCTGTCATTTATTTATATTCCAACGTAGGAGTAACTCGTACATGTGTGATGTTATTCTCACGTCACTTCATGTGTAAGTTCACGACAGTATCTTTGGTTGATTTGAGTAAGCTTTTTTTATATAATTGACATGTCATCATAGATGTCTCTAGTGAAATTCTAGTAATTAAAGCAATACTTTTCGAATAATAATAATAATTATAGAAGTTACAAGAATTTGAGTAGTATGGTTGTCAATCATGAAAAGAATTGGTGAATGTTACACGTATGTAAAGTGATCACTTAAATCAGCCTATGACGGTCATAAGCCCCTTAAATGCCCTGACTTCTATATTCTTTTCATCTATGTTGAGATGTCAAAAAAATAATTTAAAAAATAACTCTTAATAGGAGATAATCCAGATTTGTGAACAAATATTTGGACACACTCAAAATGTTGTAAACTTTTGTTTAGCAAAGACCCTTTTATTTGAATGTACGCAAGACCCTTACGAAATTTTACATGTTGGGATGTATTCTAATCACATTTAGTTTCTTCAGGTGTCAGGTGTTCTATCCTTTCCGTGTACATTATTACTTACTGATATTTTATATTATAATACTATGTACATGTATAAAATTAGAGAAAAAATGAATAATTGAAATGTTCAACAATGTATTGACAAGTGGAGATAAAAATAAATGTGAAAAAAAGTTTTTTGCCAAATTTTAAAATAAGGTTTTTTTCTGTAGTTTTTTATAACATTAAAAAAATGAACAAGTGTGCCCTGGCGTTCATCATTACAGGTATGAATTATATATAAATTACAATAGATTGCTTTCTAGGAACCTTACAATTCCATCATTTAGATGAAAAGATTGCATCCCGCTGAAAATAGTTACATTTCACGCAACATTTACTTATTAAGTTTTGATATGGACTGTTTTACACTAATTTTGTGTTCATAATGTTTAAAAAATGATTTTAAATGTATCCCTTACTTAATGCACGTTTCAATCAAAATGAATTTATAAAATGTTTAAAGTTATTTTAATTTCCAAATTTACTAATATTTTACAACCAGCTCTCGGATTCATTTCTTTCAAAAACTAAAAATTTGCCAACATGCATCAGCAAATCAATTTCCTTGCACACATTATGTAATTTTGTCACCGACGCCTACAGGCCTTCTCTGCTATTGGCAAGAAGCACAGCGTCATCAGCTTGCTAAAGGAAACAGACAGTCAAATTTTTAGATGTAAAATTGAAAATTTTAGCTGACCCTATAGAATCTTGATAAACCTGACATATTTGAATTTTCAAAAATTCAAAATTCATATTATTGTTATTATTATTATTAGTTTGAATGTAATATGTTACAATGATTAAAGAAAACACATGTTTTACACCACTTGAGTTTTATTAAAGACTACATGTTTCAGAAGTTAAACTTCCATCATTCAAATGAATTTAAATGATGGAAGCTTAACTTCTGAAACATGTAGTCTTTAATAAAACTCAAGTGGTGTAAAACAAGTGTTTTCTTTAATCATTGTAACATGTCTTATCACAAAGTTAATACCGAAACAATAAGTAATATGTTATGTTGTTTTAATATATTGTTTCTCTTTTATACAGTCCAGACGGAAGGCTCCCACTAAGAAGGCCAGGAAAGGTGATGATCTAGATGACTTGAAACAGGAATTGGATATCGATTTCCACAAGATCACGCCTGAAGAACTTTATCAACGATTCCAGACACATCCCGAGAATGTAAGTTTATATTTTAAACTAGAAATACTAAAATGTATAGGAATTACATTGAAAAAAGGTGCAATTGAGCTTTGGGTTGAGAGGCTTTGAATTCCTTTGGCAGGTGAAACTACCTCAAAGTTAAAATGAACTACTCTTATGGCGGATGTACATTGATACTTTGTTTTGGTGATAAGGTAAAGATGATTGGATTCAAAGAGTAAAATAAAATTACATTAAATTTGAAGAGGAAAACATTGATTACTATTTCTTTGAATTATATTTGGTGTTTTTTTTCTTGTACTTTAAAATTACTAGCATTTCATGAATTATTTTGCTGTGACTACAGTTGTATGACAAATGTTTGGTAGGTGCAATATTCAAAAGGAAATTCAAAGTGTAATTTAGACATGATTTAGATAAAGATATATATGTATTTTTTCATATCATTTTATAATATAAATATTTAAAGATTTAATCTATATAATTAATAATATTGTAATTATTCGTTTGTTCAAATTCACAAATCTCCTAAAGTTATTCACTGCAACTGGTAAAAACATGTTTTAAAAAAAAAACAGTTCTTTAACCACAAAGGTGCCATCTGTTGAATGTAACAACAATACTAAACAATGCTTATGTCGGACAGCGTGTTTCTTGGCAGCTATTAAAATATTATACACTCGCGAGCATTGTACAATTGAGCGTATTAGAAATGTGCGCTTTACCTTTTTTTATTCTCCTTTTGACCAGACTGAGTCACAGCAACGCTTGGCCGAGTACAGCTAGTTGATAATAATGTGATTTTTTTACTCGTGTTGGTGTCATACCACGGTATATGAACAAATAGTTAGTCAGGCATTTGTTGACATATTTTTACTAGATATGACTGCATTCATTGCACTGGTAACCCTAGTAGCTATCATTATGCCATTTCATTTTGATATGCGGTAAAAATCTCATTGTAATAATTACATATGTTAAATTACTACGGTGACCTTCAAACGATTGCTTTATTTACATATTTGTGACTCCTCCGATGTGCTGATGTTGGTCTGGGGCATAATGTGTGTCAATACCAACTGCCGAGTTACATATGATTAGGAAAAGGTCAGTGTCGCTTCGGCAAATTGTGTCTCAATCAGGGAGATGACTAGCGAACCGGTTCAAGCGTATATCTGTTTGTGTACATATTGATAACAGATATAGTTTTTATGATCTTTGACTCATTGAACCTTAAAGGGTCTCTAATATTCATTATTTGTGTTATTGATAAAAACTGATAGGAATTTGGATTTAGCTCTAAGGGTAGAAAAAGTGACAACTGTTTTTTTTTAATAATTTATATAAAAAAAATGTTATATGCTTTCTTCACTGCTAATAAATGTTAATATCAAATTTGAACTTTGCGCGCAGTTATAGCAAATAAAAACTTATCAGCGGAAGCTAAACTGGCAGTGCACAACGGAGTCCTGGTTCCAACTCTAATGTATGGAAGTGAAACATGGAGTTGGCAAAAGAAGGATGAAAGTAGACTGAATGCAGTCGAAATGCGATCTCTCAGAAGAATGTGCGACAAAACGATGTATGATAGATGTGCGAATAGTGAAATAAGGAAGGAATGCAAAGCTGAGATAAGCATTATCGATAAAATTAAGAAAGGTGTGTCGAGATGGTTTGGACATGTGGAACGAATGAGTGACGAAAGAACGGTAAAACAAATTTATGAGGCGAACGTTAGTGGGAAAAGAAGCAGAGGAAGACCGAGAAAAACATGGCACGATCAGGTATGCAAAATACTTGAAAGTGGTCAGGTTAGGAGTCGTAACAATCGGCGGGTATGTATGAGGAGACGCATGAACGTGGAAGAGGCGAAGAATGTTTGCAAGGACAGAGTGGTGTGGCGCTCTATTCTCTCTGCCTACCCCTGCGGGGAAGCGGCGTGATGGTTAGTTAGTTAGTTAGTTAACTTTGCGCGCTGTTTTGTGCTATATTTTTAGGTTTATAAAACAGGGCTCTAAATTTTCAAATATATTTATTTCATATAATTAATTTTTAAAACACTAACCTTTTATTTACTATTTTATAATTTACAAAATAATATTGTTTAAAATCATTATATGTATATTGTTACAACTTAATTACAACAAGATATAAGGTGTTAATTTGTCTTAAGAAAGAAGCTGTTTGATTCGAAACCAGTCAGATTTATAATTTATTTACGATAAGATATATAGCTCTTTAAACAAAGTTATCTTTTTAAAGTTATAATAATTTTTAATGTTTACATTTAGCTAAAGCATTTCTAGATAATTTGTAGGTGGTTCTAGAAACTTGTATTTATTTAGATTAGCAGTGTCGGAGACATTGAAAGCTTTTAAATGTAAATTCACCGTAAAAACAGGACACAATTCGTTTCACATTTTCTATAATTTTCGCAACTTAGTTCATAAAACAAACAAAAATTGCTTTGCAAGAGAGGGTCTGTCATTCTTCAATGGTGAAATGTATAAAAGATGTGGAATATTTACGAAACATTGTAAATGCTATATATCTATAGGACCACAAATATATACTTCTAACCCTTATCCGCACCCAATGGTGCATAGGGCACTGCATCGTATTGACCCAGTGTTATCTTGATCGTTACTTACACGAAGGCAAGGTGATCACTCCTGCGCTTCAGGGACTAGTTCAGAGTTATATCAAATAAATATTAGAGTGTAAAATCACCAACATTTATTTTCACCCCCCTAGGAATCGAACCCGGGACCTCCAGCATGGTAGCTAAACACGCTAACCATTACATCACGGAGGCGGATAAAATAAAATTGTCACAAATATATATACACAAAAATTATATTAAAGCATTGTCATTCAATGTGTTGTATGTTTGATGTTCCCAGGGACTCAGTCACGCGAAGGCCAAGGAGAATCTGGAGAGGGATGGCCCCAACGCACTCACGCCCCCCAAGCAGACCCCCGAATGGGTCAAGTTCTGCAAAAATCTGTTTGGAGGCTTCGCGCTCCTGCTGTGGATAGGAGCTATCTTATGTTTCATTGCCTACGGTATCCAGGTAACAAACCCATTATCTAATCTTTTGCTTTCAATTTAATTTTATTTGATTATCATTTACCAAAAGTGAACACTTCTTTTCTTCTATACATAGTATGTAAAATCATCCGGCTGTGAATAAATCAATGTTTTTAATAAAAGAGTATCATAATTTTTTCTAATGTTCTTTTGATTTGCATTAGCATAACAATGAAACAATTTAATATGATACACAGTGACCTATGAGTATAATGTAATGCAAGTCTAGATAAGAGAAAAAATTCTTCATTTCACTGCTCTTTCAATACGTCACATGAGATAAGTCGTTAATACTGTGTTTAATTGAACAGGCGAGTACCGTGGAAGAACCCGCTGATGACAACTTGTACCTGGGCATTGTGCTGGCGGCCGTCGTGATAGTCACGGGTATCTTCTCCTACTACCAGGAGAGCAAGAGCTCCAAGATCATGGAGTCCTTCAAGAACATGGTGCCGCAGTTCGCCACCGTCCTGCGCGAAGGCGAGAAGCTCACCCTCCGCGCTGAGGACCTGGTACTCGGAGACGTTGTAGAGGTAAACACGTGATACATTTTTATTAATTTATCTAGTCTCAGATAAGGTCTTGATCATTTAAATCTAAACTCGGGCTGTCTAGTCAAGTCTTCTCATCAACTGCTGGTTAGTCAAGCCATGATCACAAGTTACCCAATCGTCGGTGTGACTAATCAGCGAAGGAATCAAAATATCTTAAAAAATAAACACAAGTTATGAATCTGCATTCAATCTGATTTATAAAAATAAAATTTATTATGAAAATAACTCACTGTTTGGCTCAATTAGAGAAGATTTGATTGCATATAAAATAATCAAGGTTCCTCAAAGATTGAAAAATAGGTGTTTTACCTAATCTTTAGTGTAATCAGATTCGACCAATGGACATAAATTATCTAGCAACACACTGTTAGAATGTTTGCATTATCCATATTATCACCCCCGCCAGATGAATCCCTCTGTAATCTAAAAAATGTTATAATAAGTTACATAATTATAATGTTTGTTTTATGCATTTTCCTTTAGGTTAAGTTTGGTGACCGGATTCCTGCTGATATCCGCATCATCGAAACTCGAGGCTTCAAGGTGGACAACTCCAGCTTGACCGGAGAGTCGGAGCCCCAGTCCCGTGGACCCGACTTCACCAACGAGAACCCCCTGGAAACCAAGAACCTGGCCTTCTTCTCGACCAACGCTGTGGAGGGAACCGCCAAGGGAGTCGTCATCTCTTGCGGAGATCACACTGTGAGCTTAAATACTTTTTTCAAACAGATTTGCGATTTAAACTCATCTCTGTGTAAGAGAATATAGACAAAATATTGTTCCTCAAGAGTAATAAGTAAAAGTAAAAATAATGTTTGAGCTCAATCCCTACCTCCCCTATCAAATTTAATGAAATGTTTTAAGAGAAATTGGTGTGACATAAAAAATAATTTCTCTAGGTCATGGGACGTATTGCTGGTCTGGCGTCAGGTTTGGACACTGGAGAGACTCCCATCGCTAAGGAAATTCACCATTTCATCCATCTCATCACCGGAGTGGCCGTATTCCTCGGAGTTACATTCTTCGTTATTGCCTTCATCCTCGGCTACCATTGGCTGGACGCTGTCATCTTCTTGATTGGTAAGTTTCAATATTTATGAATATACAAGCCGTGTAAATGTATCAATTTGGCTAATTTGGCAGAAATCTTTCATACTTTTGTCGATTTACATTAATCAACTCGTAATAAAATTCTTAATCATTGATGTTATAAATTAATAAGCTTTGTTGTAGTTTTGCACTCTACACACTGGATATTTAAATTTGATTCGATTCCCTAATATAACACAATGGCATAAAATGTTAATTGTTGTATAATTTCAGGTATCATTGTCGCCAACGTACCTGAAGGTCTCCTGGCTACCGTGACCGTGTGCCTGACCCTGACCGCCAAGAGGATGGCGTCCAAGAACTGCCTGGTCAAGAACTTAGAGGCTGTAGAGACCCTCGGCTCCACCAGCACCATCTGCTCCGACAAGACAGGAACCCTCACCCAGAACAGGATGACCGTTGCCCACATGTGGTTCGACAATCAGATCATTGAAGCCGATACCACTGAGGACCAGTCTGGAGTGCAGTATGGTAAGCATCCTTTCTTCAATGAAATATATCAGTGGAAGAATGTATATCGCCCACTCCTTTGAACAGCGTCATATATCAAAAAATTTGATTTTTCAGGAGAAACCTTTTTTAAAGTTTGAAAATATAATAAAATGTATTAAAAATAAATATCAGGCCACTTATTGAACTTTTTACTGTGCAACAGAAATTTTTAGGTAAAACCTGAACGTTTTTTCTCCATTTGAAAAATATTTAGTATATTTGAAAAAAATAATTAAACAATACCTTTTCTTCAAAATGCAAAAACAACACTTTCTGCCCTGTAGCTGGTAAATATTGAGGTAAAAATATGCCGCTTTTATTAATATTATTAATTTTTTGTTAAATATATTCAATTCACACTTTCAAAATAAGTCTTAGCGAAAGCAGATTTAAAAATACTGGTTAAATTATGTGTAGTAAAAATTTTTTCAATAATGCTAGTATTCAACCAAATACATACTCTTCTTGTCTTCCGGTTTTGAGATAGCCTTGTCTTCGTCAGAACACATTATTTACATTATGTTTACATCAACTACCATACTATTTATATAAAATTTCATGCAAAACAAGATGTTCGTAGTAACTTGCCGTGAGAAGTGTTTTAAAGAACAATTATTAAAAAAATTGATTATTACACCAGTTCTATGATTTTTAAAGTCGTCTAAAGCATTGTTAATTGAAAGCTTTGTTCCGCAGTGTGTGCCGCGGCACACTGGTGTACCGTGGTGATTAGTTGGAGTGCCACGTAAAAAAGTCTAGTTTTGTGAATATAACACAATTGCTTTTAATTTTGATCGCCTGTGCTCAGTTAAGCAAGCTCACATTTTGCATTAAACATCATATGTTAAATATGTTTACGCATTATATTTATTTTGATAATAAATCAATATCATAAAAGTTTTTTTCTTCTTTGGTGTACCTTTGAAATTTCTTAATTTGGCAGTTCTTTTTGCGAACACTGGTCTAAAGAGTTTGCTGTTGAAACTCCAATAACGGTCCAATCTTACATTCAGTGTAGAACTATACAGTAGTCAAATAGTAATCTAAGATTACTGAGTTGAGGTGAAATGTTTTAGACCGCACGAGTCCCGGATTCAAGGCGCTGGCGCGCATCGCCACGCTGTGCAACCGCGCCGAGTTCAAGGGTGGTCAGGACGGAGTGCCCATCTTGAAGAAGGAGGTGAGCGGAGACGCGTCGGAGGCAGCGCTGCTCAAGTGCATGGAGCTGGCGCTGGGCGACGTGCTCTCCATCCGCAAGAAGAACAAGAAGGTGTGCGAGATCCCCTTCAACTCCACCAACAAGTACCAGGTGTCCATCCACGAGACGGAGGACGCCAGCGACCCGCGCCACGTCATGGTCATGAAGGGCGCCCCCGAGCGCATCCTCGAGAAGTGTAGCACCATCTTCATCGGAGGCAAGGAGAAGGTAAATATTAATTCCTCTATTAAATTTAAAATTTCAGCACTCTGGATTTTTTATTAGCCATAAAATTAATATTTACATAATTCACAAGATAGGTAATTGGCACAATTAATTAACACAAATTTCCTGCAATAAAAATAAAAATACAATCAATGTATTGCCAAAATGCTAAGTTCCTCACCAAAAAAATATTTTAATATTTGCCATTTGTATGAACCTTCGCAAATAGTAGGATAGATTTCGTGCATCTGAAGCATCATAAGTAGGAAATCAACTAGAATCACTTGAAATAAGACACATAAAAAAATATACGATATATGTATATCTGGAAGTCTGTTAACCTAGTACATATGTATGTATTCATCAATAAACTAAATGTTTAATCACAATGTTCAGGTTCTGGATGAAGAGATGAAGGAGGCCTTCAACAATGCCTACCTGGAGCTGGGAGGACTCGGAGAGCGAGTGCTCGGCTTCTGCGACCTGATGCTGTCCACCGACAAGTTCCCACCAGGCTTCAAGTTCAACTCTGACGACCCTAACTTCCCCATCGAGAACCTCCGTTTCGTGGGACTCATGTCCATGATTGACCCTCCCAGAGCCGCTGTGCCTGACGCTGTCGCCAAGTGCCGATCTGCTGGTAACTCATTGTTATATTATGAGTTTTTGACACAACCATTGCTTTTTAATATCTTAATGCCTTGCTATTTGAATCACTGAAGCGGAACAAATTAACTTAACAGTCGAATTTTGGTGAGAAAATTTGCCAATGCAACAAAAAATTGTCACCAACAAGTAAAAACAAGACTGCCCAAACACTGCTCGGGTTAGTCAATAAAACAAATACTTTAATGTATTTGGCTCAGGCAAAATAATATCAAGAAGTCTGAATATGATTTTCCTGAGCAGCACTCATGCTCATCATTGCCACGGAAACTCCTTGCCCGAGTCACACTCGGGCTGAACTGGCAACTGTTTAATAGTATTGGATGAAAATATGAATCGATGGTAAAGGTTTAATCCTCCCTTCACGTGGGGTTTCAATATGTTAAATTAGGTTTAATTTTCAGGTATTAAGGTCATCATGGTTACTGGTGATCACCCGATCACTGCCAAGGCCATCGCTAAGTCTGTGGGAATCATCTCCGAGGGAAATGAGACCATTGAGGATATCGCCGCTAGGTTGAACATCCCCATTTCCGAAGTCAACCCTCGTGAAGCCAAGGCCGCTGTCGTCCACGGAACTGAACTCAGGGAATTGAACTCCGATCAGTTGGATGAGATTCTGAAGTGAGTTAACAAATTTGCTCGCGGCTTATGTCTGTTTGCTCCTTTTGCTAAAAGGGTGTGTTTTACAAAACTGACACATTGTTATCCACTGGTGTTCATATCCTTATTTCACAAAACTTCAGTGGGTCCAAATCTTTGTATAAAAATGGCGGATTTGTTTCACTTATGAGTTTTCATTTTTATTAAGATTTTGTTCATACCTCAACATATATGAAAAAGTTTATTGAGACAAGATATGATTTGAGTATTTACAGGGCTTTCCATCCATCATTGACTGGTGTAGCATTTCCAAGAATGTGAAATGATTTAAAAAATAATCTCGCATGCATTCATGAAGATTTCTGGTAGTTTATTGAAAAACTTATGAATGATGGATTTTGACTGTTTTGTGTTGTTGTATTGCAGATACCACACGGAGATTGTATTTGCCCGTACCTCGCCTCAGCAGAAGCTGATCATTGTGGAGGGCTGCCAGCGCATGGGAGCCATCGTGGCCGTGACAGGTGACGGTGTGAACGACTCTCCCGCCCTGAAGAAGGCGGATATCGGTGTTGCCATGGGTATCGCCGGATCTGACGTCTCTAAACAGGTCACTCTTTGGTTCAATCAGTGACCATAAAATCGAGATTGTATTTTGAAAATGATCAAATGTCCTCATTCTATTAATTTTTCATTCCCCAGGCTGCCGACATGATCTTGCTGGATGATAACTTTGCCTCTATCGTAACCGGTGTTGAAGAGGGCCGATTGATCTTCGACAACTTGAAGAAATCCATCGCTTACACCCTTACCTCCAACATCCCTGAAATCTCACCTTTCTTGGCCTTTATCCTCTGCGACATTCCACTACCCCTGGGAACTGTCACCATCCTTTGCATTGATCTCGGAACTGACATGGTAAATATTATTTCATTTTTTATCTCGGTCGAAACATTATCTTTCTATTTTGTCTCTCTTAATCCCTTACCTTCCAGCGGCATTCATATTTTTACAATTCATAAAGTAATTTTAGAATCAAAAGTATTAAATTGTTTGATATTAGCGGTATCAACTTGCCGGATTAAAATACTTATTTGATTAATGTTTTAAAGGTAAATATTATGAATTGGATTTATTTGTGTGCAGCCAAATGCTGTATGCGATATAGGATAATTGGAATGTATGAATCATATTTGATTATGTAAATTAGGTTCCTGCTATATCGCTGGCGTATGAGGAGTCAGAATCAGATATAATGAAACGTCGGCCACGTAACCCATACGCGGACAAGCTAGTTAACGAGAGGTTGGTTTTCCAGTGGGAGAAGGGCGCGGTCGGGCGCCACGGTCACATTTCATATTCTATGCTGTAGTTTGAATGTACCTTTCGCTAAACAAGTAATTTCGCCAGATCTTCAACTATATTCTAAGTAGCTAGACACACAACTTTCTATGAACATAAGATTCCTCATATATTGTTTTATCTCTAGTTTTATATATATTATATAACCTAGCGTTTTTACCTTTAAACATATAGTAGTTTTGTGAATATATACTTTTTTACTCTTACGTCATTCAGCAGTTCTTTTACTTAGGATGAAAATTTTCATTTCGAAACATATTGGATAAGCCGAGCATGAGTTTACTGTAAATTATTCATATCACAGCATTTTTTTTATATTTCACCAGTTTAACTATTCTTAGTTCTTGTAACTCTATACTTAGCGACTCTTCCAGTTTGTCAGCGCCGCCTTAGGTACGTAAGAGACGAAGAGTTACAAGCTAGTTGCCAACATTTCTTTTACATCAAACATCACCAACATCGTAGGTGAAAAACATTACATTTTCAAACGACACGCTGACTCTCTCGACATTCTAATGTTAACTGTAAATTTGGAGTTGAGCTGGATGCGACGGGATTACGCTCTCCGGGAGACTCGACTCATCCAACCGTTCGAGCCGCATTATAGCAACATTCACGTTGGAGCACTCGCCACTATAGTTAATATTACCTTTTTTATATCACCCTTACTCACGACTAGTTTTGAACTAACAGGTACCCGCTATTTCATTGGCCTACGAAGAAGCAGAATCTGACATCATGAAACGCCCGCCCAGAGATCCGTTCAATGATAAACTGGTCAATCAGAGGTCCTATACACTTTATTTTACAGAAACCATTTAATAACCCCGCTAACATGGTCTATCGGCACCGGTACATAACAAACTATGCGGGGATCATATATTCGATGTTTGCTTTCAAGGTGGTGTGTGGTGATTGTCAATAATACTCTGACTTTTGCTCAAATATTACAACATATTTCTGCAAAAGTTACCGGTTAACGGTCTATGATTGTTGTATGATATTGTTTACGCTTTGAACATTACAGTAAGTGGTTCGTCGGAATAATTCTTCTAATAAACGTAGTAACCGATGTTCGACAACTCTCACAGACTATTAACGGTGCTATGTAACATAAAATGCTCTATGTGGATTAATATTTAACGGCCTGATAACTTATTAATGTAACATGGTTATCTTTTATTGTGTTTGGTATGAAGTGTAATAAACTACTAATGATATTAATATACACATTAACAGCTTGGTTCCTCTAAAGTCAAATCTGAATTAACTAATATTTTCGGTGTACTCGCCATTGTATTTTAGGACCCCAAAGTACACAGAGGTCTGTATAATGGCACTAGATCAATACTGAAATATCAGTTTACTAGAAGAAAATACTAAAATACATTCGTTTCATCATTTCAGTATTTGGTACGAACCAAACAGTCAACCAACATACTTACTTACAAATGACACTATCATCATTGTGTTTCCAACAGTTTCAATTCCATCATTTATCATTTGTTTTTCCGTATTTTCACAAGTAGCGATTCATGGGGTGAAATGGGTGGAGTATTTGTTTTTAGTTTTGTTTTGTATAGAAATATCAGTTGTTTGATAAAATGAGACAAACTCCTTAGTAAACGGGGACTTTGCAAAGATCATACCATCACAGTGCACATGCTTTAAGTGTTGAACTGATTTGGTGTTCCATTCTCAACTAGTTTATGGAAGTCATGTTCCCCCCCCCACTGGGCTACATACATACTCAGTGACCACGACCAAATTAATGAAAAAAATGCCTCGTCTTATTGATATGAAATTTAAAAAAATTCAATAATGACATAGAGTAATTTGTATGAATTTTAATGTCTAGAATAATATGGCAATTAAAAATTATTAATTTTTTAAATAATTATTTCATAACTGAATTTAAAATAAAATAGAGTATTTTTTTTTATACTCGGCTTGTTTTACTTATTATGATATAATAAAACATTACTTTGAAGTCGAAGTTTCTAATTACTATTAATCTTTAATAAGAAGTTAGCTTTTTTTCTCTAACTAAAATGATTTTGATGAAAAGCTTTTGATTATCATTGGATACTTAATGTATCGTAAACTCGAGTCTTTGTTTGTATAGGATATAGTAATAATGAATGAACAGAAGATTCCAGTTTGGTCACGGTGTATGGTATGTCCGCTCATCGATGTGCTAGTTGGGTCGGAAGTAGTTAGTGGTTGCTCACATACCCCCAGATGTCTGTACCATGTTTCATTGCGGGAGTGGTGTTTGTAGGTGCCCGCCATATCCCTGGCCTACGAGGAAGCCGAATCTGACATAATGAAGAGACAGCCACGTAACCCTTTCACTGATAAACTTGTAAACGAGAGGTAAATCCGGAGGACATTACTCTCCCAACATTGTACTGTTCTTGTCTCTCAAAATTATTACCTATTTACACACAAATTGGCTTGCATTTCTTGTGTGGATTTGTCTCCGCATTCGCTTTACACTATCCCTGGCTGACGAGAAGCATCCTTTTTCTCTCAGAAATAATGCGGGAAGCATAAATCGAGATACATATATACATATTTAAAAAAACAATGCATCACTCTTATTTCTACACATTTTTGCATTAATTCAATTCTCTACACCAATTTTTATTCTGATTCAATCTGCTTTTTTACTCATTCCTATCTATTTCTATTTTTTTATAAATTCAATAATTCATAGTAAGTTAAGATTACAAGCCAATTTTTGTTCCTGGCTAGTCTCGTATTACCTTCTACATAATGGTTTTGAATTTCAACATGATAGTCTAGAATCATTGAGTTTCACACAAGTGATATCCTAACGTACATGTTCATATTGTTACTCTGAGGAGGGAATACCTGACGATGCTTATTAAGGATTGGCCGCCATTACTGTTTCTGTATCCGTGGTCATTCTGTTTCCATCAGTTTGCTGCAGTGTCTGTGTGTTGTGAGTCTAGTGTCAGTGTGTGTAATGACTTCTGCATATACCTTGCCCTTGCCACTCCTAAGGTAAGTTGGGCCTCTCTCCCGTCCCGTTCGCTCCCATGGCATGCTTCATAGTTATTTTATTTTATTCATCTTCTTTTTCTCTCTCTCTCTCTCTTTCTCTTGCACTACTCGACACAATTTTCATTTGAAGCGGTCTACTACTCTCTCTCGTACTCTGCCCATTGATTGTCTTTGTTGTGTATTACTTTTCAGGAAGTAATGTATCTGTCGCCTCATACCTGGTCACCATTTCGCCTGTGCGATGAATGTAGCTTACACTCTACTCTGTACTCATTCGACTCTTCAACTAATTATCATCTTCTCTTTACTAGATCTATAACTTAACTCCATAGTCATATCATTACATTGCCTAGATAATATTATAAGAGTATTATATATTTAATGGAATTTGATACTAACCTAATATGGAGTAGATACTAATAACAATTATTATTGAAGCTTACTGTTATATTACTAATTTTGATTTGATATATTTAGTCTCTTAAGTTCGGAATTTCTTAGCAAACTCCCCATGTTTCCGAGGAACCAAACAAAATACGATTATTTATTTAAAAGCGTTTGCTAAGAATGATCGAAAATGAAAAACACAAATTGTCTTTAGATTTTCTATGGAACATGTTGTTAGTTGAACTATTTCTTCTCTCTAGGAACTAGGCCTAGTTTGTATTTTCGGCCTCTATGGTTTTATTGTAAATAGATCTACCGGGTTTGGAGGTGAGGACCTGATGTTTCGGTCACCGTCGGGTGTGCCGCGAGCGCAATGTATAAAGTGTCTGCGGGTATTAGATAGTAAGTAATATGAGTGTCCGTGTGTATTGACCTAAAGGTACCCGCCATATCGCTGGCGTACGAGGCCCCAGAATCCGATATCATGAAGCGCCAACCAAGGGACCCCTACCGAGACAATTTGGTCAATCGAAGGTTGTACCCCGACACACTTAGCACTGTTACCCATCAAATGCAATGACTGGCAGTGTCTTTTCTTTCTAGTGTGTTTTGTATTGCGGGACTGTAATCATAGAGACTGCTCCTCGACTATCGGCGCCCTTCTGCTTCCACTCTGTCATGTTAAAAGTATAAATTCAGATACTTACTCGCTACATGTACGAGAACTGTACTGGAAATATTCCACTTATTTACTGGTACTCTCTGAACCGACCATTTACCTCTTCATCTTTATTTACATATAGACTGCTTTAAAGTCATGAATTAGAACATGTTTTGATTGTCCATGTTTTAATGTGATTGATTTAATAATATTTCAACACATTTAAACTTTAAATTTATTATTAATTATTTTTTTGTTTGTAAATAAAAATAATACTTGACACTGACAGAAACATCCTTTCACTGGGTGGCTGCCAAATAAATAATAATAAAAAGTCTGTTTTCTATTCCTAATTAACATTTAATATTTGTTTGTCAAATCGATCATATGGTCATGGTACCCGGCCAAATTATCGGAATAATATTATTTCAACTCCATTACAGGACAGAAAAACCTGTTAAAAAACCATTTTATAAATACAATTATACTTTTAACATTAATGGAGGTGGTAGCAGAATTGGACTGCAAAACTATTAAACTAATGGTTAATTGATCTATCTTAAAATAGCTCAAATATTTTGTTAAGCTATAATTGCAAATTTCATTAATTGATTCGGCAGTCACTTTGTGGTAAAATTTATCCATTTTTAATTTAACTTTTACTTTGTAAATACCATTATTTAGTAAAATCTATTGTGACACGGTGTTTGAAAATGATGCGAAATGCATCAAAATACAGAAAATGATGCGGAATGCATTAAAGATTTTAAGAAATAGTGGTATGTATTTACTGAGTAAAACTTAAATTTAAAAAATATAAAAATAATTTCTAAATCTACTGAATGTGATAATTGTCTGTCTATCAGAACCAGACATGATTATTTTCAAAAGGCACAATGAAACAGAATTCAGTTTAAACATAAATGATTAATTAGTCCACACATCTCTATGATTCATTGTCTCAGGCGCATAATAGTTAAAATTTGAAATGTCGTTATTTAGTGCATCAATTTACGATGGTTTCATTAGATTTTAAATGTTTCTTTTCATTTACACCGCAAACAATAGAAGTCTGCTCTCAAAAGTTATCATATTAATATATGAAACGCAATAATTTTTTTTTAATGTTCTATGCTGATTTCTAATGTTTGCGTTTTATTGTGGTTTTACGACACTAGTTCTGTCAATTTGATTTAGATTATTTGTCTCATTTACTGTTTGAAAATTGTTGAACCGAAATAACAACATTTGGCCTTTTTAGTTTGTAAAGGAGACAAAATAGGATTACATAGGTCTACTCAATAGAACTAGAATCTAAAGAAATATTGGAACAACTCAGTCGCTTCCGCATGACATAATTAATTAGTAAATATGAGATCATAGTTGGCACACACTAATCCTCTTTGAATCGACGGCACATTAGTTACAACAACAAAATAAATGTCGGAATAATGAATTGATCAAACAATAATAAGTTGTGGCTTACACAGATTGCATCGCAAATGTGTGTTTAGCATTTGTCACTTGTTCCAAGAATAGGTTAGATAGTCTCGGGAGAGAATAAATACAATATAGTGCATGGCTGTAAGGTATAGATTTGCGACTCGGAAGTAACCGTATGATCTTTCTCTATCCTGT
Source organism: Brachycentrus maculatus (assembly GCF_059751285.1). Classification (NCBI taxonomy): domain Eukaryota; kingdom Metazoa; phylum Arthropoda; class Insecta; order Trichoptera; family Brachycentridae; genus Brachycentrus; species Brachycentrus maculatus. The sequence continues at coordinate 2,022,646 of NW_028280804.1, forward strand.
CCGATTTAAAACTGTTTATTTTCTATAGACATTAGTACAATAGCTTATGTGTTCCACTCCATGAAACCCTTCCTTGTCCGGCAGAAGCGTATGAAGAGCATTGCACTGAATATCGTAAAATGTCTGTATCTCCAGCAGAACAGCTCATTTGTGCTGGGTTGTCTTGCATTTCCAATGTATTTGTGGTGTTGGTCGTTGTCTGTGTTAGCCGTGTTGGTATTCTATGTTGGTGACCGCATGTCCGTGACGTACCCATTTATTTGAGCCGATAACATGTGAGTAGAAATCTGTTTTATCGATGTGTTCAATATTTTTTGTTAAATGGTAATATTACTTTGAAATCTTCAATAAATATATTCAATATTGACCTTTTGACTGCCAATCGCGTTTTAATGTATTATGTCACATTGAGTACAAAAATCTTTGCATATCACTAATTGTGATTTTGAACACTCACTAGGGTATTTTTAACAGTACAATGATTTTATTTAGATCATTTGATATCAATATAAAATAATTTTGTTTTTCATTACTTTTAAATCAACTTTCACCTAATAAAGACGCAGCAATCTCACATTACATACTTAAAAGAAACCCAGATAAAGAAATTTGAAATTATTATTTTATTTATTATTATTGTAATTTTTTCCACTCGAGTATTTTTACAAAAGATTACGTGTCACATGATAGCATTTTTTAATATGAGAGTATCTTATAAAAAATAAAGTAAAAGTTCACTTGATATGAGGTTAGGATGCCCTGTTATGCTTTTTCGGCAGTCAAAGAGTTAATGATCATTCTTTAATATCAAACATTTCTGTCTTTTCAATACCTGTTTCTATATCTCTTGAAGATTTCTTATGCTTACTTAATTATTGGTTCTAGTTGAATGCTTTCAGTGTCAATTGCATGCTAACTATATTTTTATTATCTTTCATCTGTATGACTTGACAAATTATGATGACGGTATAAAGACTTTTTAATTAAAAAAATAAGAAAGAGATAAAATACTTTGGTCACATAATAATGCAATTATTGCACAGGAAATCATACAGGAGAAGGGTGAGTAAAATCTGCAGCCAAACTGTTTATAAACTAACTTTATTTATTTACTAACCTAGCCTTAAAAATATAACAATATTTTAATAACTGCATAGAAATAAATAATTTATTTAGTTTAAATTACCTTTTATGCCATTTTATTTTTTATGCAAGTGGTCTTGTTAAAGTAAATCTTCAAAATAGATCCTTGTATTAGGAGAAAATAAAGGTTCATGATGTTTGTCATAATTACCTTAGTAAAATTTGTTTTCAGACTTTCAAGCAGTAAGAATTACATATTTCATAATTTTTTGATAGAATTACCATCACATGTCAAGTTTTGTGAATTTATTTAAGTCATTTGCTGACAAAATAGATTTCTCGAGTAAAATGTTCATATTTATGTTTTCTGTCCTTTTTGTAATTTTTGGGTCGTTCCCTGAAACAGACTTATCTCGATGGCCTACGGTCAGATCGGTATGATCCAAGCTGCTGCCGGATTCTTCGTGTACTTTGTGATCATGGCTGAGAACGGCTTCCTGCCGAGGAAACTGTTTGGTATCAGGAAGCAGTGGGACTCCAAGGCTATCAATGACTTGACCGACTCCTATGGACAAGAATGGGTAAGGAATTGATATTTTACACTGTTTATCAAAGAGTTCGCCTCTGTAGTGTAGCGGTTAGCATGTCGGGCTGACACTCATGAGGTCCCGAGTTTAATCAAAGGTGGGGTCGTGATGAATATAAATAAAAATCTCATTGGAATATTAAGTATGTAACCTTAGACTGACATCTGAATCGACAGACAGATTGTCTTGCATTTCTGTATTCTACGATCAAGATACCTCTGAATTACCTAATGCAGTTTTTTATGTACCATTGGGCCAAGGATGTGGATTAAAAAAACAAATAAAAGCGTAGCTCTTTAACAAAGTCATAGACAAATCATTATATCAATTTAGCTTTTTCAGGTAAAAATTAACTGCCTTTTGACCTTACCATGAACTAACAATTTTTATGTGAATTGAATCTAGGACTTTAGATTATGTATGACTTTAGGTCATTTTTGTTAGCTTAATTAACATTGGATATTTGTTGGTTCTCTCAGACCTACCGTGACAGGAAGACCCTGGAGTTCACTTGCCACACCGCCTTCTTCGTCTCCATCGTGGTGGTGCAGTGGGCCGATCTGATCATCTGCAAGACCCGTCGTAACTCCCTCCTGCACCAGGGCATGAGGAATTGGGCTCTCAACTTCGGCCTGATCTTCGAGACCGCCCTCGCCGCCTTCCTATCCTACACTCCCGGAATGGACAAGGGACTCAGGATGTTCCCTCTCAAGTGAGTGCCCCTACATGGTTAGCTTGTTCTCCTGCCAGAGTGAGCTCCGGTGTTAATGCGTGCGTTGTCCGCAGGTTCGTGTGGTGGCTGCCCGCCCTGCCCTTCATGCTGTCAATCTTCATCTACGACGAGACGCGCCGCTTCTACCTGCGCCGCAACCCGGGAGGATGGCTGGAGCAGGAGACGTACTACTAAGCTAGGACTATTTGCGCGAGAGGACCGTGTGACTGTGTTTACCGATGTTTCCGTGTCCGCGAATATGACCCTTATTAGTTTCATCCGACTCACCTAGAAGCGATTACGTTTTTACTAATTTTGTATTGTTGTCGTTGACATTAGTATGTGTTGTTTTGTTACTCGATTTAGAGAGGTCAGTCGCCGGCCGCTCCGACCAAAATTACTACCCGACATTTCGCACCTTTTAATTTTGGGTGGAAATTTTGGATCCAACCTACTCGATTCATTGTTTTTAGTATTATTTTTCCAAATTATCGATTAATGATGTAACCTTCTTTTTATTGAAAACTACATGTAAACGCACTGTTATTTTTATACTCGAAATGCGTCAGAAGCTACGTATAACTACGTACGTCGTACACCTACTAACCGCTGACAAATTAGTGTAACTAGTTTGTCGTGTTTTCTTTATTTATTAACTATTTATAGTTTCGTCTTTCAAAAAACTCATTAAAAATGTATCTATGTAAACATTACATAATTATTTAGCAAATAATCGTAATATTTATTACGGAAGAGGTTTCTGATGGGATCATAAGAATAATTCCAATATGTATGGGTTGTGTGGGTCATACTTCTACCTTTTAATTGAAATCTTCTGTATTCGTATACCTGATTGTCTGATTCGATTTCATTTAGCATAAAATATATTACTTTTTCTAAATACTATGTACTTGAAAATATTCTTCTCTCGGAATAAACATAAACACCACTTTGCGATTGTCTAGTATTTGAAGGATGAAAATAGTTTGTGCGGGAAACGCGGCGGGGTTTTGTAGCTTTTAACGACCTCGTTTTAAGAGGCCCGACCCTTTTGTATTCACTTTGATTTCAACACCTACTCGCAGATTGTTGTTTCCGAGTCGGCAATATTCAGGGCAAGTGCGCGACGGTGACTCGGAGTGCATCTGTCCACCGTGGGACGTACTCGATGGTATTATTGTTCTTGTTGGAGGAATACCCGTTTTGTTAATTCAATAAAGGAGAATGTAAAATATGTCTGCGAGATAGACAGCTCGCTTTTATACTCGGATAATAGTAAAGTAAAATACCCCGGAGGCGCTTGTAGTAACCCGCTGTGAACACCGACCCGCACCGGTGCGCCGGCACTCGCGCCAAGCGTCGGGTGCTCACGCACTCGCCCGGGTGCGGGCGCACCCCGCGCCGACACTTCTGTAGGCTTCATCCCTAAACAGACCTAGGTTTTAGTCTCCGTAGTTTACACATTAGGAGTAGCTAAACGTAGGTGTAATTATTATTGAAAAATATAGGTTTATAATTACTTAGGAAAAATATATTATATATTTATTAATGTGTTGGAAATTCTGATTATCAAAATTACAACTGCAAACTTAATGTCTATAATTGCAGAAAATAGTTAGGCAACCTCGTTGTTTGGAGCTGTGTTGAAATTTATTAAATATTCCTCTATTTTACATCAGCTGACTTCTAAGGTCTAAAGTACGAGTATGAACTCTGAGAAATGTATATCGAAATTGTTTTATAGTTAAAAGGTAAATGTTTTTAAACATTATTGTAAATCATATAAATAAAATGCGGGATCGAGAATGTAATCGTAATAATTTTATCTTGTGACGAGAAGACCTTTGCTGGTATTCTCCGGAATGTCTGCTTCCACCTTTTGTAATACATTGAGTAACTTGCGAGCGCCTGTTGCCCGGTTACGTACAACTTTTAGTTTGCTATGTGTGGCTTGTACATATGTGCGGACGCGCGGGAACACTCTGTGCTCTGCGTGCCTGCGCATGTAAATAGTGAACACTTGATTTGTGGTGTGTTCTCACTTTCACCTCTCAATAAATAGGCCACTTTGAATATTTCTTTTTAGTTGTAGGAAGAGAAGCTGTAACCAATTAAGTGTTGATATAAAAACAATTTTAAAAATTTACCCGTTCTTTTATTTCTGACTGCAATCCTGAACTGTCCTTTATCCCTGCATTCATCTTATGACCAAAGAGGAACTCATCATTTAGAAGAAACTTGGCTAAGGCAGCGTTGGCAGTTTTTTCCCATATGTTTGAGTTTTGAGATGTTTCTAACAATCAATGAATGGAATAAAAATATTATTTTTTGACATCTCATCAAAGATGTAGAAGAATATGGAAATCTGGGCATTTACGGGGCTGACGACCGTCATAGGCTGGTTTAAGTGAGCACTTTACACACGTGTAACATTGGAGATGAGTATTTGGACACACTCAAAATGTTGGGAATAAAAATAGTTGAGCTGTTTGATAAATCCACTGATTTATAAAAAGTCTTATTTGGAATGCAAATAATCAAGCCATTTGAGTAGGTACTGAAAAAAATCAAGCATTTAAAAAAAATGGTTCGCCCTTTAATAAATAACTGGTAATCTCACATTTGTCCTGTTGTCATATTGTCCTTTACCACTATTTCACATGTCCCGGGTTAATTTCCCAGGACAGGTTGACCTGTTTGAATAAATGCATGCTTTTTTCACATTATTTATTTAATATTGACCTGAATGGTACCCGAAGCCCTGGACTTATCACTTTGCCTTAATGTTATTAGCAATCAAGAAAATAATGCCTCGATATGATGCGATGCCCTATGCACCATTGGGTACAAATAAGAGTTAAGAAGTCGAATAAAATATGAGCACATATAAGCAAAGTTAATCACAAATGCTCTGTTTCATTTAAACTTCCCCACAGGTATGTCGAGCAGTAATAAGTATTTGGGAGAGGCACGCAAAGAGCTCTATAGGCAAGTATATATGAAGATAGTAAAATTATTCGGTAAAGAGATGATATTGAAATTATTTGGGTTTTGTATTCTAAATTTATGGTAGAAATCCTGAAATCCGGACCAATGAGTGGTTGAATAAAATGGCCGCTTTCACGACGATCAACCCCAAATGAAGGTTACAGAAATTGTGTCTGAAGTTGGCATAAGTTATAAGAGTGCTCAAGGCTGGAATTACAGTTAAAAGTTAACAACTTAACTACGTAGAGTAGAAAACATAACATTACTTCTGGACTTTTATTTCTGGCCGCTCAATATTTTGAAACATATTGTCAGAAAGAAAAAAAGTGGATATTTGTATTTTTTTTAAATGAACGAATATAAGAAAAGTTTGAGTTATCTATACTATGAAGTTCATAGGTTACATTCCATTTGTAATTGATTGAAAATAAGAGTAGAATCTACCTACCTGTACTAAATCCAAACATTATTTTTCGTTGATTTGGGATTGTTTTTTATGGCGAATGGAATATAGATGCGAAAAAGTAATGAATTACTCATCATAAATGTAATTCTTCTTCCTGCCAGTAACTTCGTCCATACACCAATCTGACATTTGAAAAATTGGAGGGAATTCGCTTGATTTGCTCAATTTGATAAACACACGCCCCTCTTCTGTTTTTTAAAATGACGATTATGACTTTTTTATATTATAAATTAATTCACATATCGGGATGCTATGTAGAAAAATACTACGTAGGTAACTACTCTGCATTTCTTTATCTTTCAAAAATCATTTTAGGTGTATGTAAATAAAAGTTTTTTAAAAAATGTACGTCAATTTTGAAGTCCATTAATATAATAAACAATGGTGGATAATGCCGTGCGTTGTATTTGTTATCCTTCGATGTTTTCATCGCCATTACAGAGTTCATCACAGAGTTAAGAAATTGGCCCATAACGATGGTCGAAGTCAAAGATTATATATGCGTTGGAGAAGAACAAATACACTGCAAGATCTTATCCCAAAAATACCTTTATTCATTTCACTGTTTGCCGTCCGCGCTCATCTGTTTTTTTAGCAAACATTGACCGACTATTTAGTTTGTGGACGCAAAGCAGGTAAATGTTGGCAGGCAATACATAATAACTATATAAACATCGTTACATATGTAGGACTTCGTCGCCACCAGAAATCACAGATGAACCGGATGGTTTGTCAATTATTTGTGTACAAGCCATAGCGTAGTGGTTAGGACATTTGACTACCATGCTGGAGGTCCAGGGTTCGATTTTCGGAGGGGTCAAAATAAATGTATTTGTTTTCTGACGCTAATTTTTATTGACATAATATTACACTGAACTGGTACCTTAAACACAAGACGTCATCTTGCCTAAAAAAAAATTAACATTGCATCAATTTTGTGCAGTGCCCTATGCACTATTTTGTGCGGAAAATGTTCAGTAGTAGTACAAGCCATAGCATACGGTCAACTGACATACATACATTGAAGTTAAACATAAATTAAGGGTACCTACCTTTCTATATAAAACCAAACATGATTTTTCGTTGATTTTGGATTCTTTTTTCAAAAAAGTACCTCATGTAATGTTGGCGAATGGATTTTCATGTCCTTAAAGCTTGCAATTAGCGTGTAATGGCTTCCAACGCTGAGTCCTCACAGGTAAGTGTAACGTGGTACATATTTTCCAAATTTTCTCTGAATTTTCTTTAAACTATTTGTAGCCACGGCCGCCTATACTATCATTCTAACCGTGACCCAAAAAATGAGTGTGTGCGAGATGTGAATACAAAATTTGAGCAAATAAAAACGCATTGTCGTAAATGCTTACAGTAAAATTGCGTATATTTATTCATAATTGCGTACGCTACTAGAGGCGTTTTATGAAAAATTCCCAAAATTAACATGAAAGTTCCGTGAAATTCTGAGAAATCTGGAGAAAAATGGACTTCCTGGTTTAAAGAGTATGAGATTAGTTCGAAAAAAGCACCACATCCCAGTGTGAGATCGCAATCTTTATAATCCAATAACTTTCACGATAACTACCCTTCGGTAGATGGCACACAGAGAAGAAGAAAAAAATCACGATGGGATGGATATTTTTAAAATACGGTATAGTTCTGCCTGCATAGTGTAGTGGTTCGAGCATTCGGTTAACGCGTTGGAGGTCTCGGGTTCAATTTCCAGGCCATTAAAATAGATATAAGAGATTTTTCGCTCGGATGCATATTTATTATTACCCTACTCCGGTACTTGAAGCGCAAAAATTTTCACCTTGCCTTCATACAAATAACGATCACGTTAACATTGGGTTGATCTGATGAAGTGTGTCCTATGCACCATTGGAAACGATAGGGATCAGAGGAAGATAATTTTGTCCTTTATATTCCCGCCTCCGTAGTGTAATAATAAATAAACCTCCGTAGGTCAGCATGCTCGCCTACCGTTCTGGAGGTCCCGGGTTCGATTTCCAGGGGGGTTTAATAAATATAAGTGATTTTTTCACTCTAATATTTATTCAATATTACACTGGACTGGTACCTGAAGTGGAGGGCTGATCACCTTTCCTTCACGTGTAATCGATCGAGATAACACTGCGTTTATATGAAACAGTGCCCTATGCACCATTGGGGTGCGGTAAGGGATTTATTATTTATATTATATTAAACACAAATGTAAATTAATAAGAAAGGAATGTAAGGCTGAACAAGGGATAATTGAAAAGATTAAAAAGTGTTCTTTATGGTGGTATGGACATGTGGAGCGAATGGTTAACGAGAGAATGACTAAGAAAACATAAGTGGCGAATGTGAATGGGAGAACAGAACGAGGACAGCCGAAAAAGACTTGGCACAATCAGATCAATCAGACCCTAAAATCTGGTGGTGTCAAAAGTATGTCTGACTAGATGTATGGATGTAAAGGAGTGAAAGTCAGGACAGAAGAATGTGGCTTTCTATCATCTCTGCCTACCCCTGCGAAGAAACGGAGTGATCTTAGTAGTAGTATAAATGAATGTTTGATTTCATAAATTTTGTTCTCTTTTATACAGTCTAGGCGGAAGGCTCCCTCAAAAAAAGCCAGGAAAGCGGAAGATTTAGACGACTTGAAACAGGAATTGGATATTGATTTCCACAAGATCACACCTGAAGAACTTTATCGGCGCTTTCAGACGCATCCTGATAATGTAATTGTATCTTTTAAATTTACAATATTTAAATATATCAAGGGTAAATATATCAATATATTGCTTCCACAAGGGTCACAACCCTCAGTAATGAGGAATAAGACGGAGAAGAAGAAGAAATATATCAAATCGAAATCACATTGACAAAATTGTTTAATCGAGTTTTCGGCTTTGACCCTTTGGTTTAAAAATAATTATTGGTAGAAAGACAAATTTATGAAACTGTAAGATATTCGATAGCCCGCAACTTAATTTTTTTAAACCCAGGTAAAATTTAACGTGATTTTTTTCTTCTTAAAACATTGTTTTTGTATTGAGAAAATAAGTTTTTCTTCGAAATAAATATATTGTTTAAAAAAGAAAGGAGTAATTGAAATGTGAGGAGTTTAAAAAAAAATATTTATTTGCCGAATTCCAATGTATATTCTAAAAAAAAGTGCGCGGACAGGACGTGTGGCTTCTGGTGCAGCTGGTTGCTGACTGTCTTTGTATATTCCCTTAAAATATTAAAATATGTCAAATGAAAATCACATTGAGATAAATGTGCAGTCGAATTTTGGGTTTTGAGTTTTGACCCTGTAGTTTTATTGGCAGAAAGACATAATTTGTGAAATTGATTCCAGTTTTAAATTGCACCTTTAGGATTTGTTATTTGTTGTGTTTGATGTTCCCAGGGACTCAGTCACGCGAAGGCCAAGGAGAACCTCGCGAGAGATGGCCCCAACGCACTCACGCCCCCCAAGCAGACCCCCGAATGGGTCAAGTTCTGTGAAAATCTGTTTGGAGGCTTCGCGCTCCTGCTGTGGATAGGAGCTATCTTATGTTTCGTTGCCTACGGTATCCAGGTTATAAATTTACTATCACTAAAATTACTTACTTACCTCATGGCGAGTACAATTTTATTTTTATTCGATTGTCATTTACCAAAAGTGAACACTTCTTTTCTTCCATACGTATTATGAAAGATCATCAGATTACGAATTAATAGTGTTGTTTAATAAAACACTATCAAAAGAATATCGGGTTGTGGTTCCGTGGTTAGTATCGCGGACTCTTGGTCAGAGTTTCTCGGTTCGAACCCACTCTTCCACAATTTGATATCTATTTCTAATAATGAGCTACTTAGGCTCACAGGGATAGTATGAAAATGAAATATTTGTGTAAATAATAAAAACACAAATATTTCTCTTTATTTAAAAAAAAATATAACGTTCTTTTAATTTGCATGAGCATAATAATGAATTGATTTAATATGATACGCAGTGACCTATTGTATAAGTATAACTATGATGTCATCTGTTTGACTGAAACATGGTTGAACTCGACAATATTCAGTGAAGAATTATTTGATACGCGATACGCTGTCTACAGAAGAGATCGTGAATCCTCAAGTTCTACTCACAAACAAGGAGGCGGAGTTCTAATAGCTGTCTCCAAACAACTGGTGTCTTGGAGAAATACAGTGTTCGAGAGTAGTGGTGAAGATTTATGGGTAACAATCAAACCAAACGCCAACTCTAGTTTTTGTATACATCTCTGCGTAGTATATATTCCACCAAATTTGCATTATGCTAGCTACAATGATTGCATTAAAAAACTTCAGTACAACTATATTCAGTGTAAAGACTCTAAATCTCAATATGTAATATTAGGTGACTTTAATGTACCTGAAATTAAATGGATGTCAGATGCATCATTTAACAACAAAATTCTCTTTCCTACGAATCATGTTAGTCCAAAAGCATTGAATTTAATTGACTTTACCTGTATTTGTAATCTGTATCAATTTAATAATATCTGTAATCATAATGACCGCATATTAGACCTCGTTTTCTCTGACAAAAATAACATTGAAATTAATTCTACAATTGGTTTGACTCCAATTGATCAACATCATCCCCCATTTGAGATTTCCCTAAAAATTGAAACTGTTCAGCTACTAAATGAAAATTGTAACCCTCTGAAATACAACTTTAGTAAATGTAATTATGAACTATGTCGTCAAGACCTTTTGTCAGTAGACTGGTCCATGAAATTTAAAGAATCGGGTACAAATGACATGGTCTTAACATTTTATAATATACTTTGGGATATTATAAATAATCACGTTCCAATGAAAAATAATAAAATGAACAGTCACTATCCAAAATGGTTTAGCAAACCACTTATTAGAATTTTGAAAGAAAAGAATAAATACAGAATGAGAGCAAAAAATAATGGTAACCCCCTAGATTATGAAATATTTTCAACATTAAGGAAAAGATCTAAAGCATTACAAAAGGAATGCTTTAAAAATTATATAAATTCCATTGAAGAAGGATTGGTGGGAAATGTTAAAGTTTTTTGGTCATATTCTAAATCTCTTCATGCCACAAATTGCGTTCCCAAACTTATGAACTTTGATGATATACATGCAAATAATGGAGGAGACATAGTAGAAGTATTCTCAAAATATTTTGCATCTGTTTTTAATCAATCAAATCCTAGTCAGTTATCTAATACATTTGTTGATCACCTCAATACATTGAGCCAGTTCAATCTTTCTAACATAAATATAAGTGTAGAGACTATAAGGTTGTGTCTTAAAAAACTAGATAATAACAAAGGTCCAGGACCTGATCAGCTCCCAAGTGTTTTTATAAAAAATTGCAGTGACGAATTGTGTGTGCCATTACATATTATCTTCACCAAATCTCTAAATGAATGTATCTTCCCCGATTTGTGGAAGATGGCTAATATAATTCCCATCCATAAATCAGGAGACAAATCTTGCATTAGAAATTACCGACCTATCAGCATATTATCGTGCTTTGCAAAAGTATTTGAACAACTAATTTACGCTGTAATTATGTCATACTGTAGGCCACTAATAAGCTCTAAACAACATGGATTTGTTCCAAAGCGTTCAATAGCATCAAACCTACTTGAATTTTGTGATTATATTTGTTCTGCATTGAATGAAGGGTATCAGGTGGACGCAGTGTACACTGACTTTCAAAAAGCATTTGATAAAGTTAATCATTACATATTATTAAAAAAGCTAGAAGCAATTGGCATTCATGGCAACCTCCTGCGCTGGATAACATCCTATTTAAAAAATAGAACTCAGGTGGTTTGTCTGAATGGATATGAATCATCTCCAATACTCGTCACATCAGGTGTGCCGCAGGGATCTAACCTTGGTCCACTATTGTTTTTAATTTTTATCAATGATCTTGGATCTCAGTTGAAATGTAATTTTCTCTTGTATGCCGATGATTTGAAAATATTTCAAAAAATAAAAACTACAACGGACATTCAACTCCTCCAAAATGATCTAAATATATTGAACAACTGGTGTATGTTGAATGATATGAAGTTAAATGTTCAAAAATGTTTCAAAATTACGTTTACAAGAAATAGAATCCAAAAAAACTTTATATATTCCATTAATAATGTCGACCTTAACTCTGTTAACACAATTCTAGATCTTGGAATTACTCTAGACTCGCGCTTCACATTCTCCACGCATTTCAATAAAGTCAAAGAAAAATCATTAAAAATGCTGGGCTTCATATTTAGAATTGCTAAACCTTTTAAAAATCCAGCATCACTAATCTCTTTATATTATTCATTGGTTCGTAGTAACTTAGAATTTGGATGTGTTGTCTGGTCACCTCATTATTTGACTTATATAAATATGATTGAGTCTGTGCAGCAAAAATTTCTTCGTATGCTCACATTTAAATGTCACCTAGGCCGAACTCTGTTATGTTATGAGGAGCGCCTAGAATATTTCAATATTGACAAATTGGAAATCAGGAGACAAATTGCAGACTTAATGTATCTTTATAATATAATCCATGGTAACATTGATTCAGCATTTTGTGTCGAGAAGATAGCAATGAATGTTCCCTCTCGGCGATTAAGGAGGCACAACACATTTTCTCTCCCAGTATATAACAATAATATGGCACACTTTAACTCCATTTCTAGGATGCTAAGATTGTATAATAATTTAGAAAATACTGATAATGTGACCATCGACATATTTAATGATGGCACGGAGAAATACAAGAGGACTATTACCGGATTGGTGAAATCAATTTCAAATTGATTTCACCAATTTGGTGGAGTCTTGAATTTTATACCTTATGTAGCGTAGTTTAATTTCACTTTTTATTTTTACTTCTAATTTTTATTTTTATTTTTCTTACTTCATTACTTTTAATTGTTACTACCCTTTTTTTTACCACCAAATTACTATTGTTTATATATGTGTTTAACCTGCACCTTTATTGTTTCTGTAAGCTTGTTGTGTTCCCATGTAATTGATGAAAAACATCAAAACTATCTGTATTGCACTGTATTTCGTTTATTGTAATATGTTTTTCATTGTTTGTGAACCGTAAATAAATAAAATAAAAATAAAATAAAATAATGTAATGAAAGTTTAGATAAGGGAAAAAAATCTTTATTGCACTGTTGCATGAGATATGCTGTTAATACTGTGTTTAATTGAGCAGGCGAGTACTGTGGAAGACCCCGCCGACGACAACTTGTACCTGGGTATTGTCCTGGCGGGCGTGGTGATAGTCACGGGCGTCTTCTCCTACTACCAGGAGAGCAAGAGCTCCAAGATCATGGAGTCCTTCAAGAACATGGTGCCGCAGTTCGCCACCGTCCTGCGCGAGGGCGAGAAGCTCACCCTCCGCGCTGAGGACCTGGTACTCGGAGACGTTGTAGAGGTAAGCGCATGGAGCATCTTTAACCCGAGACTATGAGACTTTTTTCAATGCACCTTAATGACAGGGAGACTATCGTAAAACGTACATCGATGAGAAAAATTCACATTTTACCAAAAATGTTTACAAAAAACAAATGCAACCTGTTTTTTGAGAAATTTATGTAAAAAGAAAACAAACATAAAAAATCGGTAAAAATTTAAGATACATGCTAGTTGTCACTACATTCTTTACATATGTTGCCTCGGTGCTCCCTACACATTGGATGTCCGTCGTAAATTTGACGAATGTCCAGTAATGTAGGGTTAAGGGACTGGGTCCACATCGAGATTGCTGTTTATTTATGATTATTACAAATTGCACTTGGGCTATCATGTACTCGGCTGGTTAGTCACGCGTGTGCATTGCAAATTATCACTCAATCTACTACAATTCCGGACGACGACAACTGATTTATACTACGTTATTTTTTTAGGTTAAGTTTGGTGACAGAATTCCCGCGGACATCCGCATCATCGAGACTCGTGGCTTCAAGGTGGACAACTCCAGCTTGACCGGCGAATCGGAACCCCAATCACGTGGACCCGAATTCACCAACGAGAACCCCCTGGAAACTAAGAACCTGGCCTTCTTCTCAACCAACGCCGTGGAAGGAACCGCCAAGGGAGTCGTCATCTCTTGCGGTGATCATACAGTGAGAACAAATCGCCTTTTAGAACAATTCTTAACTCTTCTGTCGAAGTTATCAAATTGAAGTGATGATGCATGTTTTGTTCAGGTCATGGGACGTATCGCTGGTCTGGCGTCAGGTTTGGAAACCGGAGAGACTCCTATCGCTAAGGAAATTCACCACTTCATCCACCTCATCACTATAGTAGCCGTGTTTCTCGGAGTCACATTCTTCTTCATTTCCTTCATCCTCGGATACCATTGGCTGGACTCTGTCATCTTCTTGATTGGTTAGTTTTTATTTGTAATTATATTTAAATCAGGCTTGTTCAAAAAATAGAGCTATGATATGTGTCCTGCATGGAAAACTCACACGAAAAAAGGACGGCATAACTTGAAAGTGAATAATTTCATTCAAATCCAGAAATAACTTCCTCTGGATATGATAATTGACTGTCGCGCATCTCATCTGAATGGCGCGACTGTCGCACTACAAAATAACATAAAATTCCATCTCTATGCGCTGCCGGACCTAAAATAGGTTCATTTGCCAGGGAGACCAGACACTTGATTCAAAGGAGAGAAAAGTAATATTCTCGTTTTGATTAACAATGGATTTGCACATACTATATTAGCTAGCTCCAAGCGCAACATGCAGTTGTAAATGCGAGGAAGCAATCTTGTTATGAATACGGGTTTTTAGTTTTTACCGCCGGAAAATAATGTCAAACATCTCAGGGTTAGATACTGTTTTTTCTTTTACCTTTTAAAATAAAGCGTTCATCAATGAATGAATTATAAAAAAAATTAGAAATGTTTATACGCTAGATACAACATTTTTTAAAAATTCTAGGCATCATTGTGGCCAACGTGCCTGAAGGTCTCCTGCCCACCGTGACTGTGTGTCTGACCCTGACCGCCAAGAGGATGGCGTCCAAAAACTGCCTGGTCAAGAACTTGGAGGCTGTAGAGACCCTCGGCTCCACCAGCACCATCTGCTCCGACAAGACGGGTACCCTCACTCAGAACAGGATGACCGTCGCCCACATGTGGTTTGACAATCAGATCATTGAAGTCGACACCACTGAGGACCAGACTGGGGCGAAGTATGGTAAGCAACTTCACTTGAAAAATGGTATTGTACTATTGAAAGATGCCGCTTAACGCTGTTTTGGAATTGTAGGGTAGTATTGGGATTCCTTAAATCGCACGCGGTTTATATTTTCCCGAAATTGAGCACGATTTTACTGATTTTATACATTGATAATTATTATAGTATGTTTTAAGATGACCTCGTTTAGCGATGGAAATTATTGGAACGCATCCCCGTTTTGAGCGAGGTCTTACAGCATTTTAAAAATACAGTGACGTCAGTGAACTACATACTATGGTATTATATAAGAGACTTATTAAGATATATTCACTACTTTTTAAAAAAAGTCATAGTGAGACAGATTTAAAAATACTAAATAAATTATGTGAAGAAAAAAATTTCAATAATGTTAGTACAAACCAAACTACTCACCGGTAGATTACTAGCTACTACCGGTAGACAACTTACTATTCTTGTCTACCGGTTTCAAGATAGCCTTCTCTTCATCAGAACACCCAATTATTAAATTTACCAATGCACACTATTTACATAAAACATATTAATGCAAAACAAGATGTTTGTAAACAACAGTGATTTTAAGAACAATTATTTAAAAAAAAAAGGATTATTACACCGGTTCAAGGATCTTTAAGGGTTGCTGTTGAAATTCCTTTAACGGTCCAATCTACATTCAGTGAAGGACTAAACAGTAGACAAATAGTAATCTAAGATTACTGAGTTGAGGTGAAATGTTTCAGACCGCACGAGTCCCGGATTCAAGGCGCTGGCGCGCATCGCCACGCTGTGCAACCGCGCCGAGTTCAAGGGCGGCCAGGACGGAGTGCCCATCCTGAAGAAGGAGGTGAGCGGAGACGCGTCGGAGGCGGCGCTGCTCAAGTGCATGGAGCTGGCGCTGGGCGACGTGCTCTCCATCCGCAAGAAGAACAAGAAGGTGTGCGAGATCCCCTTCAACTCCACCAACAAGTACCAGGTGTCCATCCACGAGACGGAGGACGCCAGCGACCCGCGCCACGTCATGGTCATGAAGGGCGCCCCCGAGCGCATCCTCGAGAAGTGCAGCACCATCTTCATCGGCGGCAAGGAGAAGGTAAACGTACATTCCTGCAATTACTCTCTATTTCGTCACTTTTCATTCTACTCTTACCATTTTTATCCACTCCCAATGGATAATGCTTAGGACAATGCATCGGATTAATGCGGTGCCAACATGATCAAACAGTGGTCAAACGCCCTTATCCTACTGTATTATATTCGATGTTTTATTCAATTAGCATTCATTTTTATTTTTGAATGTAGTGCATTAGCACAGGGCGTAAATATATGGAACGATATTATTCAATATCCAAATAAAATCCATATGTGTAAAAGTTCTGAGAAACATTAAAATAGCCAAAATAACAAAAAAAAAGTTTTCCTTTATTTCCTCTTATGACCAAAGTTTTGCTGTTAGTCTTTGAGGTAGACATATCGAAAAATTCAACGTTTCATCGCATTGTTTTTTTTTTAATTTTTTTAATCAATATTTAAGCCCTCACAGATAGATAGATATACAAGTATGAATAGCTGAAGCTTCACATAGACTATAATCATCCAAAACCAGATCCATTCAACTAAAATATCCGGTAAAGACTGAAGAAAGTATTCATCATTAAATGTTCAGGTTCTGGATGAAGAGATGAAGGAGGCCTTCAACAACGCTTACTTGGAGCTGGGAGGACTCGGGGAGCGAGTGCTCGGCTTCTGTGATCGGATGCTGCCCACCGACAAGTTCCCACCGGGTTTCAAGTTCAACTCTGACGACCCCAACTTCCCCATCGAGAACCTCCGCTTCGTGGGACTCATGTCCATGATTGATCCACCCAGAGCCGCTGTGCCTGACGCTGTCGCCAAGTGCAGATCTGCCGGTAACTTATGTTGGATTGTGGACCTGGGCGGTGGATCCTCTATGTGAGGTACTGTCATGTGATATGAAAGGTTACAGTTTATCCACCTCCCACATGTTACAAAGTATAAGCTAGTGGTTTGTGAATAGAGGTCTCTGCAGGCAGTTTGCTGCATATTGTATTGGTACCTATTGCTCGTTATCAGATAAGTGAGCACCGCACGCCCCCTTCTTAGTTTTTGCTTCTAAGGGCGCTGAAGTGGTGTTGTTTACTATTGCTTATTATTAAACAGTGGCGTGCATTCCACATAGGCAGAAAATCGGTGCCCTCCCCCTACTTTAGTAGAAAAATATGGATAACTGATAGCGAAGAAAATTTACATTTCACATAATTAATTTTTCAATTAATTAACATATTGATTGATACGCTGTTTTCCTTATTGCCTACCCTGATTTAAAAAAAACTGTGTGCTACGTCACTGCTAATATATAAACGGTATCGAACCAAAACATGGTTTAATTGCAAAGGATTTATGCATCCTTTTATCGGATTGTCAATATGTTAAATACGGTTTAATTTTTAGGTATCAAAGTCATCATGGTTACTGGTGATCACCCAATCACTGCCAAGGCCATCGCTAAGTCTGTGGGAATCATCTCCGAGGGAAATGAAACCGTTGAGGATATTGCTGCAAGGCTGAATATCCCCATTTCTGAAGTCAACCCTCGCGATGCCAAGGCCGCTGTCGTCCACGGAACTGAACTCAGGGAATTGAACTCCGATCAGTTGGATGAGATTCTGAAGTGAGTTAATAAAATCCTCGGGGTTTATTTCTGTTTGCTCCTTTTGTTAAAAGGTTAAATGATCTGATTTCTGAAAAATGTACTAGTTTCTTTTGAATGTTGCAGAATTTTAGTATCAATGCTTTTTTTTTACGTTGAAAGCAGTTTCCTTTAACAATCAGTTTCTTCAAGAAAATGTCTCGACGTCTTGTATACTGTTACAAATATTTGTTTTACAAAAGTGACCTCATTAATGACCTTCGATGTCCAATTTCTTATTTGTTTCTCTGTTTTTGCTTAGTGACAATTTGATTTGTAATGATATCTAAAGTTTTATGATGGATTTGGACTGTTTTGTGTTGTTGTATTGCAGATACCACACGGAGATCGTGTTTGCCCGTACCTCGCCCCAGCAGAAGCTGATCATTGTGGAGGGCTGCCAGCGCATGGGAGCCATCGTGGCCGTGACAGGTGACGGTGTGAACGACTCTCCCGCCCTGAAGAAGGCGGATATCGGTGTTGCCATGGGTATCGCCGGATCTGACGTCTCCAAACAGGTCACTCTTTGGTTAAGTCAACTACCAGAAAATCAAAAGTTAAAATTCAATTGTGAAAATGATCTAATTTCCTCATTCTGATAATTTTTCATTTCCCAGGCTGCCGACATGATCTTGCTGGATGATAATTTTGCGTCCATCGTAACCGGTGTTGAAGAGGGCCGATTGATCTTCGACAACTTGAAGAAATCCATCGCTTACACCCTTACCTCCAACATCCCTGAAATCTCACCTTTCCTGGCCTTTATCCTCTGCGACATTCCACTACCCCTAGGAACTGTCACCATTCTTCTCATTGACCTTGGAACTGACTTGGTAAATATTATTTGACATATTATTGCGTTAATTTTTTTAAAAACGAACTTTACAATGATTTTTAACATATGCATACACAAGACCTTAATCGTGTATTGTCACTTTTCAAATCGTACAATTTTTTAAATGCTAATATTGGACAGAGCTGAAAATAAAATAAAACTAATATACAATTCATAATGATTACAATGGGTAGATATCTCTACGACTACGTAGCGTAGATAACTAAAGTTAATTGTGACATTTTTTCTTCATTTTTAAACAGGTTGTCCATCAATATTATTACACCTTTTGGTTAGTCATTGCACACTTATCATAAACTCGAGTCTCTGTATGGGATATAGTAATAATGAATACAATAATGTACATGGCTTGTTTAACTAGTAATACATGTTATGATGTAATAAAACATTACTTTGAAGTCGATGTTTCTAATTACTATTGATCTTTAATAAGAAGTTAGCTTTTTTTCTGCAACTAAAATGATTTTCATATTATTTTTTGACATCTCATCAAAGATGAAGAAGAATATGGAAGTCTGGGCATTTACGGGGCTGACGACCGTCATAGGCTGGTTTAAGTGATCACTTTACACAGGTGTAACATTAACCAATTCTACCCATTATTTACAACCACACTACTCAAATTCTTGGAAGTTCTATATACATGAACCAATTTAGAAACCTTGTTCTTGAATCACTAGAACTTCACTAGAGACATCGATTGGTGAGATGTAAAGCAGCTTTTTATTAAGCAGAAACTCTTATATAAGTCTAAAATTATGAGATGTCAAAAAATAATATGAAAATAACTCCTGTAATTGGAGATAATCCAGATTTTGTGAACAAGTATTTGGACACACTCAAAATGTTGTAAAATGATTTTGATGAAAAGCTTTTGATTATCATTGGATACTTAATGTATCGTAAACTCGAGTCTTTGTTTGTATAGGATATAGTAGTAATGAATGAACTGAAGATTCCAGTTTGGTCACGGTGTATGGTATGTCCGCTCATCGGTGTGCTAGTTGGGTCGGAAGTAGTTAGTGGTTGCTCCCATACCCCCAGATGTCTGTACCATGTTTCATTGCGGGAGTGGTGTTTGTAGGTGCCCGCCATATCCCTGGCCTACGAGGAAGCCGAATCTGACATAATGAAGAGACAGCCACGTAACCCCTTCACTGATAAACTTGTAAACGAGAGGTAAATCCAGAAGATATCGTTCTCTCAACATTGTACATACTGTTCATGGCTAAAATTTGTCATTTATAGTTTAGTTAGTATCATATATTTATATATTGTACATTAGAATTCTATCATCGTTTAATACACAAAAATAAACTCCTGTAGACATACGCGCAAATACAAACAAACATTTATGTATGTTTGAAATCTAGGTACTCGTACCAACATTTGGCAAGATGGATTATTAAAGTGACCAAAAAGTTTAAAAAATTCCATCCGATTGCTTCTAAAATAAATCTTCCAATTTTCATTATTATTAAAATGTAACTTTGTTTTAAAATCACTTTAATTTATAGTGATTTTAAAACAAAGTTACATTTTAATCATAAAATGGAAAATCACAAAGTTAGTGCTTCAAATATAAATAAGAGATCCATATTGTAACTTATAGTCATTTTATTTCACTAGCTAGATCACAGTATTTTATGCTGATTAGAACTTGATGATAACATGATATATTAGAAACTAAAAAAATATTATTAACCTTCTTGATAAATGTTTTGGATTTGTATGCAGTTGAAAATATATAATTGCTAAATTTGAATACCTCTCCGATTTCACTATCAGGTCCTCCTATCGTTGGCCATTACTAGGAGGAAAGCTTCTCTGTCCTCTACTGCTTTAAATACTCCAACCTCATTCCGGTCATGACTGAGAAATATGAGAGGATAATTCAAATATTATCCTCTCATATTTCTCAGCCAGCTTTCTTCCAACTTTTCGACTTCTTGAATTTTCCCTTTTATGATAAATTGGAGAAAGGCATATTTTTCGCCTCTCAGCACATGCCATTACATTATAATAGCTCAATAGAATTACTATTAGCAATAAGTTTTCCTGAAATAATTTCATTGAATTCTAATGGCTAAAAAACTAGATTCTCAAACGTACATATTTTCTGTCCTTTTTGTAATTTTTGGGTCGTTTCCTAAAACAGACTTATCTCGATGGCCTACGGTCAGATCGGTATGATCCAAGCTGCCGCCGGATTCTTCGTGTACTTTGTGATCATGGCTGAGAACGGCTTCCTGCCGAGGAAACTGTTTGGTATCAGGAAGCAGTGGGACTCCAAGGCTATCAATGACTTGGCCGACTCTTATGGACAAGAATGGGTAAGGACTTGATTTCACACTGATTTTACACTTGGATTTTTAGGTTAGCGTGTGTAGCTAACATGCATGAGATCCTGTGTTCGATATACATATATATATATATATATATATATATATATATATATATATATATATATATATATATATATATATATATATAAATATATATATATATATATATATATATATATATATATATATATATATATATATATATATATATATATAAATATATATATATATATATATATATATATATATATATATATATATATATATATATATATATATATATATATATATATATATATATATATATATATATATATATATATATATATATATATATATATATATATATATATATATATATATATATATATATATATATATATATATATATATATATATATATATATATATATATATATATATATATATATATATATATATATATATATATATATATATATATTTATATGTATATGATTTAATTTCGAAACAATTCTAAATAATCACTTAAACCAGCCTTTGACGGTAGTAAGCTCTATAAACGCCCATTCATATTCTTCTGCATTTATGTTGAGTTGTCATTCTCTTATAGTTAGTCTTCTTCATTTATTTTGATTAACATCGAATTCTGGTTGGTTCCTTCAGACCTATCGCGACAGAAAGACTTTGGAGTACACTTGCCACACCGCCTTCTTTGTCACCATCGTGGTGGTGCAGTGGGCCGATCTGATCATCTGCAAGACCCGCCGCAACTCCCTCCTGCACCAGGGCATGAGGAATTGGGCTCTCAACTTCGGCCTGATCTTCGAGACTGTGCTCGCCGTATTCCTGTCCTACACGCCTGGGATGGACAAGGGACTCAGGATGTTCCCTCTCAAGTGAGTGCTCCAACTCTAAACCATGAATTATGTTATCCTAGTACAGTGTGGTCGGAAAACTTATTGGCCAAAGAGCCAAATACAACGATTAAAAATTTATCGACAGCTAAATCTGTTTACATTTCTGGTAATCGTTTATTATTATACAATATAAGACCTGTTGTTTTCTGCCTTCGTGGTGTAATGGTCAGTGTGTTTGTTATGTAAAGAATAAAATAACAACTATGTAACTTTTTCCACATTAATTTTATTTGACCAGCAACCGGGTTTCGTCGTAACCGACATCATCTGTCTGGTTATGTATGTTACTGTAAGTTTATGTATGTTAGTGTAAGTTTTTATCAGTTTGTCCGCCTCCACAGTGTAATAGTCAGCACGCTCGGCTACCATTCTGGAGGTCCCGGGTTCGATTCCCAGGGGGGGTCAAATAAATATAAGTGATTTTTTTCACGCCAATATTTATTCATTATCACCCTGGACTGGTACCTGAAGCGGAGGGCTGATCACCTTTCCGTCATGTGTTTACGATCAAGATAACACTACGTTTATATGCAGTGCCCTATGCACCACTGGGGTGCGGATAAGGGTTTGAAGAAGAATGAAGTGTAAGTTTTTATCAGTTTGGAAGTGAAACTTCTTTAGGCGCGGTAGGGCCAACTGGCCTGGATGAGACGAAAAGTAAACGCTTCTTCGAATTATTTTCTTTGTCTCTGCAAATGTTTAAAAAATCTCAGAGTCCGTTATTAAATATGTTTCCCCTCACTCAACATTCCTGATCCCTTTTGACTGTGACTGCTAATAAACACAAAAAATAAAGAAACTTGATATTTACCCAAGCTCTTTTGCCTAGTGGCCAAAATATTTAAAATTTTGTTAAGTAGATGGTGTGTTTAATCAGTCTTGAAAAGGAAGTGGTTAGCTCCGAAACTGGTAGACATTACAATTAAGTTATATTAAAATATTTATAGGGATTTTAAAAGAAAGTTATTTTATTAATTATAAAATGGAAAATTACAAAGTTATTGCTTCAAATATAAATTATATTTAAAAAAAACTTACGAAACTCAACTATAAATGGTGCTGAGAATTATCATTGGAAACAAAGTATCAGGCGCTTCACTATTATAATGCACGTCTTGTCTTCAGGTTTGTATGGTGGCTGCCCGCCATGCCCTTCATGCTGTCCATCTTCATCTACGACGAGACACGCCGCTTCTTCCTGCGCCGCAACCCGGGAGGATGGCTGGAGCAGGAGACGTACTATTAAAACCTGCCCCCTATTGTCTATGTTCCCACTGATAATAAATAAAAAATAATTAAAAAAAAAACAAAATAAGACTCCTACTTACTCCCCCTCTTCAACCTTCAACGTCCCAAGGCCACAACTCTAATGTAGGGTTAGCTTCACATACAGTGAAATGGTGTTTTAAAAAGATGCGGAATGCATCGAACAACTCTGCATTTGACTACTTTGCGCCTGAGACAATGAAAAATAGAAATATGTAGACTAATTAATCATTTATGGATAAATTTACTAATTCGCTAACTCCTTTCAAGAACGTCATAAATCAAAAAACTTGATTTTTCAGGAGATCGTTTTTAAAGTTTAAAAATATAATACAATGTATCAAAAACAAATATCAAGCCACTATTGAAGTTTTTACTGTGCTACAGATCTTTTTAGGTAAAACCTGAAGGTTTTTTCTCTATTTGAAAAATATTTAGTAAATTTAAAAAAAATAGTTAGACAATACCTTTTCTTCAAAATGCAAAAACAACACTTTCTGCCCTGTAGCGGGTAAATATTTAGTTAAAAATATACCGCTTTTGCTGGGATATAGTACATTTTCTGGGCATTCCGAAAACATGCACAACTGAAAATTGACGATTTTTGATTTATGACGTTCTTGAAAGGAGTGAGCGAATTATGCGCGGAGTTCACCTATGTTTCGAATGGCTAGTGAGTACAACTCATGTTTTAGCCAAGTTGACATTTTCAATTGCGGAAAATCTGTGTTGAAAATTCGAATGGTGAGCATATTGTCCTCTCAGGATGTTTAAAAACTATGCTTCTCTGCATTGTATGTATGTCCCTACTAGAATTAACATCACACACACACACACACATACATACACACACACACACACACACACACACACACACACACACGTACGCACGCACGCACGCACCCACACACACACACACACACACACACACACAAATGAATGAAATTAATACTGCTTAAATAATAATTATGTTTTTTTTTCTATATATTTTTTATGTACCATATAGGGGGTAAACCATGTATCGTTTCCAGGGCTTACGATCTGTCATAGGCAGGTTTAAATGATAAGTTAAGTGAAGTATAAATACAGTTTAATATTCGTCTTTGGACTCGTGATTACCACACTACTAGAATTTTTACTAGAAGTTTTATTTATGCTTTAATTTAATATCTTTCGCGTGCCACTTCTTCGACGACATTTATGGTTGAAATTAGTAAGTTTTAAAAATATTTTTCTTCATATTTGTTGATATATCAATAAAAATTATAACATAAAAAAACTCCTAAGTGAAGCAATAGTATAACAGAATTTGTAAACAAAAATTTGGACACACTCAAAATATTATGTTTAATAAAATAAAAATAAAAATAATTACTATTGTATTTTGGCGCCCGGTGTAGCCCTACCTACAGTGATTTTACCTCTAGTTGTTTTGTTGGCTTACTAAATATAAATCAGAGGTAAAATAAATATAAACACAAATAAAATAAAACAAAATAAATACGAATATGAATAAATCAGAGGTAAAATAAATATAAACACAAATAAAATAAAATAAAATAAATACGAATATGAATAAATCAGAGGTAAAATAAATATGAACGGACAGTATGTCATATCAATATTTCATTTAAATAATGTTCTGCGTTAAAAAATGATTAATAGCGAGAGAAAACATTAATTCAAAAGGACAAAAAATATTAATATGCGACAAAGGAATAATGATAATAGATCATATTTCACAAAAATATCGTTCTGCGCAAACTTTGCGTGTTTGTCGAAAATTAATAATTACAATAAAAGAAAATTCCTTGGAAGATGATTCATCAACTGAAATTTGTATTCATTCGGGACTGTTTTTCATTTTCGTAGGTACCGTATGTTTTCTACGTGATGGGAAAGTCCTCCCTTAGCGCGCAGGCGCTAACATCAACTCTCCCGTGTCGCGCGTCGCGTAATTCCTTCGGAAATATTGATAACATCACCCCTTGACTCAGTAACACTAACAACCCTCCAGTCGAGCGATTTTCTTACTTTTCTCCTCGAAACATCGTTAAACTCTTCATTGATTCATCCGAATTTAATAATTTAACACTGTTTGCTCTGTAAATCGATCGGTGTTCGTTTACATATGGACTTTGCCATTCCTCTGGGATTCATTCATTGTATTAGGTTGCTTTTGTGTTTGACGTGAACGTTTTTATCTCCCAGTTTGATTATGGTACTTCTATGAGGAAGCTTTCAAACTTTTGTAAGAGTAGAATTGCCTTGCTTAAAGATATCAAAAATACATCGACTATCGAAGGCTTCCAGCAATCATGGTGATATCAGGAGCAGAAAATTCCAGTAATGGTATGTTCTAGCTTTATTTCGTCTTTTCCATTATTTTTTTTAACACAAATATTTTCTTTCACCTTTAATTGCTTCTATCTTACGATTTCGCTATTATTTATGATAAAATAAAATACATGGAAAAACAGATAATGGTTTTAATTGAAAAGTGCTTGTGATTAAAAAATTCTTATCCATTTCAAACCATGTGTTACTTGTACAAAAACATGGATTTGTCCAATATTTAAAAATGCGCATTTCGCAAATTGCGCATAAAATATAATAATTTAAAAAATCATGAATTGTTTGTGTAAACTGTTGCTGTTACTAAAACATAATATTACTGTCATCCTTACCCAATGGCCCATAGGGAACTGCATCAAATTGATGCAATGGTAAGTTGATTGTTAATTATATGAAGGCAATTAAGTCGTACGCTTCAGGTATCAATCCAGGGTAATAAGTAAATAAATACAAGAGTGAAAAAACGCACTATTTATTTATACTCCCTCTGATAATCGAATCCGGGACTTCCAGTATGGCAGCCAAACGCAGTAACCATTATACTTTAAAGACAAACAAATATATTTTATTTTTTATTCCTTTATTTACGGCCTAGCCAATTTGTATTGTACACAATATTATATATTACATGTTGTATATTTTATGATAAAATAATATTGATAAAGATTAATATAAAAATATCTTTTAATAAACGAAAAGGTTTTAAAAATGGGAGTATTAAGGATAACGAAACTTAAATCGACACAATAAAATTCCATTAAATCGTCCATAATAAAAAAATAACCTTCCCATCCCTTAATTCCCACTTGAGGGTCATATAAATAAAGACAAATGTGTCCATTTGGTTCAATTATGGTTAAATCGTATCACCCATTTTTATTTTTTTTTGTTATTATTTAATTCATATTTAGTTTATATTTGTCCAAAATTCGTATTCACTTTCGTAGTGTTATGGTTAATGCCTTCGGCTTCCGTTTATAGTCTAATACATATTTTTGTAATTTTACCCTGGATCATTTTGAATTTTACCCTTTACGATCGAGTGGACATTGCGCCGACCTGATGCAGTTCCCTGTGTACCATTTGGCGCAATAAGGTTCAGAATATGAAAAAAAAGTTTATTATTATTTTACTGAAAAAAGTTGCCATCACGCCGCTTCCCCGCAGAAGTAGGCAGAGAGAATAGAACGCCACACCAATCTATCTCTGCAAACAATAATCGCCTTTTCCACATTCATACATCTTATACACAAACACCGATTTTTCCAACTCCTGACCTGACCGCTTTCAAGCATTTGAAATACTCGATTATGCCAAGATTTCCTTGGTCATCCTATCCTTCTATTACCAATCGCACTAGCCTCATAAATTGATTCTTGTAAATTAGCAATCTTCGCCTCTTCCACATTCATGCATCTCTTCATACATTCCCTCAAAGTTATTATTTAATTCATTATTTTACAGAATTATTCAAACAAAGCTTTATTGAAAATACACCGTGTGTGCCAAAAATTCCACCTTATTATAATAGACTTCGACGACAACAAAAGTACACTTCCGTGTTTTTCTTGTAAAATTTTCGTTCGATATTTACTTGATGCGCAAAAGACACATAATTCGAAGTCGTGGATTACAAATTTACGGATTATCGATCTATTCAGAGCGACTTTTGTGGTTAATTACAATTTATTGAACCTACGTACGGCGTACATATCGCTCACTCCTTTCAACAACGTCATATATAAAAAAAACTTGATTTTTCATGAGATCGTTTTTAAAGTTTAAGAATATAATAAAATGTATTAAAAATAAATATCAAGCGCACTTATTGAACTTTTTACCGTGCAACAGATCTTTCTAGGTAAAACCTGAATGTTTTTTATGCATTTGAAAAATATTTAGTATATTTAAAAAAATAATTAAACAATACTTTTCCTTAAAAATGCAAAAACAACAGTTTCTGCCCTGTAGCGGGTAAATATTTAGTTAAAAATATGCCACTTTTGCTGGGATATAGTACATTTTCTGGGCATCCCGAAAACACGCACAACTGAAAATTGATGATTTTTGATATATCGCCCATTCCTTTCAAGAACTTAAAAATATAATACAATGTGTTAAAAATAAATATCAAGCCACTCATTAAACTTTTTCATGTGCAACAGATCTTTTTAGGTAAAACCTGAAGGTTTTTTGTACATTCAAAAAATATTTAGTATATTCAAAAAAAGAATTAAATAATAACTTTTCTTCAAAATGCAAAAACAACACTTTCTGCCCTGTATCAGGTAAATATTAAGTCAAAAATATGCCTCTTTTGCTGGGATATAGTACATTTTCTGGGCGTTCCGAAAACATGCACAACTAAAAATTGACGATTTTTGATTTATGACGTTCTTGAAAGGAGTGAGCGATATGACGTTGTTGAAAGGAATGAGCGATATGTTATATACATGACATGTTCGTATCGTCCATCGCTCAGCCTTGACTGTCTGTCTTTGTTTTGTGACCTTCAAATCGACAGGTCATTGTATCAACTTCCCGGCGAAGGAACAAACGAAAGGCTATTCATTATTTATTCATAACGGAGGGTATTATAAAACTTACTGATATTAAATTGAATACTAACATCGCTAAAGCTACTATCGTTTCGGTTGAAAGCTTTGAAGCTTTTCTAAAAGTTACATTACATGTTATTTTATTTTATTTTATTTGATTTATTTACGGTTCACAAACAATGAAAAACATATTACAATAAACGAAATGCAGTGCAATACAAATAGTTTTGATGTTTTTCATCAATTAGATGAGAACACAACAAGCTTACAGAAACAATAAAGGTGCAGGTTAAACACATATATAAAAAATATAAATTTGGTTGTAAAAAAAGGGTAATAACAATTAAAAGTAATGAAGTAAGAAAAATAAAAATAAAAATTAGAAGTAAAAATTAAAAGTGAAATTAAACTACTATCATTACTAAAATAAATATTTACTTAAAATTATTTATTTTATTTTAAATTTTATATATTATTCAGAAGATGTACTACAAAGCTACGTGATGTGGCTTGTTTTATGTTTTTTGTCTTTTCTTTTGTGTTTTATTTTTAAATTATTATTTTATTATTATTGACCTTTTCACAGTCGGCTTCTATAGCAAAGTAGCCAAAGTAGCACGTAAGCGAAATGTGTGCTGTAGCAGCCGACGTGCTGTAAGTAATTTGATTATCAGAATAACACAAAAACGGTATTTGTACCATTACAGTAACAAATATTTCACATTTGTAATTTAATATAAGAACCCGGAAAAGGGACGGGATGTAGGAATATGGGAAAATGGAAAGATCAAAGCTCAAGTCCAAGAAAAACTATGTGAAAATAGGGAGGGACATACCACGATATGAATATAAATAAAATTGTTATTTCACTTTAATTTTAATAAAAGGTGACCCTTGGTTGGTACCATTAAATGGTGCATAATACATTTCATTGGATTTATTGTTAACTATTTGTTTATCACTTGATTTGTTAATCACTTGATTGTTAATTATTGTCTATTAAGGTGATCTAATATTTTCAAATATGTAAACACAATATTTTCAAATATATTTATTTCGCCATAAAGTACTTACTTTAGAATGACACTTTCGTTAAAACACGATTTAAATGATAAGTAAAATCAGCATTAAAAACAATTACTCCAATTTTTATCCGTCTCAGTGGTAAGCGCGTTACGTTACCGTACTGAAGGTTACTGGTTCGATACCGAGGGAGGAAGATGGGGGTCAATATAAATTTATAAATATGTTTTGTTGATTTTTTGCCAATGTGAATTTAATATTACCCTGGATTGGTACCTGGAGCGCAGGGTTGATCAACTTTCCTTCATGTAAGTAACGATCTAGAAAAACTTCTTCAATATGATGCAGTGCCCTATGCACCAGTGGGTGTGAATAAGGGTTGGAAGACAAAATAAATTTCAACTTTTACAAACAATTCAAGGGATATTGATTAAAATAATATGAGAAATTTACAAATGAGAAATGAAATGAAAATGAAACTTTGATATAAAAACATATTTTCTTCATTTGAATTCATACAAATGGGATGTTATAAATTTCTGTTCACGGTCATATTTTTCACCGATCTTTTAGGCATGTAATTGATCATTTTATAATAGTCATTAGTCACTTATCAATAATCAATAATCGATAATCGATAATCGTACATTCGTTTGATTCGTTCTACCATAATAGCAAATAATGAGTAAACATAATCGTCAATATTTACTGTTATTACTTGATTAAACGCTAACTTAATAATTTTGTTCGGTCGGTATTATAATATTTTTAATGCACAAGACTTACTTCATTGCGATTACTTCATAGATTAAAGATTTCTCGAAGTGATAGAAATAAAATGGATTTTTTTTTGTATTGTAGCTGAAATATTTGTTTTACTTTATTTTAAGCTTTTAAGAAATTTAAAGATTATTTAAATTAGTGTATTTCAATTATATATTAGGAAACACCTAAAATCTATTTTAAAAAATGTAAACTTCTTTTTTTTATTTAATATATTTATTTAATATTCTTGTTTCCTTCTAACCCTTATCCGCACCCAATGGTGCATAGAGCACTGCATCGTATTGACGCAGTATTATCTTGATTGTAACTTACACTAAGGCAAGGTGATCACTTTTGGGCTTCAGGGACCAATCCAGGGAAATATTAAATAAGTATTACAGTGTACAATCACTCATATTTATTAAACATGGTTACATTTTTTTTTTCAAATTTAATTAATTTTCTAGACCTTTCTACTTTTATCATGTCTTAAAACTTACTAATTACGCTGTTCCTCTCTAAAAAAGAGACTAAGCTCTTGTGCTTGGAGAGGGACTTACACTCATTGTTTATCGTTTATACTTATGAATGATATAATATTTTTTTTCATTTGCATTATTTATTTTATGTGTGTTATTTTCTTCAATTAGCACGCATAAAAGGCAATTAATTTATTTTTTAGAATTTTAATATTTTTTTTTCTCGCATCAAAATAAAATATGGAACAAAGGCAAAACAAAGACAAAACAAAGGAATGGGCGACTGATAAAGAGTTAATTTTATAAAAATTGAAAAAAGTTAATATTCTTAATTTTTCTCTCTTTTTTGTGTGTTAAAGAGGTTAAAATGGTTAAAAACAATTAAAAATGTATTAAAAAAGAACTCCACCGACAAAACACACGAGGTGGCTTGATGGGTCTCTGCAATTTTTAAACAAAATATGTGATTTAAATAAATACTTATATACAATTTATATTAATAAAAAAATAAAAAAATCAGGCCAGACACCTACATTAAAATATTTTAATGTTTTTGGTACCTACATACTTCGATTTCCCCTCAGCCCTCTTACCAAGCTACTTTCACCAATTGGTTTTTATTGTAATATTTAAATCTCTTTATAACGATTTGAATTTCGACTTGACCCACCTTTTGTTTGTTTAAAGTGTACTAAAGTACCGTTATTAAATGCAAATTTTGCGGTTTATGCGAGATGCGTGATAGAAAGCGGTATTAAAATGCGCAAAAATATTATGGAGTATACATAACGTACATTAATCGGAGATACCAAAACCAATACAGAATGGATATTATTTGTGCTAATATGATATTGCATGTATATGAGCTCAGAGTTAAAGGTTTTCTTTTTGGTATTTAATTTTTGGTTAGGCCAACTGGTACAGTTTTGACATTCGTTTCGATGCGTCAGTAAATATCATCAATAATGTCTGTGATGTCTCAACGACAGATCTTTTGATGTGCTGTGAGATTTCCGCATTGCGCCTGAAAAAGCTGCGGTCCTTAATAAAACGCCCTTTTGGTAAAATTGACTTTTAACCCTCTTATGGGCGCATTACCAAGTGAGATTTAACACACGTGTCTAATAGATATAAACCTTTTTCATGCTGTTTTAATACGTATCGGAAATATTGTATTAAATAAAGTAGCTTTTCATGAAATAATCACCCTAATCGATTTTATTTTATAAATACTCTCTATGTTCCACATATTAAACATGAATTACATTGAGTTTTAATAATTAAACATAGTCAATTAAAACAAAGTTGAAAACATATAAATAGATATAGCATGATGCTATAATATTCTCCACATTCTCTATAATTGTGAAGCACTCGCTCGCAAACGAAGTCACATCCTTGGAGGACCTCTACTGGACTCCGAGAAGCTGAAGCTCCTACCACCAAGACAGGTCGTGAGTTACAAGACTCACGTAGGTCTTGGGAGTGAGCTGTAATACAGAGGGAGGTCACAATAGACCTAATATGGTCGCGGTGACTTAAGGGATGCAAGATCCCTTGATCTCAAAAAATGATGCTATACAATAATATACAATGTACAAAAATATAATATATAATGTTTGGGTGTGATGTTTGGCAAATATATTGCCGATCTGGAGGCTAATATTTACAGGATATAAATAAATAGGTACTCGCCATATACTTGGCTCTAACTGTCAATATATTTGTCCGCCTCCGTGGTGTAATGGTCAGCGTGTTAAGCTACCGTGCTGGTGGTCCCGGGTTCGATTCCCAGGGGGGGTGAAAATAAATATTAGTGATTTTACACTGTAATATTTATTTAATATTACCCTGGACTGGTTCCTGAAGCGCAAGAGTGATCACCTTGCCTTCATGCAAGTAATGATCAAGATAACACTGCGTCAATTCGATGCGGTGCCCTATGCACCATTGGGTGCGAATAAGGGTTATAAGTAAGTAAGTAAGTCAATATATTTATATATTAATAATACATGAAATTATACGTGTTGTTTTCCTTTTTTTCAGTGGATTTCACCTCTTACCTGAGCTTAGTACTGGCCTTTGCAGGGGTGATATTATTTGCATTTCTTTTCATCCACCGGAAGCATTTCCTGCGAGGAGCTCCCGCGTCAGCAATATGCGATGAAGTTTTACATTCAACTAAAATACAGCCAACTAGCAGGCCGAGAGGAATAGGTAAAAAAAACACGAGTATTGACATAAATAAACACAATATTTAGCTTATTATTTTTTGACATCTCATCAAAGATGAAGAAGAATATGGAAGTCTGGGCATTTACGGGGCTTACGACCGTCATAGGCTGGTTTGAGTGATCACTTTACACACGTGTAACATTCACCAATTCTACCCATTATTGACAACCACACTACTCAAATTCTTGGAAGTTCTATATATTTGAACCAATTTAGAAACCTTGTTCATGAATCACTAGAACTTCACTAGAGACATCTATTGGTGAGATGTAAAGAACACACTCAAAATGTTGTAAATATTTAGCTTA
Source organism: Brachycentrus maculatus (assembly GCF_059751285.1). NCBI lineage: Eukaryota > Metazoa > Arthropoda > Insecta > Trichoptera > Brachycentridae > Brachycentrus > Brachycentrus maculatus. The sequence continues at coordinate 2,055,505 of NW_028280804.1, forward strand.
TTATAAAGATGTTTATAAAATCAATTTCCATTTTAGACCGAGCCTTCTCCTTTGAAGCTCCAGGAACGATCGAGGAAGCTGACGATGATCATTTGCTATTTTGCTCCCAGGTTAATATTATCAAATCTTACCCACACTTTCAACTTGAGAAACTTCTCATTATTTAGTACAGTATTTAAAAAATATAATTTTGTCAAATTTAAAAAACTTTATATACAGAAAAGAAATATGTACATTGGCGGGCTTATTGCTAAGAAGCAATGTCTTCCAACCAACCAAAAACAAACAAATGATTTTGATCAAAACCTTTATAAATATATATATATATATATATATATATATATATATATATATATATATATATATATATATATATATATATATATATATATATATATATATATATATATATATATATATATATATATATGTATATATATATAAATATAGCTGTTTGAAATCAGAGGGTAGATAGTACTTGACCATTTAAAAAATCATAAAAACACAAAAATATATTTCAGTACTAGTTATAACTTATGATATTTTTCTTATCATATTGAAATTATCATATTTTTCAGTGCAAGTTATAACTTTTCATATACTTAAATGTCAGTACAAAAATGTAAAAAAATAACGATGAAATAAATAAAAACGCTACAATGCGACAAACGACGTTATGTTGCAGCCCAATTCCCTGTAGAGTTTCACCGTCGTCGATCGGTGCGACAAGGTGACAACAGCGCCTCCCGACTCTTCATGCACGCACAACGCTGAATTTCTGCTCTTAGAAGAGATTTGTTTCTCGATGCGTCTGCTCTGGTTACAATTGGTCTCGCACAAAGTACAATGCGCCAATTGGCCTTGTGTTGCAGCCAAACTCCCTGCAGAGCTTCACCGACATCGAGCGCGGCGACAAGGCGGCGCCGGCGCGCCCCGACTCGTCGTGCACGCACAACTCGCTGGAGTCCTCGCTGCGGGAGACGTGGATAGACCCCGTGAAGGTCATCTCCCCGGAGCACAGCGCGCGCATCCAGGCCTACCACCAGCTGGCGCTCAACCAGAGCAGCGCCGACAGTGATGCCACCAATCAGGATGTAAATTATACATACCTTTTCATATTCTAAATATTATTGATATTCAAGGCATTTACTTTTATATTTTTTTACAAATATGTTAGTAATATTAGTAAATAACCGAGATTTTTATGTCTACCGGTTTCGAGACGTACCTATCTCTTCGTCAGGACAATCACTACCACAGCATGCAAACCATACTACCCATCACTACCATAGCACTATTCACATACTTAAAACTAAGTCTGTCCAGTCTGATGATGTCGGTAACGACGAAACCCGGTCGCTGGTCAAATAAAAAAGTGGAAAAGCTAAAAATATTGGTTTTAATCTAATAATAAATTACTTAAAACTACACAAAATGTTCTTCGGGTCGACCAAAAATCGCACGTGTTAAACATTTTGTGTAGTTTTAAGTATGTAAATAGTGCTATGGTAGTAACGGGTACTATTGTTTGCATGCTGTGGTAGTGATTGTCCTGACGAAGAGACGGGTACTTCTCGAAACCGGTAGACATAAAAATCTAGGTGAGTGGTTAAATACTAATATAATAAACATTTTTGTGACAAAATAAATAAATATATACAAAATATGTTTAAAATTAAGTTGGAATGTTATATGAAATATATTTTGCATTGTTTTGTTTTTCAGTGCATTGTCGTCTTGTCCCATGAGACTCTCGCTTCTCCGGGAAGCTGTGGAACTCTGGAAATAGCATTCCTCTACGATGCACCCATGAGGAAGATGACCGTCCACGTTCTGCAAGCGCGGGAGATGCCGCTCAAGGTTTCGGGGCAGCCGACTCACACACAGGTCTGCTTCTGGAGTTCCTCGAGGATTATCGATTAATTCGTCACTGAAAATACTAAGCCATACTATTTCGTAATTCATTTCAGGTTCGACTTTTGATGTTACCAAGTAAAAAACAGAAACATAAGACGAAGATTCGCATGGGAGAGAATCCACAGTTTATGGAAAGTTTCTTGCTTCATCGTGTAAACCCAGGTAAGAACTTAAATTGACGACATTGCGAAAAGAGAGCTAGCTCCAATAATTTTTCTTTACTTTTATTTTTTATTGATATTAACAGTAAAAGGAACTTTTAACGTAAAAATAGTAAGTTAATCAAATTTCATTCATGCTTATCATTAATTGTATTTTTTGGATCTTATTTTCTAAATTTACTAAGTGTACCCGGCCACACGTTGCTGTGGTTCAATCGGGTTAAATGGAGAACATAGAAAAAATGAAGTACACTTTTCTAATGCCTTGAATTTGGCAAAAAATTATATTACTAAAATAATGTGAAAATTATGTTAAAAAAAGCACCCGAAATCATTAAAAAAGTGACAACAGCTGTCAAGAAACAATCGGTGAATAATAAGGAGATTTAAGATTTTAAAAAGTAAATGAACATTGACATTTTCTATATTATTTTTTGAACAAGTATTTGGACATACTCAAAATGTTGTAATTTTACATTTCATTTATGCAGATGATTTGCAAATAAAGAGATTATCAGGTATGTTTAAAAATACTACGTTGCTTTGCTCCTTATTTTTAATTTCTCATATTTATTTTACTTATCACAGAAACAAAAATTTAACTTCGAGCTTTTCATTAAGCTTTTTTAAGACGTTGTATTAAAATGGTAAAAAATCTTCTTCCCTACTTACTGTTATTTTTTTACAGAGGAAGTGAACAGTATGGGGGTAAGATTCAGGGTTTACGGTTGCGAGAGGATGCGCCGGCAGCGCCTGATTGGTGAATCGGTTGTCCAGTTTTCAACCCTTCGCCTGGAGCTAGAGAACTCCATGTGGTTGACTCTGCAGCCGAGGTCTCATATTCAAGTAAGAAGAATATACATAAATATAAGAATATGTATGTGAATAAAATACCTACAGATTTTATTAAATACATATAGTACCGACTCTCAATATTGTGACAGTCGGTAAAGCAGATCGCGTAAATCTACCGCCAGACGTCGCGCATGCGTCGCACTGAAAAAACAAAAGACCTCAGATAAAAATATATAGTGTTTGGTGAACTGTCATTTTATATGAAATTTATAAAAAAAATATTTTTGAATAAACTTTAATTGTCGTTTCTTTAATTACAAAGCAACACATTGTTTATTTTATTATTATGCACCCACCTATTTACAAATAAAAATATTACCACGTTAAATATATAAAAATAGCTGATAGGTCTCGAAAAACCGAACTATGAACTAATTTACGAATCTTGTAATTATTTTTAATTTTTAATGGGTTGTGTATGATTCGAGGGTTGAATACAATATCGGTATTTAGGGGATGGGGTTAAGGTCATTCAAAGACATTGGAAGCGAGAGCTCCTGAAAGTTATTGAAAATCTTAAATGCAGCTCAAATTTTTCCCTAGAACGACGAAAATTCTATAAAAACAGTCCTTTTGACTTGAAAATGAGTTTACTCTTTACGTTTAAAGTTACTGAGTAATTCACGAGTGATACTTCTAGGTTAAAACACTCGCTTTTTCGTTAAAAGCATGGGTTTAAATATTTCAAAGCTTCAAAGTTGGCAATGTATTTGCTTAATTGTATTATTTATCTTATGAGTTTATATCGGAAATGAGTTAACTTATTTTCGAGGAATAAACTATCTCACCAAATACTTAATAATTAAACAAAAGTTTAAACCTTTAAGGGGTCCCTAAGAACGTGCCAAGGAGCCAAAAACAGTGAAAACCCATGTCTGAATCCTTCTTTAGAACTTATTAAAAGAAAATATGTACATATTTATGAAAAAAAGTAGTTAATCTTGAACTATTTTGTGCAGTTGAGCGGATCCTCGTGTGACCTCACAAGCCTGGGCAGGTCCGACAGTGTGAGCTCATGTTCCAGCATGCAACACGGCGGAGTGGCCGAGATGTTACTCGGCCTGGCGTACAATGGTACCACGGGTCGCCTTGCAGTTGAAGTGAGTCAATATTTTACTAATTTTTTCCTTCATAATTGTATGGAATTGTAAAAACCATGTGCATGTAGTATAGAGTCATTTAAATTGAATGTAGTGTACTTTTCAAAAATATTGTAACTTGATTTCCAAACAATCATTAAAAAAATTACTTCATTGCATTTATTGCATTTAAGTTTTGCCCTAAAATTTCTTGGTGGAACTGCATTGTATAAAATAAAACAACTTTACTGTTTTTTTCTCCATTTCTATTTATTTGACCAGACACTGGATTTCGTCGTCACCGACATCATCGATACTGATGATGTAGGTTATGACAAAATACGATCACTTGTCAAATTAAGTAAAAGTAGAAAAATATATTTAGTCGTTGTTTTATTATATTCTTTTATTGAAAAAAAGTGTTTTTACTGTCTTATGAAAGCTTCAAGACTTGAAATTTTTCGATTTTCGGAATTGTGAAAAATTTGTTAAAATATTTTCACTTTTGTAAAAATTACCCCGAGGGTGGTTCACGTATTTTAAGGATAATAATGTTTTATTATTTATATTACCTTTCTTCTTCTTCTGTTAGTGTCATGTCAGGTCCCTCTGACGTCGACCATCACTTGAGAGTAATTATCTTTACTCTGGGCAGCTTTTTATTTTTTTATTACCTTTGGTAATAAAACAAATATGTAAAATATTTTACAACTAATATAAATTGTAATATGGTAATATTGTTTTATTTAAGGTAATCAAGGGAAGCCATTTCCGCAAGTTGTCCATAAATAAGGCACCGGATACATACGTGAAGCTTTGTATGGTGAGCAGTCTAGGGCAGGAGATGGCGAGATCCAAGACCACCACGAGGAGAGGACAGCCCAATCCACTTTACAAGGAACTCTTTCTCTTTCAGGTAATTAATATGTATAGTATATTAACAAAAATCATCTTAAAATTAAATTATTTACATTTCAATTACTGTAATATGATAGTAGAGTGTTTTTAGGGTTTAAATTAGATTACGCATAATTTGAGACCATATAACCGTGATTCTCATTTAGTTTTGAGACTATATAACCGTGATTCTCATTTAGTTTTTTCTGCTTACTAATTCAAGAAAGACTTTAAACTCGCGTACTCCTTATTGCGGGAATGATAAATAAAAAAGATTATATAATTTATATTTGAAGCTACAACATTTTGAGTGTGTCCAAATACTTGTTCACAAAATCTGGATTATCTCCACTTATAGGAGTTATTTTCATATTATTTTTTGACATCTCATCAAAGATGAAGAAGAATATGGAAGTCTGGGCATTTACGGGGCTTACGACCGTCATAGGCTGGTTTAAGTGATCACTTTACACACGTGTAACATTCACCAATTCTACCCATTATTGACAACCACACTACTCAAATTCTTGGAAGTTCTATATATATGAACCAATTTAGAAACCTTGTTCTTTACATCTCACCAATAGATGTGTCTAGTGAAGTTCTAGTGATTCATGAACAAGGTTTCTAAATTGGTTCATATATATAGAACTTCCAAGAATTTGAGTAGTGTGGTTGTCAATAATGGGTAGAATTGGTGAATGTTACACGGGTGTAAAGTGATCACTTAAACCAGCCTATGACGGTCGTAAGCCCCGTAAATGCCCAGACTTCCATATTCTTCTTCATTTTTGATGAGATGTCAAAAAATAACCACTAACTTTGTGATTTTCCATTTTATAATTAAAATGTAACTTTGTTTTAAAATCACTATAAATTTTTAGTGATTTTAAAACAAAGTTACATTTTAATTATAAAAAAGATTGTATTTAAAACTATTTATTACCATTTTCTATACACTTCTACTATCATTTTTAAGACTATACACCAAATATGCTATAAATTCTTGTACATAATAGCCAACGAGAATTTTCTTAGGCAAGTAATTAAAACATATATTAAAAATTTAAAAAAAAAACATTTATTACCATCAAAATACATATTACTGATTACATTACCTTTGTCAAGATTTTCCCGCGCATACCTCTTGATGCAACTTCTAATACCCCTGGGTCTACACGTACCACTATTTGAGAAACACTGATGTTTAATAAAATAATTTAAAATGTAATATTCAAATAGAGTTTTTAAGTGGTAAGTATTACACAAAGTGAACGATGAACGATACGGACAGTGTAATTATACGTCGATAACTTTATTTTTTAAATAAAAAGACCATGTAAATTGTATTAATTCAGTTTAGAGGAGAAAAAAAGCTTAAATGGTGGAACGGTTTAGAAAACGAGGTCATATTAATTGTATTATTGTTTTTACCTGGAAATATCAAAAATTAAATTAAAAGGAGTTATTGTAACAATATATGCATTTGGTGAATGTGTTATTAAGGATGACCTTCATTCCGCGATTTTCCCCATCTCGTATCATTACGGAAAATGTCGATTTATTTAAATTAAAAAATGTACTTTATAAAATTAAACAACTTTTTTTTGACCACATTTTGTTGGGTAAAGTGTAACACCAGTGGTACACTTTATCCAACCGGTTTCGACAAGAACCTTGTCATCATCAGGGTTTATGTACTAAATTCTAAAACATTGAAAAACTCATAATTGATTACCCTTCCCTTACCAAAACTTATGGAGTGCGTGGAAGTTTTTGGTGAGGGAAGGGTAATTAATTATGAGTATTTCAATGTTTTAGAATTTAGTATATAAACCCTGATGATGACAGGGTTCTTGTCGAAACCGGTTGTATAAAGTGTACCAATAAAAATGTGGTTAAAACAAAGTTTATAAAATGTACCACCATAAAGTACCTGCGAAAAACATTCAAGAAATAAAAAATATACGATTAAAATTAATTTGAAATTGTCGAAATACTTATTTATATGAAGGAATATTTACTGTTGATTTCAGGTAGCTCTGTTCCAACTGAGCGAGGTGACCCTGATGGTGTCCGTGTGGTGGAGACGCAGCGTGAAGAAGAACGAAATGGTGGGCTGGTTCTCCCTGGGCCTCAACTCCTCGGGGCCCGAGGAGGCCGCCCACTGGAGGGACATGCGCGAGGCCAAGGGCGAGCAGGTGCAACGCTGGCACGTCCTCATAGACTCCTGATTCACGTAACAGATGGGTGTGGCCTTGACTCGGGTTACAGCCAGTCTCTGCGCGAAAATCTTTTGTGGTCTTTTGCTATTCCCATCTTGATGCTTGAAAGGTGAAGCTTTCTTTTGGTTGACCCTGTCTTCGTCTCTCGCGATGGAACGGGCCGGGTGATGCGCACTCGGGAATGTCGCGGAGGAACCCAATGGACCAGCCCGTGTCTCGCAGTCGGCTCCGGAGAGCGGCGAGTAGGGCCCGCTCTGCCCGCCGACGCGTGCCGCCAGCAAATTGAGCTATTTGATCAGATTTTTTAAATATTCAAACGTCTGACGAATATTATCGTGTGTTTTTGAGCTGTACAAACACGGAGTTGTTATTTGAAACGCACCGTTTCTTCGGAAACAATTTTTTTGACTGATTTCAAAAAGTATGAAGGAAAATTTATCTTTAAAATGTTTCTCATCCATTTCGGCTAATTTTCTCCTACAAAAACGATTGCCATAGATGTCCGATTTTAGTCAGGATCGTGAGAAGATAAATAGCATTTTCTGATAATATACTTAGTTACGATTACATTTTAGAATATACTAATAAAAATTAAATGGCGGTTGATTGCCTATTTACCATTTTTGCATGCTAGATTTTTGTATTTAAAATTAAGATTAAAGTAACTTTTATCCAATCCATATTTCCATTTTTATACAGACATTTTTACGCCTATGAATCTATCATAAAACCTTCCAGATAATTATCATAAAATATAATACTTGACTTTCGAAGAGTTGCGAACAGTCGAGTAGAAAAAGTTCTTTCAATAGACGAAGAAAATATTTGTAACAATGTCAAATCAAAAGGCCAACGTGATGTTAAAGAATGTTAGTTACACAATAACTTATCTTCAAAACTAGATCATAAGTCTTTACGTGTTTCCAATTTGTACTTTTTGATAGGTAAAAAAAATAAGTATTAGATATCTAGGTTTTGTTGTTTCTCTTTTAAAAGTCTTATTCAACGCACACACTAAGAAAATATAAAATATTACATAAAACAATCTATTTTGATGCAATTTATAGTTAATTAAGATCAGTTGGTGAAACACTTGCACAAATTTTTAAAACATGTTATTATAAATTATTGTATAATACTTCACAGCTTCTATGGTGCGTTATTCTCAGAATTTTAGATCTTTAAATGTAAGAAGAAAAAATCCTTAGATATAATGTAATTACAAACCATATAATGGAGATAATATCTATATCTAATAAAAACGTAATTTTAAAAAGCTAAATCTCTTGACAGTATATAAAAATACGCTATATCTACCATTTAAATAAAAAACTAATGAAATTATCATAATTTTTGTAGTAGGTATTCAAAACGAATATTTAAAAATGCTTTAGATTTAAAAATGTTGTTATAATATTGCATTATATGTAAAAACACATATATGCCAAATACGAATCACAACCAAAAGTTCATAGATTTAGTGCTAAAAGATTTGACAGAAATTTTGAACTTTTTGAGTTGAATTTATTTCGAGAGATTTTTATATTTATTGACTTAGTTTTGACATACAATATCAAAATTAAAACCTAGTCTTGAAGTCTTTGCATTGAAGTGTTTATGTATTCTCGTTTTTCAAGTTTTAAACGAAATACGCACTAAAAGATTTTTATGCTTAAAGTAGAGGTAGATACTCGTAAGTCTTGATTTTTTTTGAAATGGGGTAATGTTAATGGGGCTATAGATTACATAAACCTGGTTGATATTATTATACCTTAAAATGTAAAATTTTTACCTTTAATCTGTGACTCTAAAAAATAAAGTTAAATGTTGTAAATTGTATAAACATTTTTTAATTTACTACTTGAATATCTTCATATTTAAAAAAAATGTACGTTAGGTGACTGGCGTCTTTATAGTGATAGACGAAGTTCTGTGCTATTAAAAAAAATTAAATTTTGTTGACAATTCTGCAGGACTTGAAGAGTGAAAATGCCATATTTAAAAAAAAATCTAATAAATGTGTAAAAATAAATCGCTTGATACATTTGTCTGAATTTGTATATGAATTGCCGGGAGCTTTTTGATCGTCCTATATTTTAAAGATATTTCTATAGCCCCGTGTTTGGGCGTCGATTTAAAGTGAGAAGAGTACAACATCACTGTTTGGATCCGTTTGATAAAATTAAAAACAAATATCTTTGCCAAAAATAAATAAAATTTAAATTTAAAACAATTATTTTTAAACCTTGTTATACATACATATATTAATGATAGCATTTATGAGAGATTATATCTGATATACATGAAATTATGGTGTTGAAATCAAATTTGGTATTGAAATGCAGGTGCGCATGAATTATGTATGTATGTACCGTATTTATATACTAAAAGTACGTATTATGTAATGTATTATTTGCCGTTATACTCGTATAATATATGTACTAGTATATTACATACTTCAAAATGTGTGTTTAAAAACAAAAATATAATAAAAGATGTATGAAAACATACTCGTATGTGCAGAATTGAACTTTTGTTCTTTGCACTGAAAATATATGGTGCCAAGGTCATATAAAATATATTTGTTTTCTATCATACTTCCATCTTTTAAAAAAAAATATATTAAGGTGTCCCAAAGTTTATCATGCATATTATATATTTTCTATTAAAAGCGAGGCCAATCCACATTAAACAAAAACTAACTACATAGAAGGGAGTGGGAGATTTTTTTTCGGGAATTTTGGGAGCTATTATTTCCTGGTAGCGTGGAGAGATAATCTGTGGCTAGTTATTTAATTGGTGTCAGGATTTTTTGAACGCGAAGCCTTGTGCTATCGTAATTTTTGCGTACTTACAGGGAAGGCCTTGTTGATAAATCAAATATTTCAATATTTCATTCGAACGTATTACAACGCCATGCAAGCATTGATGTACCTTTTTTATTTTAGATGTGTTGTTCTTTGCTTGTCTTGTTGCAACATTAATAAATGCATTTTTAGGGAATACAAAATACATATTGCACATAGTTAGTTAGTGATAAGAAAGGCAGAATAAAATATAAAATAAAAATTGACAGGAGCCGTGACGTAGTTGGATAAACGCTTGACTTCGAAATATATAAAATACCTAGATGAGGTTTGGATTTATTTTAGGACACTCTTTATTTACTAGATTTTAAATCATCCATGCTTTTATATATCTTTATATGTCACGTGTTAAGATTATTACAAAGTTGCAAAATAAATCACCATAATGTTATTTTTTTCTATTTCCTACCACGAGTAGAGAGGATGTGATTTCATTATTTCGAGACACAAAAAGTTACACAGATGTCGGTTTTTATTGTAACCTATTGGCACGAATAAAGGAGTATGATTTATAAGAACACTTGATCGGTATCTTAGCTTAAGCTCATTTGAAATCGATTTTCAGCATTTTATAATCGTATTACTCATTTCGGTCCATTTTTGGTCACTAAAAATTGGTTTAATTGCCTTGTACAACTTCTATTTACTTTTTATCCACCTTTTGTTATCCAATCTTTATAATATGTATTCAATAATACATCACTCAATGAGTTCGTAGGATGAATGTTAAAATTTCTTAATTTGGTATCGTTTTTTCTCAAATTCTACCTTCAAAGCACTAATAATGCCATAAAATATACCCTATTAATGGTTCTTCCTTTCTCAAGGTAATCGATCGATAAAATACTGCCCGTATCTCAAAATTCAAAGGCTTAACGTTACGAGATAATATTTGCGTTTTTTGTTGCTTTGGGTGCCTTTCGTCCGTTGCTGCTCACCCAGCTATCTGCCGATTCGACACTCTCGTATCATAGTGACGGATCCATGTTTCGTCCATTGTCACAAAACGCATGGAAAATCATTTTTATTGCACTGAAACGGCTAATTTTTTTACTCAAATATTCATATTGGAGTAAATAAAAACCTGGACTGGTACTTGAAGCGCAAGACTTACTTTTTCTTTCATGTAATTAATCAAGATAACACTGCGCCGGTAAGATGCAATGCCCTATGCACCATTTATTGCGGATAATAGTTGGAAGAAGTTCTTCGTCCTTTCTCATACCTTCAACGAACAAGATATTACAGATGACAATTTAATTTAGTTTTAATAGCCTGAAGTAGGTGAATACGTAAATATAAAATTGTGTTTGAAAAATAAGCACTGCTTTTCAAAATTATTATTCTTTTAGATATTATTTTATTTAAAAAAAATTGCCGCTTAATTATAGATTAATGTAAATGTGTATTATTGGTTAACAAATTAAAAATAAATGTTTGAAAAATTTATGTATGAAACAATTTTTTTCTCAAAGTTGTCAAACGATTATTCTGCGATTTTGTATGTATTTAGGTGCTTTGACACAAATAAAACGTTGGTTGAAATAAAATGTATGTTTTATTTATTTCAGAAAATCCACTAACCCACTTAATCCACTAAAATCCACTGAAATTATAAATGGACTTATGCGTAAAGGATGGACACAGCTGTTAGTCTGGACATTAGTCCAAAATACAAAATACAGAAATACAAAATTATTTATATTTCTAGTACTAACTTTGTGATTTTCCATTTTATAATTAAAATGGAACTTTGTTTTAAAACAAAGTTCCATTTATTTAAAAAATAATTCATTAATTCCTTAACGTCGAAAACGAACGCTATTCAGTACATTTTGAGAAATTAGAAAAATGAAAATAAAAACATTTAAAAATTTTACGGATACACAAAACAATTTCGTGTATTTAAACACCAGGTTTTAATTTTACGACAACAGTCATGGATGATTTTGAACCTTTTATTGTTACTCATAAAACAAAAATTTATAAATATGATGCACAAATAACGTTGCTTCGAATGATACTGATAACTCATTTTGAGCAAAATTATCACGTAGTATTTATTCTATATGCAGTGACGAAACGTCTTAAAAAGATGAACAAAATTATTCGGGAAATCGGAATAAATTGTGTTTTGATTTTTTTATATAGTTGACTACAATAAGTATATTAAAGTACAATACAATAAGTATATTAAATGACTATATTAAAGGAAAAGAGCACTCGAAAAGTCGCAAACTCTTCAAGAAACCTTTTGATTTGAGATAGATTAAAAAGTTCATCGCGCTATTGGCAGAAGAAAATAAATAATCTAAAATACATAAATTAAATGTAACTCTGTGTGTATCGTTGGGATTAATCTTATCGAAGTCATAAGTCAAAACTGCATTATATTGCACACGAAGAAGAGTACAACAACATAAAAGAGCCTGTTTGTTAGTTAGATCTTTATCATCTGCAGTAACTAATCTCTTTCCACACTCGCCTGTTTTATTGCTCTTTGAATTAGTATATTCAGAATCACGATAGTAGTAAATGCTACAAGAAACATAAAAAATATTGCATCAAAAAAGGTACAATTTATTATATAAATACTTGTGCGCAATTTTTGATCTAAAATTTAAATAAAATTAATTATTTGTGGACTTACAATATTGATTGATGATTAGTACACTACAAAAAATCGGTGCTCTGTATTCTGTTGAGAAAAAGATCACTAAAGTAATAACGTTTTGCGTTCTACAGTAATTTCAAATGACTTCAATGTACTTACATTCTTCGCCTCTTCCACATTCATGCATCTCCTCATATATATCTACCGATTATTCCGACTCTCAACCAAACCGCTTTCAAGTATTTGACATACTGTGTGAGTGTTTATGTGAAATATTTATTTATGTATTTAAACTACATATACAGAAAAGAAATAAGTAGGTACATTGGCGGGCTTATTGATAAAAAGCAATATCTCACAAACAACCAAAAACTCGTGATATTGATCAAAACGTTTGATACCATATATAACTGTTTGCAATCAGAGGGTAGATAAAATTTGAACATTAAAAAAAACATAAATAACAAATTGATATTTAAAACAAACATTAATTAGGTACAAAAGATGAGGAGTGCAAAGGAAAAAGAGAGTTTAGGGAAGGAGATAGAAGGAAAAAACTGAGGGATAGTTTAAATAAATAGGGAAGTTTGATAGACAAGTAGGATTCTAATGATAAATATTGTAGTAGTAAATAGTAATTTCTAATAGGAGTAATAAATAAAGTCAGAAATGAAGACTCTAAGAAGCATAACAGGCAAGAGTCTTCGAGATAGATTGAGAAATGCCAAGATCAGGGAAATATGCGAGATCGAATTTGTCGTTAGGTGGGGAAGGCAACGAAGAAGACAATGGTATGCGCATGTGAGGAGAATGGAACCATCCAGACTCCCCCACACGGTAGACGACTCCCGGGCAGACCACCAAAGAGATGGGCCGATAGCTGGGAATCGACGTCGCAGGAGGCTAATCCCTCTTAAAAAAAACAGGCGGCAAGGCCTATAATAATAATAAGAAGAAGAAGAAGTAATAAATAGTAATGTCATATATATGTGTCATACATAAAAAATGCTGTAATTCATGTATTTGCATAAAAATTTATTAGTCAATTTACTGGTAATAATATAATATTTTAATATCCAATAAACAATAAAAAAGGCATATTAATAAAAGCATTACATTGTCCGATTGGTAAATTATTTCCAAAAATTATTTCACAAACGTAATAACATTATTTTTGCAAAACGAATTGAAATCCGTAATAACATATAAACATCTTATGGATACATATTATAACCATAGCTTAGAACGCGATAACCTCAATACTGATATATTCTAGCGATCGATATAAGATAATGCAAATTTCAAAAGAAGGTCGACTCAAATGAGGCACTTCCTTTTATATTTGGCCAAATGTACGATACAAATGGCGAATCGAAAATTGGTTAGTAAAAAATGCGAGTGCATTTTAATTACGATTGCATAAATTTTAATTTAGGCGGTTACAAATGAAATTAATTGCAGAAACAACGAGGCGTAAAAAATAACGCACCGCTCTTTCCAGCAAAAAACGCAAGTGCAGGAAACGACTAACTGCGAAATAATCAAATTTGTCTTTTATTAAATTAGCTTAGCCACTATGTCACAACTTCCACTAATTTTATGATACAGTGTGTTACAAATCTGATTTACTTTAAAAAAAATATATTAAATTTATTAAATTTTCTTCGAACCCTTATTCGCACCCAATGGTGCATAGGGTACTGCATCGTAAAGAAGCAGTGTTATCTTGTTCGTTAAATACACGAATGAAAGGTGATCAGCCTTCCGCTTCAGGTACCAGCCAAGGGTCGTACAAATAAATATTAGACTGAAAAATCACTAATATTTATTTTCACCTTATTGGGAATCGAACTCGGGACCTCCAGCATGGCAGTCTAGCGCGCTAACCACTACACTATGGAGGCGGACAATACAATATTTTAAATAATTTAATCAATTTTCTAGAAATTTCTACTTTCGATAATCTTAATGCTGCCCTCTCTAATAAAGAGACTGAGCTCTTGTGCTTGGAGAGGGACTAACACATATTATTTAATGATTATGTTATATGACTTGCTTTTATTATTGTTTTTTTTAATCTATTTATTAGATTTACGTTTTGTACTGACATTTCTTTGCGGAACTGTATTTTATATAATAAAATAACAACTAAGTACTTATATAGTTTTTTCAAATAAATTTTATTTGACCAGTGACCAGGTTTCGTTGTTACCAACATCGTGAGACTACATTGATCAGTTACCTCTTATTTGACCATCATCAGGCTGACGATGTCGGGCATAACTATAATAATAAAATAACAATATTTTACTGTTTTATTGAATCAGTTTATTTTTAAAATCATACTTAAAGCTCAGACTTCTGTAAACAAATTTAAATCTAAGGGATGAGATAAATAATTAGGATTTTTTTCCTTTCAACCCTTATCCGCTCCCAATGGTACATTGAATGTTGGCTACATTTTATAATGGCCTAACATCCACGTGACTCTGAAATCTAGCCACGGCTTATGCAACACTGTTTATCATGGCCCTACTTAGGCTGAAGACGAATATAGGCAATAAAGCGTTTAAAGTTGAAACATTAAACGCTTTATTGCCTATTAGTGGATTCACTATTTATGTGTAAAGTTTCTTTAATTTCATTCAATTCATTAGTGAATATTCTAGGTAAAAGCACTCGCTATGTCTCAAATTAACTTAAGGGCATGATTTTAAACAATTCAATGAATCCAAGTTAGCAGTGAAGTTACTTAGGTATATGATTTTAGTTTTTTATTTATATATTTATATATATATATATATATATATATATATATATATATATATATATATATATATATATATATATATATATATATATATATATATATATATATATATATATATATATATATATATATATATATATATATATTATTTTTAAATAAAGAGAGATATTGGTGTTTTTGTTATTTATACAAATATTTAAATTTCATACTCTTTCTGTGAGCCTGGGCGGCTCATTATTATAAATAGGTATCAGATTGTGGTAAAGTGGGTTCGAACCGATAAAACTCTGACTTAAGAGTCCGCTACACTAACCACGGGACCACAACCCGACACAACTTAACTTCCGAGTTTACATAGGATATGAGTGTAGTACAAAAATACTAGGTATATTCTAACTTACCTAACACTTATGTACTTACTATCACTACACTAGTTTTTATAACGTCCGGGGGTGTAATGTTGGCTACACTAAGTAAGCTGTGTACCTACTACATTATGTCTATATTTCAACTTCCCTACATATGCAAACTTTCTCAACTACCGTAATGCAAAAAAAATGTTTTTAGTTTTTTAATACGTTTGATTATTTATGTTGTTTAAAGAAAATCATAATGTATTTTTCTTGGATTCAAGGCTCGCGCAACTCAGGGATATTTATCCCGGATAAAATGTATGTTTAAATCTTCCTTCTGTAATGTTGCATTTTATCGCTTACGCTGTTTCACACAAAGAATCGGTCAATATAAATTCGCTCACTCCTTTCAAGAACGTCATAAATCAAAAATCGTCAATTTTGAGTTGTGCATGTTTTCGGAATGCCCACAAAATGTACTATATCCCAGCAAAAGAGGCATATTTTTAACTTAATATATATCCGCTACAGGGCAGAAAATGCTGTTTTTGCATTTTGAAGAAAACGTATTGTTTAATTATTTTTTTAAATATACTAAATATTTTTCAAATGGAGAAAAAACATTCAGGTTTTACCTAAAAAGATCTGTTGCACAGTAATAAGTTCTATAAGTGGCTCGATATTTATTTTTAATACATTGTGTTATATTTTTAAACTTTAAAAACGTTAAAATTTATGACGTTCTTGAAAGGAGTGAGCGAATTATGTTCTTTATTGTAGTTACAAAAACCAAAATGGGTACATTTTCTGTTTAACAACAAAAATATCTTGCTTATAAAATTTAAATATTTATTTTTTTGGCAACATTATATTCAAATATATTATAGTTTGTTAACATTATTCCAATATAACACAGCCTATGCCTAAAGAGCCAAAATGCAGATCTATTATACGTGCATGTATTTAAGAAGTAAATAAACATTATTGGTAATATTACCACTAGACCCATGTGTCATTAATTAAAAGGGAAGCAGATTTTAACTGGAAAAGGGTAAGATAAAGCGGGTGAGTACAGCTCAAAAATATTTTTAATCGAGTTTACGTTAGAAGTAATACATTTATTATAAAGAAGGATATTTTACTCTCCTGAATTTTTGTTTTCTGCACTCTGTGTTTGAATAGTGTGTTTATAGACGGGTATGTTTTTTTTAGATAGTAATTAATATAAAGAACAAATGCGTTTTCGAAATATTTATTTTAACACATAATTAATACACAAAATATAGGTCAAATGGTATGAGATTCAATTTTCTTAGTCTATTTTTGTTAATCATCTAGTGATGGATGGTGATTTTTTGGGAAGAAACGCTGCCGGAGTGGCCTGAACCATATCCCCCGGACAGTCCACCGGAAGAATATCCACCGGAGAGTCCATGGGAACCATATCCACCGGAGGAGAATCCACCGGAGAGTCCGTGAGAGCCATATCCACCGGAGAGTCCACCTGAAGAGAATCCGCCGGAGAGTCCGTGAGAACCATATCCGCCGGATAGTCCACCGGAAGAATATCCTCCGGAGAGTCCGTGGGAATCATATCCTCCAGAAAGTCCACCAGATAGTCCGCCGGAGAGTCCATGGGAATCATATCCACCGGAGGAGAATCCACCGGAGAGTCCGTGGGAATCATATCCACCGGAGGAGAATCCACCGGAGAGTCCGTGGGAGCCGTAGCCGCCGGAAGAATACCCACCGGAGAGTCCTCCAGCACTACCACCTCCATGACCTCCCTTGATGTACAGCGGGACGTGCTTTTCTACCACATAAGGTGCGGGCACATGTACAGGTACGGGCCTCTCTACCGGGACTGGGTAGGGTTTGTCAACTTTGACTTCCACTCGCTGGACAACTGGCACTTTTACTGGAACCTTCACTGGGTAAGGGATGGGGTTGTCCACGTGGTAAGGCACGGGCTTCTCGACATGTACTGGGTACGGTTTGGGCACGTGGACTGGGTATGGCCTGTCTACTGGCACGCGAACGGGTACGGGGACTTGTCTTTCGACGTGGACGGGGTATGGTTTAGGGACCGGGATGGTGTTGGTGATCACCTGGGGTCCGTGGTGGCCTCCCAAGTCACCGCCTCCTAGACCGCTTCCTCCGTAACTGCCACCGCCTAGACCGCTTCCTCCGTAACTGCCACCGCCCAGACCGCTTCCTCCGAAGCCGTGTCCTCCGAACCCACCGCTGCTGCCTCCATATCCACCGCCTCCATAACCTATATCCAGGAGACCACGCTTGTCTTGTTTCTTTTCCTCAGCTGAAGCTCCTACAGCGAGAACCACCAGAAGTGGCAAAACAAACTAAAAAATAAAATAAAAAAAACATTATATTCTCATTTATTTGACATCTCATCAAAGATGAAGAAGAATATGGAAGTCTGGGCAATTACGGGGCTGACGACCGTCATAGGCTGGTTTAAGTGATCACTTTACACACGTGTAACATTCACCAATTCTATCCATTATTGACAACCACTCTACTCAAATTCTTGGAAGTTCTATATATATATGAACCAATTTTGAAACCTTGTTCTTGAATCACTAGAACTTCACTAGAGACATCTATTGGTGAGATGTAAAGAAGCTTTTTGCTAAGCAGAAACTCTTATATTAGTATGTGAGGTCCGAATCCTGGATTACAATCACACACATTAGAAACACCTGAAAATACCACTTTCATTTTTATTATTTAAGCTTATAATTTGACCAGATAATTTTAAATAATATGAAAATAACTCCTGTAATTGGAGATAATCCAGATTTTGCGAACAAGTATTTGGACACACTCAAAATGTTGTACATACATTATATTCTAGTCGTTTTTTTATCAGTTTACTGAATTACAGTTTGTTTGAATTATTCTTTGCTTACCTTAAAAGCCATTATGGTGTATCCGCTTAGTGCGATGGAGTTCTCAAAGCTGACTGATACTCATCAACGATAAGTGCACGTATTTATAGCGGAGTGATATATTTTCACAATACTTGTACAACACATGCTCCCCTGAACAACAGATTATACACCGTGAACACTAAATTGCGGCAGAACTATATCTCTTGCATCAGAACATTAATATCTGTGTGTATCTTGTTTTAAGATTGCCACGAAATTGGCAGTGTGGGTCGTATTGCGGATATAGTATTTGGTAAAGTTATGTGTATTTCACATACCCGACTGAGATATAAAAGGAAATGATTTTGTTTTCAATGCATCAGTATTAACTGTTGCCTATCAATAGAAACATGTCTAACAAAGTAAGTTAATACTTTATATATTTATAATTTAACAATATAATTCAAATATATAATACAAAAGTGAATATTTTAAAACATTTTCTTTTATTAATAAAACAACTTTTTTTTTTACCAAACATTTTTTTAAAACTTTTATCCATTTGGTATGTCATTTAAATGAATTATAAACCCCTTAAAAATTCTTAATTTTGCCTTAGTAGTGCAGTGGTAAGCATGTTTGGCTACGGTGCTGGAAGTCCCGGGTTCGATTCCCAGGATGGGTCAAAATAAATGTGGGTTATTTTAATATTCATATTTATCCCATTGGTACATTCCCTTGACGCAAGATTGATCAGCTTGCCTTCATACAAATTACGATCATGTTTTTACTCCTCGATACGATGCAGTGCCCTATGGACCATTGGGTACGAATAAATATGAGAAAAAGAATACATAATGAACAGTAACAATTTGGATTTTATTATCTTCCTCTGGAAATTAATGGAAATGAATTGATATCTTGTTGGACTTTATAGATGTTATCATATGTTATATTATAGAAATAATACGAAGATGTACTTTAGATGTCTAAAATATCAAACTGTTTTTAGTTTATACTTATTACATTATTTTAAACATTGTAACATTGAGCGATTTATCATACATTTGTACAATTTATATATAATATTTTAATTGTTTTTTTTTCTATTTTTGCAGACGTGGATATGCTTATTCGCTCTCTTGGTCTGCGCTTCTGCAGAGTCCGAGAAGAAACAGGACAAGCGGGGTCTTAGTTCTCTCGGATATGGTGGTCACAGCAGCAGCTTCTCTAGCTCCAGTCTCGGCGGTGGACTCTCTGGTCATGGTGGTGATTTCTCCAGCGGTGGCTATGGAGGCGGCTACGGAGGCGGCTATGGAGGCGGCTATGGAGGCGGCTATGGGGGCGGTTACGGAGGCGGCTACGGAGGAGGAGATGGCGGTTACGGAGGAGCTGGCGGTTATGGAGGAGCTGGCGGTTATGGAGGAGCCGGTGGTTTCGGTGGAGGAGCCGGTGGATTCGGAGGAGCTGGTGGATTTGGAGGCGGAGCCGGTGGCGCTGGACAAGTAATCACCAACACCGTCGCAGTACCAGTTCTCCAACCCTACCCTGTCACCGTCGACAGACCAGTGCCCTACCCAGTTCAAGTCCCAGTCGATAGACCTTACAGGGTGGAAGTACCCAGGCCATACCCCGTAACTGTCGAAAGGCCAGTCCCCGTCACCGTCAACAGGCCAGTCCCGTACACCGTGAGAGTGCCCGTGAGGGTTCCTGTAGTACAGAGGGTAGAGGTCCCAGTGCCCAGGCCAGTCCCCGTCCCAGTCGACAGGCCTTACCCTGTTCCAGTGCCTCAAGCTG
This sequence comes from Brachycentrus maculatus, assembly GCF_059751285.1. NCBI lineage: Eukaryota > Metazoa > Arthropoda > Insecta > Trichoptera > Brachycentridae > Brachycentrus > Brachycentrus maculatus. The sequence goes on from NW_028280804.1 coordinate 2,075,931, forward strand.
TTGTTGTCGAGAGCCAAGTTCCGGTGTACGTTAACCAGGGAGGTGGCGCAGGGAGGTGGCGGTGGAGGTGGCGCCGGATTCGGAGGAGCGGGTGCCGGATTCGGGGGTGGAATCGGTGGAGGATTAGGAGGCGGATTAGGAGGCGGATTAGGAGGAGGATACGGTGGCGGATATGGAGGCGGATACGGAGGAGGAAACGGTGGCGGATATGGAGGTGGATACGGAGGCGGATATGGCGGTGGATATGGCGGTGGATATGGCGGTGGATACGGAGGAGCCGGTGGACTCGGTGGACACGGATCTAGCATTGGCGGTTACAGCTCAGGATTCTCCGGTCACGGATCTTCCCTCGGTGGGTCCAGCTTGGGATTCTCCGGCCATGGTTCCTCTCTGGGCGGCGGTTCCAGCTCATCTCACCAGCACACCGTGCACCATTAACAAATTGTCAGCCCCAAAGTGATCATCAAAGGTTCTCATATGAGTGCAATTTACTTCGAGCAAGAATATTGTTAACGTTGACTTACATGTATAATATTAATATAAAGTATAAATAAATAAAACATATTTGATAAAAATATTAACGTTTCATTTAATATTATTTTTTTATACACGAATAGTGAAACAGACAGAAGACAGAGATGCCTGTAATATCCAATATTAAATCTTACATTCATTGATTCGGCATTCACTTTGTGGTAATATCCATGTATAGGTAGGTTTTCCTCTTCTAACCCTTATCCGCACCCAATGGTGCATAGGGCACTGCAACGTATAGAAGCGCAGCGTTATCTTGACCGTTACATACACGAAGGATAGATGATCAGCTTTGCGCTTCAGTACAGTCCAGGATGACATAAAATAAATATTTGAGTGAAAAATCATTAATATTTACTTTGAATCTTTGGAATCTCTTAGGAATCGATCCCGGGACTTATTATTAAATTAAACTTTAAAAAAAATCTATTGTGACACGTGTTTCGGTGGATTCCGCACCATTTTCAACCTCCGTCCAAATAGATTTTAAGAAATGGTAGTATTTACCAAGTAAAACTTAAATTAAATCTAACATTAAAGGTACATTCATTTATACACTTTCTAAAGTCTAAAGCTTCTAAGCTTTCGCAAGCACCAGAAATATTGTTGGGATTTTAACATCAAATAATAATAAATAATAAAAAAATAAAAAAAGTAATGATACGTACAATATGCCAATGAAAATAAATTATATTGTTTTTTGACATCTCATCAAAGATGAAGAAGAATATGGAAGTCTGGGCATTTACGGGGCTGACGACCGTCATAGGCTGGTTTAAGTGATCACTTTACACACGTGTAACATTCACCAATTCTACCCATTATTGACAACCACACTACTCAAATACTTGGAAGTTCTATATATATGAACCAATTTAGAAACTTTGTTATTGAATCACTAGAACTTCACTAGAGACATTTATTAGTGAGATGTAAAGAAACTTTTTATTAAGCAGAAACTCTTATATTAGTATGTGAGATCCGAATCCTGGATTATAATCACACACATGAGAAACGCCAGAAAATACCATTTTCATTTTTATTATTAAGCTTATAATTTGACCAGATAATTTATTTACAACATTTTGAGTAGTAACATTTTTTTAAACAATATGAAGGCGACTCCTGTAATTGGAGATAATCCAGATTTTGTGAACAAGTATTTGGACACACTCAAAATGTTGTAAAATAAATTATTGTAATACCGTAAATATACATGTAATCATTTTAATAATGCAAAAACATTACTATTGCTCCGCAATAATGGAAATATTCATTATTACGTATATAACCTACTCTACTAAATACTTATCCAAAGTGGAAGATAAAGATCTACCAAGATCTAAGAGATCTACAAAGTTAAATAACAATAAATTTAAGGTAATAGAATAAGAAATGATTTCCTCTATTTAGGTTTTTTAAACGTTAGCGTTTAGTTGTAACGATTTTATTAATTTTAAATTTTAAATAAATATTTGATTTTAAATTGTGTTCTTACATTTCTTGGTGGAACATTTTGGAACATTTCTTGGTAATAGGTAAAATAAAGGAATGGGTAAATGATCAATAGCTAATTCTATGGAAATTTAAAAAAAAAATATTATTCTTCATTTTTTCTCTCTTTTTTGTATATTAGGTTAAAATGGATAAATCAATAAAAAATGTATGTAAAACAGAACTCCACCGACAAGACACACAAAGTGGCTTAGTGGGTTTCTGCAAAAATATTTTAAATGTGTTTATAATTGTTTAAATAAAATATGGACAATTTATGTAAAAAAAAACTGCATTTTACATGTACAATAAAACAACAGTTATAAAATATAAAGCTATTCCATTTTTATTTTATTTGACCAGAGACCGAGTTTCGTAACAACGCCGATGATATCATCAGACCTGTCTTATGATGTCGCTATCGACGAAACCCGATCACTGGTCAAATTAAATAAAAGTAGAATAGCTATTTAGTTGTTGTTTGATTATTTTAATAAATAGTTGACCCCCAACATTAGGTAGTGATTGCTGTACATTTTTAAAAAGCTAATACAATATTTTCATCATGTTTTTTTAAAACATAAAGTATTTTTCCTTATAAAACATAAACGTTAAGAGGTTTCTGTCTTACTCGTTTATTAAAATTATCTGACTATATAAAAAAAATCGGGAGGAGAAAAAAAAATTCTTAAAACATTAATGAAATGAACCAGGTAGCAGGAAATGTGTATACATTCCAGGAGACATTGCTTTTGTATAATATACTATATATATTATATGTGTATATATATATATATATATATATATATATACATATATATATATATAAATATACATATAAATATATGTATATATATACATATATATGTATATTATATATATATATATATATAGGGTCCGCCATCTAAAGTTTTTTTTTTCAACTAGTGTTTATTTCGTGAATGGTAACACTTAGCTCATGTCTGATTTGACAGATAATTAGTTTTATCCTTCCGCTAAGCGAATATGGTTGTGTATACGCTTGAACAACGCTGGGAAATATTGCGACATTACTTTGAAAATCATGGTAATGTTGCAGAATGTGTGCGAAAATTGCGTACGGTTTTTGGAAGAAGAGAAGCACCGTCAGCTCCGTATGTTCGTTATCTTGTGAAAAAAGTGAAAGAAACTGGCATCCTCATCGATAAACCAAAGCGTGAAAAGCCAAAAACAGTGCGTACACCCGAGAATATCGATGTTGTGGCAGAAAGTGTGCGTGAAGCGCCATCAACATCAATTCACCGTCGTTCTCAACAATTGAACATTTCGGAGACATCATTGAGACGAATTTTGCATAAAGACCTTGGTATGACGCCATACAAAGTCCAATTGGTTCAGGAGTTGAAGCCAACTGACCATCCAATGCGTTTTCGCTTCGCTGAGTGGGCCTGCGATCGACTTACAGAAGATGCCGATTTTGCCAAAAAAATCATCTTTTCGGATGAAGCTCATTTTGATCTTGGCGGGTATGTAAACAAGCAAAATTGTCGTATTTGGGGCACAGAAAACCCGCACGCATACATTGAAAAGCCGGTACACCCAAAACGAGTCACTGTTTGGTGCGGATTTTGGTCCAGAGGCATAATTGGGCCATTTTTCTTTGAAAATGAGCAAGGAGTGGCCGTTACAGTCAATGGCGATCGTTATCGGGCCATGTTGAACGGATTTTTGTTCACAAAAATTGAAGAGGAGGATATTGGCAACATTTGGTTTCAACAGGACGGCGCTACGTGCCACACAGCCGAAGCTACACTCGATGTTTTGCGCCCTGTTTTAAAAAAAAAAAAGTTATTTGGCGGACCCTTTATATATATATATATATATATATATATATATATATATATATATATATATATATATATATATATAAATATATATATATATATATATATATATATATATATATATATATATATATATATATATATATATACATATATATATATATATATATATATATATATATATATATATATATATATATATATATATATATATATATATATATATATATATATATATATATATATATATATATATATATATATATATATATATATATATATATATATATATATATATATATATATATATATATATATATATATATGTATATATATATTATATATATATATATATATATATATATATATATATATATATATATATATATATATATATATATATATATATATATATATATATATATATATATATAAAGTTTTAAGTAAAAAAAATAATATCCAATAAAGTAGCAAGTAAAAAGCTCCCTGCCACCTGTATGATGCAAAAACTTTCTGTAATAAGTTTAATGCATAATTTTCAGTTTTTATATTATTTTTTAAAGTGATTTTAAAACATCAAAAATATTTATATATTTATAATTATCACTATATATAAACAGAAATAAATAAAACTTTTATAAATATTCAGAAAGGGTTATTTTCGAATTATGATAGTTAAAATTAATACAGATATTTTTTGTGATAGTGGAAAATATATGGTAACACTTAAAAATTCTAGTAAAACTTAATTTGTAATTAATAAAATTAACAACACTGGTCAACAAAATGAAAAAAAAAATTGGTACAGCAAATTTAACACATGATTTTTAATGTTTTTAGAGCAATATTTTCTAGGGAATCAAAAAGTAGAGAATTACGTATAATTAGTAGAAACTATGCTTTCAATTTTTTTAATACACCCAAAACGAGTCACTGTTTGGTGCGGATTTTGGTCCAGAGGCATAATTGGGCCATTTTTCTTTGAAAATGAGCAAGGAGTGGCCGTTACAGTCAATGGCGATCGTTATCGGGCCATGTTGAACGGATTTTGTTCACAAAAATTGAAGAGGAGGATATTGGCAACATTTGGTTTCAACAGAACGGCGCTACGTGCCACACAGCCGAAGCTACACTCGATGTTTTGCGCCCTGTTTTAAAAAAAAAAAGTTATTTGGCGGACCCTTTATATATATATATATATATATATATATATATATATATATATATATATATATATATATATATAAATATATATATATATATATATATATATATATATATATATATATATATATATATATATATATATATATATATATATATATATATATATATACATATATATATATATATATATATATATATATATATATATATATATATATATATATATATATATATATATATGTATATATATATATATATATATATATATATATATATATATATATATATATATATATATATATATATATATATATATATATATATATATGTATATATATATTTATATATATATATATATATATATATATATATATATATATATATATATATATATATATATATATATATATATATAAAGTTTTAAGTAAAAAAAATAATATCCAATAAAGTAGCAAGTAAAAAGCTCCCTGCCACCTGTATGATGCAAAAACTTTCTGTAATAAGTTTAATGCATATTTTTCAGTTTTTATATTATTTTTTAAAGTGATTTTAAAACATCAAAAATATTTATATATTTATAATTATCACTATATATAAACAGAAATAAATAAAACTTTTATAAATATTCAGAAAGGGTTATTTTCGAATTATGATAGTTAAAATTAATACAGATATTTTTTGTGATAGTGGAAAATATATGGTAACACTTAAAAATTCTAGTAAAACTTAATTTGTAATTAATAAAATTAACAACACTGGTCAACAAAATGAAAAAAAAAATTGGTACAGCAAATTTAACACATGATTTTTAATGTTTTTAGAGCAATATTTTCTAGGGAATCAAAAAGTAGAGAATTACGTATAATTAGTAGAAACTATGCTTTCAATTTTTTTAATTCTCGGTTGTCACATAAGCATAAAATTTCATTACCTCCACAGCCACTTAGATCGCTTTCCAAAAAACTTGGGTGATTTTAGTGAAGAACAGGAGTTAAAGATTCCATCAGGACTAAATAATAAACTACGGAATATCGATATCAAGGATGATGGGATAACCATATGATGGCCGACTACTGTTGGAGCCTTCAGCAAAACTAGCCTACTAAACTCCATGCTATAAAGTCATAAAAAAAGATTTTTTAAAGTCATAAGTGACTAATTCATGTATGTAAATTTTACAATAAATTCTTAAATCTATGTTTCTCTGTTAATAAATACTTAAATCCATATTTTTTTTTAATCGAGCAATAGTAATAATTATAACGTAAAATGTACAAAATTTTATAATAAATATTTTTAAATGCAGCACATCTCAAAAAATATATTTGATAGAGAAATTCTGAGGGCTATTTCGGATTCTGCAGCCAAAAATCAACTATTTTTTTAAATTTTTTTATTCGTTTAATATATTTACGTTTTTATTTATAACACAATACATTTGAATCATTTATACATATGGAGAACTTTTATATTTCGATTCGCTGTGCCTCTCCATAAAAGAGTCTGTGCTCTTGTGCTTGGAAAGGGACTTACACTCTTGGTTTAATGTTATATAATAAAAGATTTAATAGTTTTTTTTTTTAAGATTTAAATGTATAGAGCTTTAATTTTTTTCTTTAGGATTTTTATATACTATGAACAGTTGAAAAAATTGTGTTGGCCTGTATAATCAATTTTACTTTTCATTTGGGTACAGTTTTTTTTCCTTAAAGAAGGAGTTTTAAAGCCAATTGATGGTGTTTTTTCCTTAACTTCCTGCTTGTTCATCTAGATATGAACAGATCAATGAAGAAATACGTTAAAAGATTTATTTTTCATTCATCGCCCCAAGCTTCGTGTCGAGTTCCGCTGCTGTTCGTTGCTCTAAATATTGATCAAATTTAATATTCATTTTAAAGTGAGGAGCACATACGAGTACATAATGTATGTTAAATGTTTAACTTTCCATCTTTGATAGATAAATGATGCAATACGTATAATTTATATAATGTACAAAAAAATAGCATTCGCTATTTTTATATTTTTTTATTCATTGTTTATAACTGGTATTAATCGATCCAGTTGTTGGCAACATATAGATAAAGAGGAATAAACAATTTTTTTCATGTAAAAAATTCGTCATTTTGGCCATTGGTTTTCTGTTATTACTGAAAGTAATCCATATTTATTTTATCATTTTCGACTAATTAAGAATATTTTTTGTTAATATGCTTTAATTTAATTTATATATTAAATGTTAAAATCAAACACTGATTTTTTGATTCTACTACATTGTATTTTATTGTTAAAATCTCATAAAAATAAAATTAGTGACAATTGTTACGCCTTGTTATGACATTTTCAAACTAATGTCAACATAACAATAAAATAAAATTTAGTACTCAAAATATCAGTGTTTGATTTTAACATTTCATACATAAATTAAAATGGAGTTCTACAAATTAAGCGCCAAATCTATAAATAAATTTTTAAAAATCTTTTAGGCCCTGAATATGTCAAACGCAGGCATTACCGTTGATGAAAATTAATGGGACGATGATGAATCGAAGAAGAGCGACGTCATAAGGTTGCGTTTTTTATGCTGCTTTAAAAAATATTAATAATAAAACAAGAAAAAAATATATTAATAATAAAATTCAATATAACGATCTAAAAAAATCACACGTTAATTCTATTAGAAGAAAATAATAAATTTTCAATCAAATTCGGATGTTTACAACATTTGTTAATATTCCAAATACTTGTTCACAAATATGTGTTTTCATCACTTTGGAGTTATGTTGACGTTTTGACATCTCAACATAGATGAAGAAAAATATGGAAGTCTGGGTATTTACAGGGCTTATGACCTGTCATAGACTGGTTAAGTGATTACTTTACACCGTGCAAGATTCACCATTTTACCCATGTTGACAACCACACCAATCAAAATTTCGTAACTCCTGGATATATCGATCAATCTCATTTCAATCAAATTCGGAAGTAGCTATGACCTCATATATCCGTATATAATATTTATCTCTCACACCTGTGAGTATTTAATAACTATGCGCGGTTCGGTTAGCACAAAATTGTTTGATGTATGTACATACATATGTAAATATTATGATTTACATACTCGTGTGTAAGTGGCGTCCAAACGGTTGCAGATCACTGAACTGGTCCAACGAATGTGAAAATAACAAGCGTGTCCTCTCGATGTGAGGTATAACATAATAATAAAAGCAAAAAGTGGATCGATTGATAAGTAGGAGCAATATATATAATAAATTATTATTATTTCCTGAAATACTGGGCCATTGGAGCAATTTCAATCATACATAATAATACGCAAGTCACTTTTAATGCGGGTTGTTCGCGTTAAGTAACATCCTATTTTTTAATCCTATTTTTAAGATAAAAAATAGATGATTCATATCATTCTAAAGGTGTTTATTACTTTGCGTAACAGTAATTTGATTTTTACATCCTTCCTTTGTACTATGTGCAAAGGGGGATGCGAAAAGGGGTTAGGCTAATTTTTTTTTAAATTTGAAATTTTACTTAGTAAATACCACTATTTTTTAAAATCTATAGCGACTATTTACTAATTAAAACGTAGATTGAAAATCGATACATTTTACCACAAAGTGACTGCCGAATCAATTAATGAAAAAATGATAATTTTTGTTACGTTTGATTTTTTTAAAGCATTTAATAAAATAAAAGGAACCCAATGCTAAACTGAATTTAATCTTTTGATATAAGGAATCCGATCCACCTTATTTTATTATTATTTATGACACTTTTGACACGGTATCTAGTGGAAATTATCTACCGTATATGTGAGGAGTTAAGTTAATATATTTTTCCTCCTTAAGGGAATACTCGCAATAACAGATCTTATTCATCGTTCGGCAACACAAGAACCTGCACGTCATTTCACTTCCGATTATTTTTAGAAATCATTTTGTTTTTTAGAATATATATATATATATATATATATATATATATATATATATATATATATATATATATATATATATATATATATATATATATATATATATATATATATATATATATATATATATATATATATATATATATATATATATATATATATATATATATATATATATATATATATATATATATATATATATATATATATATATATATATATAACCCTTATCCGCACACTAATGGTGCATAGGGCACTGTGTCATATAAACGCAGTGTTATCTTGATCGTTTACACATGAAGGAAAGGTGATCAGCCCTCCGCTTCAGGTACCAGTCCATGGTAATATTGAATAAATATTACAGTTTTTTTTTTGTATAGCCTCTATATTTGTATAGCCTCTCACCAGTCTGATGATGTCGGTAACGACGAAACCCGGTCGCTGGTCAAATAAAAAAGTGGAAAAGCTAAAAATATTGGTTTTAATCTAATAATAAATTAAAAATGCAATTCCATCACGAAGTGTCAGTGGATAATATAAATCTATTAAATATTACAGTGAAAAAATCACTTATGTTTAATTTATCCCCCTTGGGAATCGAACCAAGGACCTCCAGAACGGTAGCCGAGCGTGCTGACCATTACACTACGGAGGCGGGCATTTTTTATTTTTTATTGTAATTTTTTTTTTAAAATATACATTTAATAAATATTTATATATTTTTTTACTCCTTGTTTTTCAATAATAACTTATTTATTTCAAAGAAAAACTTTTTTTTTCAAGACGAAAACGTAATTGAAGAAAAAAAAAATTACGTCAAATCTTACCAGAGTTAAAAGAAAGTTATGTTGCTATTTAACGTATGTAGGGCCTAAAAATATATTTTTTAATTCTACGATGTCAAACTTTTAATTTTTTAAAAATTTGATATTCATCAATCTCAAAAAACAGATAACATCCATATGAATTTCTAATTTGTTAAAAATCAGACTAAAAAAAATACAATTATTGCCACTAGGCTGACTGATGATTTTACACTTTAAACTTACGACATTCAAAGGATATTTTAAAATGAATATAAGAGAATCACGATTTTTGTTGTTATGGTTCTTTTGTTATTACACAAGAAAATTATATTATACAAATATAATACTGTATACAGGTGTAGTAAAAAGTTCTGTCCATAAAAATAAACTGGTAGTTGGTGTCAATAACCATGAAAAATCAGCCATAAAAATATCTCCTTGAAATGTTACTAATATTTACAACATTTTGAGTGTGTCCAAATACTTGTTCACAAAATCTGGATTATCTCCAATTACAGGAGTTATTTACATATTATTTAAATAATATGAAAATAACTCCTGTAATTGGAGATAATCCAGATTTTGTGAACAAGTATTTGGACACACTCAAAATTTGTAAATAAATTATCTGGTCAAATTATAAGCTTAATAATAAAAATGAAAATGGTATTTTCTGGCGTTTCTCATGTGTGTGAATATAATCCAGGATTCAGATCTCACATACTAATATAAGAGTTTCTACTTAGTAAAAAAGCTTCTTTACATCTCACCAATAGATGTCTCTAGTGAAGTTCTAGTGATTCAAGAACAAGGTTTCTAAATTGGTTCATATATATATAGAACTTCCAAGAATTTGAGTAGTGTGGTTGTCAATAATGGGTAGAATTGGTGAATGTTACACGTGTGTAAAGTGATCACTTAAACCAGCCTATGACGGTCGTCAGCCCCGCAAATGCCCAGACTTCCATATTCTTCTTCATCTTTGATGAGATGTCAAAAAATAATTACTAATATTCAATCAATGCAAAACATCATAACCATTTGGGTTTACTTTGTTATGCATGTCTGCTTACCTTGTAATAAATTAGACTAGAAACTGCCGAAATGCGAATGCTTAGGTAGTCAGCTGGAGTATCTATCCCTTAGAGACAATATAAAGAGTTTACTCTTTCGTGGAAGCCTGGTGTAACAGACATCAATAGTAAGGTAGAGGAAAGGTAATTGAGATGGTATGGGCACATAGGACGCAGAAAACCTGATCATATTGTGAAACAGGCAATCGCCATGGATCTTCCTCGAAAGACATGTAGAAGAAGACCAAAGAATTCATGGATGTAGCAGAAGAAACATGATTCGAAGGTATGGTCTAGGTGTCGTTGTCCATGATAGTAGGACCTTCAACTCGAGGACGAGGAGAGCTGACCCCAATAGTGTACCTTTGTAGACGATAAGTTGGATGGAGCCAGGATGAATATATTTCTATATTTCATTTCTCGTTATTTACATATGGTGTTTAGTGTAGAGTATTGCATTGGAGAATAATTTGACGCTTTATTAATCACTGTATAGACCACATGCACCTTATCCTTCGAACAGTTTTTAACAAGGATGTGATTTGTTATTGTGTCTTACTTTAAGTGTTAGTTTGTAAACAGTGTATGTATGTTTCCACGTTGAAGTATTGTTATCCTGACGAAGAGATGGGTACGTCTCGAAACCTGTGCATCAAGAAGTCTGTTAGCGCTTATTAAGTATTTATCAAACATTTTGTATTTTTTTAAATGTAAATATCCGAACGGTAACATGGTTTCTTGTTGAACCGGTATTAAAATTATAGCACTTTTTCCCCCTAAGGGGCATATAAGCGTTTTCATAACAGCCAATTTCATGTATGTTTTTTGTTCAGGCTATATATATATATATATATATAAATATATATATATATATATATATATATATATATATATATATATATATATATATATATATATATATATATATATATATATATATATATATATATATTTATACATATATATATTTATATATATATATAAATAAATATATATATATATATATATATATATATATATATATATATATATATATATATATATATATATATATATATATATATATATTTATATATATAAATATATGTAAATATAAATATACAGTTTGTGTGTATTATTATATCTATAATATACAAAATCAAAACAAAGTAATTAAACATCATGTTATACAGTGTTTTAAACATTAATCGTGCGGAAAAGAGGAGGTAAACGAAAAAAGGCGTTTCCTTAAAATAAATCGGAAATAAGAAAACAAATATAAAAGAATCATAGTTACCATCTGATTGCCACTGTCAGATATTATTATATTGTTTCAATATTCTCTTCAATAAATTGCTATGCAGCATATTATTTAACGCAAAACTGATAATTATGCGTAAAAACCAATTATATTTTTATCGTTTAGGCGATTACTTCATTATTGTAATGTTTTTTTAGTGCTGGTAATAAAGTAATTTTTATTGATGTTTTAATTATTCATTTTATAAAAATAATTAATTACGTATTATTATTCAACCGATAGTTAAAGTGTTTACCTAATCGTTTATCGGCACTATCATTAAAATCATACAAAGACTTAAATGGATATTTCCTCTAATTCCTTACCTAAAATCTAACTTCACAAATCGCTCACTCCTTTCAAGAACGTCATAAATCAAAATACTTGATTTTTCAGAAAAACCTTTTTAAAGTTTAAAAATATAATATAATGTATTAAAAATAAATATCAAGCCACTTACTGAACTTTTTACTGTGCAACAGATCTTTTAGGTAAAACCTGAAGGTTTTTTTTCCGTTTGAAAAATATTTAGTTTATTTAAAAAAAAAATTAAACAATACCTTTTCTTCAAAATGCAAAAACAACACTTTCTGCCCTGTAGCGGGTAAATATTATGTAAAAAATATGGCTCTTTTGCTGGGATATAGTACATTTTCTGGGCATTCCGAAAACATGAACAACTGAAAATTGACGATTTTTGATTTAAGACGTTCTTGAAAGGAGTGAGCGATATATCAAAAATTTAAAATTTTCATTCATGCATGTTTTTGGAATGCCCAAAAAAATTTACTGTATCCCAGCAAAAGCGGCATATTTTTAACTTAATATTTACCCGCTACAGGGTAGAAAGTGTTGTTTTTGCATATCGAAGAAATGGTATTGTTTAATTATTTTTTATGGATAATAATATTTTTCAAATGGAGAAAAAAAACATTCAGGTTTTACCTAAAAAGATCTGTTGCATAGTAAAAAGTTCAATAAGTGGCTTGATATTTATTTTTAATACATTTTATTATATTTTTAAACTTTAAAAACGATCTCCCAAAAAATTAAGTATTTTGATATATGACGTTGTTGAAAGGAGTGAGTGATATGTTTATAACTTTTTAAAATGTGTAACTGATCTGTTTTAAATTCCCAAATAAAAATATAAGTAAATAAATAAATAAATGAAATCAAAGATAGCTATGAAAATTGAAATGAATTTTATATTTTACGTATTATTTAATAACCATGGATGAATAACGCTTATTATAATTGAATAATTCCATTTTGTAATGTTTCATCTAATAATAGGAATTGTAATAGACACATAATAGCCCAGAAGGCGTGCCGGCGCCGCGGGCGTCTGTGCGTCGCGAATGCGTCCGCCATATCCGTACAGAAGTACCGTAATCAGTACGAGATTATCGTCTATGAATTCGGTTGCCGTTTCTGTCTGCAAAATAAAAGTAGTCTGCAAAAAAAATATATATATATTTAGGTATATATAAATAAAATATATTTTACTAATATAATTGTGATGGTCGGTAAGGCAGATCTCGCAATGCCGTCAATAGATGTCGCGCACGGCATTAGCAATAGAACAAGGCGTCAGATGGAGTTCAGTGAATAAAATGTTTTGGAATAAGTTTCTTTAATAACTGAGCATTAGAGACACATTAGAGTTTATTATTTCATACCCACTTGAAAGCAAATTATTACCTTGTTATAAAACGACAATTATGTTTGAGGATCAATCGGAAATGGAAAAACAAAAACTCTATAAATATATACATATATATATATATATATATATATATATATATATATACATATATATATATATATATATATATATATATATATATATATATATATATATATATATATATATATATATATATATATATATATATATATATATATATTTAAATATATATATATATATATATATATATATTATATATATATATATATATATATATATATATATATATATATATATATATATATATATATATATATATATATATATATATATATATATATATATATATATATATATATATATATATATATATATATATATAAATATATATATATATATATATATATATATATATATATATATATATATATATATATATATATATATATATATATATATATATATATATATATATATATATATATTATATATATATATATATATATATATATATATATATATATATATATATATATATATATATATATATATATATATATTTGATTTCGATTCCCAGGGGTAGGGGTCAAATAAATATATGCAAGTAAATTTTTCACTGGACCGGTACCTGAAGCGGAGAGTTAATCACCTTTTCTCCACGTGTTATACCTAGATAACACTGCATTCATATGATGCAGTGCCCTATATATATATTTATTAGTATAAATATATTTATATATATATTTTTGTAATGAAACTAGATGACACAATCATCAATCATCCAATTTTTATTGGATTTTACCGTTTTCCGTAATTAATTATTACACATAATTCGGTACAATATCAAACATTGAACCAGTTTCTAGGTTAACCACGATACGCAACATTAACATGCGTTAAAAATTTAAAATTAATGAATAAGTTAACGCACTTATTTCGTAAGTGTAAGTTTATAAGGCAATGAACTTCAATTTAGCTACTGTTTTAAATACGTAGGCACTGCGCATTTGTAAAGTACATATTTACAATGAATTACTAGATAATTCCGACTTACATTTTCGTAAAAAAACCATTACGTATTAATAATAATTAATTAAAACTTTACTTATAACTTGATTTATAAAAATATATTTGGTTTAGACTTATTGAAAATACTTTAAAAAATATATATAATAACCAAAATGCAACAAAAAACGTGTTATTGCTCATAATTTATAATTGAAGCTATTACTTTTTGATTTTCCATTTTATAATTAAAGTGTAACATTGTTTTAAAATCACTATAAATATTTTATTATAACTTAATTATACTGTCTACCGGTTCCGAAGCTTCTTTATCAAGAATCAGTATTGATAAAGAAGCGGTTAGCTTCGAAATCGGTAGACATTTTAATTAAGTTTTAACAAAATATTTATACAGTAGTGATTTTAAAACAAAGTTACATTTTAATTATATTTGTGTTATTGTTCGTTCTCGATATTTGGAATAATGTTCAAAATAATGATCGAATTTGTAAACTAATCAAATTAATTTTTTTAATCTACATTTATGTAATCTTAATTTCATCTTCAAACCCTCATCCGCACCCGATGGTGCATAGGCCACTGCATCATACAAACGCAGCGTTATCTTGATTGTCAACACACGAAGGAAATGTGATCAGCCCTCCGCTTCAGGTACCAGTCCAGGATAATATTAAATTAATATTAGAGTGAAAAAATCACTTATATTTATTTGCCCCCCTCCCTGGGAATCAAACCCGGGACCTCCAGAACGGTAGCCGAGCGTGCTGGCCATTACTATGCGGAGGCGGAACCTATATTTAATGATAGCAAATCTATATAGCATTATGTTCTCTTGAGTTAAAATTACCTAGTATAATATAGCTACCATTAATAAGTAAGAAGTTTTTGTTTTAATTTATTTGAAGCTTCCAATTTGTATTTATGTAACTTTCACTCCTATTATCTCATACAAGTATGTACCTCCATACTTCAACATATAATAAAAAATATAGTTGTATTTAAACAATAAATGAATACTTTTATTATACTATAATACTTACGCTTTCTAATGAATGGTATATATTTCTTAGAAAGTATTTTTTACTAAGGTGGATTATTTTTCAATTACAGTGATCTGAATCTGATCAATTTAGTTGTCCATATAAACCACCTTATCTTAAACGTCCTTTTATATTTTCATTCTCATATATAATTTTATAATAAAATAAAAACAAATGATCATATATTTAAGGACTTTATTTGAAAAAAGTTATTGAAAGGCAAGGAGTTGATAATATATTTAAATTATATATATTTTTTTCATGTAGGTATTAATTTTTGAATCAAACACAGATTTTTTTAGTCCATTAAGTTATAATTTATTGTTTGAAAATGCCATACTTGGCGAAACAAATGTATATATATATATATATATATATATATATATATATATATATATATATATATATATATATATATATATATATATATATATATATATATATATATATATATATATATATATTATATATATATATATATATATATATATATATATATATAAATATATATATACATATATATATATATATATATATATATATATATATATATATATATATATATATATATATATATATATATATATATATATATATATATATATATATATATATATATATATATATATATATATATATATACACACAAATATATTAAAATGGAGTTCTACAAATTAAACGCCAAAATCAATAAATACATATTTTTCTATGTATGTATTTTCTAAAAAAATCAAATTCCAATCCATATTTTTTTTTAATCGCGCACGAAGGCACAATCGACCTCTTGCGTAGTCGTCCCCGTTCAAAAATTGAATTTTGAGAATTCCCTCTCAACAGCTTTCATTAATTTGACCATAATATGTATTGTTGTTTATATCAGTACGTTATAATGTTGATTATCTGTTATTAATTAAAAAAAAAAAAAGCATTCTTATTTTTTAAACACTAATAAATGCACTTCCTCTAATGCAAGGTCATAGAAATCAACCACATCCATTCGGTACTTTCCTGTAATTTTTTGTTCAAATTCGGAAGGCCATTTTTGTTTTAGAAATCAAGGATGATTTTTCATTGAAATGAAGAAGATGTTTGAATAATAGTTGTTGTTACAGCAACAACAAAAAAACAAACTTTATCTCATTTTAATTACACAAAAAGTGTATTTCTCTAATATACTTCGTCCATTTTCGTACATTTTCAAAAGTGTATTTCTCTAATATACTTCGTCCATATGCGTTCGTGTATGTATCTGCGTACTTGGATATATACTCGTATATGCGTGGGTGTGCTATACTTTTTATTTTATAAACATATATAAATTCATATAAAAAAAAATGAAATGAAAAAAAAAAAACAATAACTATTATAAATTTATTCATGCTTTCCATACATTTAATGAACAGTGTATCTAAGTTCATTTTTTCTTTATTATCTCTCTTATACATACTTATTATAGTATTGTAATGTGCATTTGGAATTATTATTATCATTAATTTTTTTGGAATGTTTATATTAAAAAAAAAAAAACACATGTAAGCATAAAATAAAAACATATAAACAAATCTTTCAAATTAGCCTTTAGTAGTAATCTATATTGTGTCCACTTCCATGGGGAGTTACAGAAGCTGAAATACCTTTAGAAGTCTGATACAAAGAGTACGATATGCCGAACGCTGGACTAGTACCAGAATTAAAGACCGATTGCATGTTATCTCGATAGTAAAGTGGTCTGGGTTCGTGAAACTGGTAGGGTTTAGCGACTGGTATTGTGTAGGGCACTCCCAACGGGTTGTTCGTTACGACTAGCCCCGTCTTGGGCACGGGTTTAGGATGCTCCACGACCACTTGTACCAAATAAGGTGAAGCCATAGCCGCGGGCACGGGTGTTTTGACAATCACAGCTTGCCCTGTATTGCCCAAATATCCGGAGTGACCCAGGCCATATTTGGATGCATAGCCGAATTCAAACAAACTGCGCTTTGATATTAACTTCTCTGGAAAACTGTAGACAACTGTTAGCAATGCTGCCAAGGCTGTTAAACCCTAAAAATAAACAAACAACAAATTATTAACATAAAAACAAAGTCATCTTTGAAGCACAATATTTAAAAACAAAAGTAAGATAGATTTTTCGTATATGTTTTAACTACACACATACTTATATATTTATATATTCATTCGCTTACGCATTCAATTATATATATATAAATAAATATTTATATATATATATATATATATATATATATATATATATATATATATATATATATGTATATATATATATATATATATATATATATATATATATATATATATATATATATATATATATATATATATGTAATTGAATGCGTATGTAATGATGTGAAGAAAAGTCTAATGAAAAATTATAAGTTATAAAATATTATTTATTGATTTGGTATTTACTTTGTGGAATGGCATGTTGATTATTTAAACACTTGTGCCACTTATTGAGTTTTGTTTCATTACACGCGACTAGTTTCGAAAACTACAGCTGTTTCCGTCAACAGATGATTACAAAAATATCACCTGGTGATGGAAACGACTGTAGTTTTCGAAACTAATCATGTATAATGAGAAAAAACTCAATAAGTGGTATTATATCAGTGTTTTTTTCTTAAATAACCAGTAATGTTATTTCCAAATTAAACGAAATTTATATTTCAAAATGCAGATTTAAAAGAAAACAGAATGTATGTAATTACCAATCCCATTTGCACAAATTGCATGTCCGCCGATTGTAATTTTTGATGCGAATGATAGCTAAATCATAAATGCCAGGTTTTATACCGACCGACCGTATTTTTATTGATAATAAGTACTTGAAACTATTCTAATCAATCCACCTTACCGACATGATTAGCTAATATTTTCAGGCGAACTGAAATTTTTGTGGATTATGAAATTTGAGGCCGCGTTTGAACGAAAGTGACATTGGATTTATAGTAGGAGCAGATTTATTGCATTGATATTTTAGTTAATTAGTTTACAAATAAATGCATATTCATTCACTCCAGTGTATTCAAACATTTTCAATTGATTTGTTTTTGAACTCTTACTCATTTTAAGAATTAATAAATTTGGTAAAATTAATTAGTTATCATAGTAAGTCAAATAGGACAGTCAAATATTATTTAGATACGAGATTGGACGGGGATCAGGACCGTCGAGGCGCTGTTAAGAGCTGCCCAAGATAAGGACAATTAATCTTAAGTGATAGTTGACGTCAGGGGGCCTGACATGACACGAATAGAAGAAGAAGTAAGCCAAAAATGCTTTAAAAAGTTTTTATAATTTTTTTCTCTTTGTAAGTTTTTTAGTAAATTTGTACCCAAATTCTTTTTATTTTTATTTTTATTATTTTTTTATACCTCTAATGGATACATTTATTTAAATCACAATTTTAAGCATATTTAAAAAAAATATTTTGCAAAGACCCACCAAGCCACCTTGTGTGTCTTGTCGGTGGAATTCTTTTTTAATACATTTTTTATTGTTTTTAACCATTTTAACCTTATATACACACAAAAAAGAGAGAAAAATTAAGAATATATACATTTTACAGTTTTCATAAAATAACTCTTCATCATTTACCCATTCCTTTATTTTGCCTTTGTTCCATATTTTATTTTGACTTCTAACATCCGTCGGTAAATAAACTGTTTTATTATTATATTTCCACAATGGCATAAAATTAAAATCAGGCATTTAGTAATTCAGCTCAAAGTTTGTAACTCGAGAACTTCTCGATGTCTTAATAATTATCAGATCTCCCGTTTGTCTTACAAACTTGCTTATTTTCCCTATCTCTTGAATTACCTTAACACTGTTAATCGATGCAAATAAAGTTGTGAGTTACAAACTTTGAGCGGGATTACGAAATTCCCGACTTCAGTTTGAGACCGTTTCGGAAATAAGAATACTAATTATTTACAATTCGACGAGAATCCCACCACCACTTAACTTACCTTTACGCTTCACGCACACGATTTTACTATAAAACGAAAGTAAAGCTTTGTTTAGTTGATATTAATTATTCCACTAAATCAATTTTAAAATGAGGTTTATCGTAAGTTGAATTTTGTCTTATATACATGAAAATGAATGTCCGCCTCCGTACTGTAATGGTCAGCACGCTCGGCGTCCGTTCTGGAGGTCCCGGGTACGATTCCCAGAGGGGGTTTCTAATAAATATTAGTGATTTTTTCACTTTGATATTTATTCTATATTACCCTGGACTGGTACCTGAAGTGAAGGGTTGATCACCTGTCTTCGTGTGTTATCGATCAAGATAACGCTGCGTTTATATGATGCAGGGCCCTATGTACCATTGGGGTGCGGATAAGGGTTCGAATAATAATAATAAATAATAAATACTTACAAATGTGAGTGAAAAAAAAATACGAACATAGAGGGATTGAAAATATTGTGGTTTATTGGCCTCGCTGCAGTTATTCATCTTCTTACCCTTACCATTTTTGCAATTTTTGGAAAAAAAATGTTTTGGAAAAATTCATAAAATTCAAAAATATTTGATTTCAATGAAATTAATATTTTACAAATGTGTATATTTGAATGTTAATTACCATCGTGATATTATTTGAAAACAGGAAAAAAAATGCTTGAAACCAAATTTTATTTCTTTTTAAGCAGTTAGTTTTCCCATTAGTGCGTTTTGAAATAATTCGGTAAATCAGTGGAACCGATTATCCAGTTATAAAAATATTATGGTAGTAGAATATCGAAGTAATGAAAACGGTATATTTTTTATAATCATATAAATTAAGTATCAAATAATTTTTAGCAATTTTATTTAGATTGGAGTATCGTGTGCTTTTAAACGAAAGAAGGAGTAGATTTTTTGAGAAACATATCTGCTGTCGTTGATTTATCATCCTCGATTTGTTGAATTGTTTAAATATAATGATCTCATGGCCATTTATATTTAAATTTATCATTATCAAGCTTTTTTCGAGAGAATATCGTAAGGGTGAAGAAACTCGCTTTGATGCATTGTGAATATAGAGTGAAAAAAATTTCCGAAGAGGCATGTTTAAATTAGGTAAGTTAAGGTTATAAAATGTTATAATCTAAGAACTCGTATAAGGAAAAATTTAGTATTTTTACTAAAAGTTTTACAATCAAGACTCTGTCAATTGACCTCTTCTGAACATAAGTATAAAAAAGGTATTTTGGTATGGGGGAAAAATGTGAGAAATGAAGATTTTTTTACATGAGATGAAATGATATTTATTATCGTTTAACAAATATAGTGCAAGAAATCCACAAAATAAATAATCTTTGAGATCTCAGCCTAACTGCAACTCAGAGACATATCCATTTAGTATGAGTGATGTCAGAAGCAACAGGTCAGATCGGCGGTCCAGGGAGGGCTTAGTGATGAATGGTGTGCTTGTAAGATGACCCTCCAGAGAGACCAGAGCTGCCAAAAGAGGATCCGTGTCCTCCATATCCGCCGCCAATTCCGCTTCCGTATCCACCTCCATATCCGCCTCCATATCCACCCCCATATCCACCCCCATATCCGCCCCCATATCCGCCACCATATCCTCCTCCGTATCCACCTCCTGCTCCTCCGAATCCACCTCCTACTCCTCCTCCCAATCCTCCTCCCAATCCTCCTCCCAATCCTCCTCCGAATCCTCCACCTATTCCTCCGAATCCACCGCCAGCTCCTCCGCCACCTCCCTGGTTGACGTACACTGGAACTTGGCTCTCAACAACCACAGCTTGGGGCACTGGCACTGGGTAGGGCCTGTCGACTGGAACGGGGACCGGCCTAGGAACTGGGACCTCTACCCTCTGTACAACGGGCACTCTTACGGGTACTCTCACGGTGTATGGGACTGGCCTGTTGACGGTGACGGGAACTGGCCTGTTTACTGTGACCGGGTATGGCCTGGGTACTTCTACACGGTATGGTCGGTCAACGGGCACAGACACTGGAACGGGCACGGGTCTGTCGACTGTAACGGGGTAGGGCTGTGGGACTGGTACTTGGACGGTGTTGGTGATTACTTGTCCGCCGCCACCGGCTCCTCCTCCAAAACCACCGGCTCCTCCGAATCCACCACCTCCTCCGAATCCACCGGCTCCTCCGAATCCACCAGCTCCTCCGAAACCACCGGCTCCTCCATAACCGCCAGCTCCTCCTCCATAGCCGCCAGCTCCTCCTCCATAGCCACCGCTGGAGAAGTCACCCCCGTGTCCCGAGAACCCACCTCCTAGTCCGCCTCCAGACAGCCCACTTCCGTGGCTCGAGAAACCACCGCTTCCTCCGCCATATCCCAAGGAACTGAGTCCCCTTTTTTCCTGTTTCTTTTCTTCCGCCGCTGCTGCGCTAACGAGGAGTGCCACCAAACCGACCAATTTCTGAAACAAAACGATAAAAACTTAATTATTCAGCGTTAAATGGCAGTAAATATGTATACGGGTATACCGGTTAATAGGTATAATTATGCGTTCATGCTAATTAATCAGTTAGTAACTGACCAGCGAAGCCATTTTCTCCTTGCTGGTGTTTTAGTGACGCCGCTGCCTGTGCGACTGGTGCGGATTAAGAAAACTCGTCCACATTTTATAGCTCTTGTCCGAATGATTCACTGCAAAATGAGAGCACGGATTATAATTGTATTAGTTAATGAATTATCTGGAACCATCTGAGCATGGCGATGCATTTCCAAAACATCTTATGAATTCTATTTCGAATTCGGTATTTTATAAGACCGTTCAGTTGGTGCGCATATTTTTTTACTCGGCATTAAGCAAAGTTAGAAAAATTCGCCAAACATTATCTTAAAATCTTGAAAATGATGTAACGCGTACTAATATTATACGATCTTAGTTTTTTTAATATATGTAATTCATTTCCTTTCGGTGAAAAATATATACAGATTCAATATATATTATTCTATTGTGTTAATTCAGTTATGCTTAGTGATATTTCCAGTACGATGACCATAAATAGAAAATGTTTTATATTTATGACCGGTATCGCCATCTCAGTTATTGGCACCGTTTGATTAATAACGGTTAAAAAAATAAGGCTATATAACCCCTGACTGGTTACCGTGGACTGGTTCCTTAAGCGCAGGACTGATCATAAGGAGTGAGTATATAAAGTTCACTAAAGAACCTTGTCTACACGTAAATACGATGCAGTGCCCTATGCACCAATGGGAGCGGATAAGGGTTAGAAGAAGAAGAATATAGAAGTCCGCATCGGTCGTTATTCAATCCCGAAACCAAAGCTACAAAATAGATTCGTACCGCTCGAAAATGTCATATTGGAAGTAATTTGAAATATCTTTTTTTTTTAAACAAGTTAACCACAGTAAAACAATATCTTTATCGTTGTTATATTTTCGTATTTCATTTTTTAAGATAAAAAAAATACCAAAAAAAAATTATGGATGTAGAATTTCAGCTTTAAAAATTATTTTATGGGTTTAAAAATGTTTTTTCCAAAACTTATGTTTCTTAAAAAACATCTTGTTTTTACATCTTTAATAAAGTATATAATGTACCTTCATTACACTTGACTACTGTCATGGTATTTTAAAAAAAAATTTGAACTACTGTGATGGTATTTAAAAAAAAAGATTATTTACATTCAAATTACTCGATTTAAAAAAAGCTAGGAAGAAGTGTCACCCTTTTGAAATATGTTACGGATCTACTTATAATGCGGAAAATCCAAGCCGTCCATACATATCTAATGCACCAACACATTCACCAAATAATATTAATTACGATTTCTGCACTCGAGTCGAATTCATATAAAACGGCTCTGCTCCTAAAGAACTTTAGCAGTAGCTTTTAGTAGCTCGTCTCTTCAACAAGTAACTTATGATGCATACATCTGTAAGTAGTATTGAAGAAATAAACTTAAAACATGGTTTTACAAATAAATTTCTGAAATAAATCAAACTTTAAGGCACTGAGAGTGTAAAAAAGAAAAAAAAAACAAAGAATAAATGAAGTTTTTCAAGATTTTTGGAAGAATAAAAATTATAATTAAAAATATAATTTATATTTTAAGCACTAACTTTGTGATCCATTTTATAATTAAAACGTAACTTTGTTTTAAAATCACTATAAATATTTCATTATAACTTAATTATAATGTCTACCGGTTTCGAAGCTAACCACTTCTTTATCAAGACTGATTAATACTAAAACACTATCTACTTAACGAAATTCAAAATATTTTGACGGTTACGGAATAGGGTACAAAAATTACTTTATGCTTTTCGTTTGTTACAGATCTTCTGGGCTGTTGCAGCCCTCTTGGTCCTGTCTGCAAATGCAGAAAAGGACAAGGTGGAGAAGAGGGGGTTATCAGACCTAGGGGATGGTGGGTTCAGCAGCGGAGGATACGATAGTCACAGTTACGGAGGAGCAGATGGTGGCAGTTACGGAGGCGGTCATGGTGGATTCGGTGGAGGACTCGGAGGAGGTCTCGGTGGAGGACTCGGAGGAGGTCTTGGAGGAGGACTTGGAGGAGGTCTTGGAGGAGGTCTTGGTGGAGGACTCGGAGGAGGTCTCGGTGGAGGAGGAGGAGTTGGTGGAAATCAAGTCATCACCAACACCGTTCCCGTCCCCAGACCCTACCCCGTCACCGTGGAAAGGCAGGTCCCCGTACCCGTCCGCGTGCCAGTCGAGAGGCACTACCCAGTACATGTTCCCAGGCCCTACCCAGTCCATGTTGAAAGGCCAGTCCCCTACAATGTAGACAGACCAGTACCGTACGCCGTGCAGGTCCCGGTCCGAGTACCTGTTGTCAGAAGGGTGGAGGTTCCAGTCGACAGGCCCTACCCAGTACCAGTGGAGAGGCCAGTTCCAGTCAGAGTGCCCCAACCCTACGTGGTAGAAAGACAAGTTCCAGTGTACATCAACGGCGGTGGTAATGCCGGTGGTGTGGGAGGTGGTCTAGGGGGTGGTCTAGGGGGTGGTCTAGGGGGTGGACTTGGAGGAGGAATCGGAGGTGGACTCGGAGGTGGATTCGGAGGTGGACTCGGAGGCGGTTATGGTGGCGGTTACGGAGGCGGTTATGGAGGCGGTTACGGAGGCGGTTATGGAGGCGGTTACGGAGGCGGTTACGGAGGCGGTTACGGCGGTGGTCTCGGAGGTGGTCTCGGGGGTGGTCACGGGGGAAGTCTTGGGGGCGGTTACGGAGGCGATCTCGGAGGTCACGGAGGATACGGATCTTCAGGAGCTGGAGCCTCCAGTTATTCATCGCATGGAAAAGCAGTTTCCTCACAAAAGTTCACCATCCATCATTAAATAAAGCAATACGGAAATGTAGATTGTTTTGGACCTTGGCATAAATAGGGACATATCAAAATGTAATATTATTTAATAAATTTATCATTAAATAAAACGAAATACTGCAATAATTATTCTTGGTTTTACTATTACTCTTTTCTGCTTAAAAAATAAATTCTTTTTAGAATAAGGAAAAAAATGACACTATTTTTTGACAATTCAACTAGAAAATAAGTAAATAATACTAAAACAACAAAAAACGCCCGTAAAAAAAATCTTCAGATTTTAGCTTGACTTGACTTACATATAAAAGTTAACGCTCCAACTATGAAAGGGAGATAATTTTAACTTTAATTACGATGAAAAGTTAACGCGTCAACTGCTAAGTGTAAATAATTTTTCATCCGAACTTTTATTCCTGACGAATCAAGCATTTTGAAACCGGTTGTCAATCAGTATTCTCAGGAAGTTGATAACATAAAATTCAAATTATTTATTTACAACATTTTGAGTGTGTCCAAATACTTGTTCACAAAATCTGGATTATCTCCAATTACAGGAATTATTTTCATATTATTTTTGACATCTCATCAAAGATGAAGAAGAATATGGAAGTCTGGGCATTTACGGGGCTGACGACCGTCATTGGCTGGTTTAAGTGATCACTTTACACACGTGTAACATTCACCAATTCTATAAAGTGATCACTTAAACCAGCCTATGACGGTCGTCAACCCCGTAAATGCCCAGACTTCCATATTCTTCTTCATCTTTGATGAGATGTCAAAAATAATATCAAATTATTTACACTATACTTATAATTAAATTCTAACTTTGTTTTAAAATCACTATAAATTTAAAGTGATTTTAAAACAAAGTTACATTTTGATTATAAAATGGAAAATCTTAAAGTTAGTGCTTCAAGTATAAATTATATTATTTACACTACTTAGTCAAAGCGTTAACATACATATGGAACTCCAACCCTGGACTTTTTATTCCTGAAAATTATGTATGTATTTATTAAATCGGTTGTCGATCCTTATTATTAAAAAGTGAAATCAACCGATTAAAAAAACGGTATCTGCTGTTTTTATCCAGTAAAAATTAATTAAATAGATGAATATGAGTTATTAATAATTTAAATATATGAATATGAGTCAATAATAAATTAAATATATGAATAAAGTTAATTGAAAACTCAAATAAAGTAATACTTATGTATTACTTTAGTAAAACTTACTTAATATTTTATATTCAAAATATTGCGGATGAAATGACTGGTGAAATTATAAGTGTAACAAAAATTGAAAAACATGTTTACAGGCGTTTTCTAGTGTGTAAAATAATTCGAGAATCTTTTTATACATTCACCTGCTAAATGAAAAGCTTACTCAACTCAACCATGGATAGTGCCAAGAACTCATATCGCTCACTCCTTTCAACAACATCATTTATCAAAAAACTTGATTTTTCAGGAGATCGTTTTTAATGTTTGAAAATATAATAAAATGTGTTAAAAATAATTATGAAGCCACTTATTAAACTTTTTACTGTGCAACACATCTTTTTAGATAAACCTGAATGTTTTTTCCCCATTTGAAAAATAATAATTATGTTTTAAAAATAAATCAACAATAATTTATCTTCAAAATGCAAAAACGACACTTTCTGCCCTGTAACGGGTAAATATTAGGTTACAAATATGCCGCTTTTGCTGGGATATAGTATATTTTCCGGGCATTCCGATAACATGCACAACTAAAAATTGACGATTTTTTTTATATATGACGTTGTTAAAAGGAGCGAGCGACATGTGGAAGAACGATTCAAATTGATCTATTGAATCTTTTATGATTAAGAACTTTCATCTGTTCACAATAGTGAATATAATAACTGATCGAAATATCATATTATTTGAATAAAAACCGAATATTATGTTTCCAAGCGTCTCCTACATAAATTTATTTATTTATTTATTTATTTTTATAAATCACAATTTTTAACATATATTAAAAATAAAAATAAAAAGTTATTTTGCAGTTACATTAGTAAAATAATTTGGGAAGAATCTTACTTACATTTTTTAAAATTCTCTGCCAATTAAAAAAAAAACTTAACCAAAGACGGTGTTGAGAACTAGCATGTGTAAGGTGGCAATCGCAGCGTAAATATAATTTCCGATATATATATATTTATATAATTGTTTATAAATTTATATGCATTGCTCCTGTTCTCTTATACGACTGTGAAACATGGCACCTTACAAGGGCCCAAAGCAGCCGTGTACTAAGCTTTGAGAATAGGTGTCTGCGGAGAATTCTAGGCGAACGGTGGTTTGACTTTGTGAGGAATGAAGAGATAAGGCGTAGGACGCAGCAAATCTTGGTCACAACTGTCGTCAAGAAAAGGCGATTCAGTTGGCTTGGCCATGTATTCCGCATGCCTCCTGAGTGCCTTAATCAAGCTTGCTTCTTTTTCTTTTTCAGGTTCGCGCCGTCCAGGACGACCACTGCTAACAATTCGTCGGCAGTTCTCGTCAGAACTTCAGGACGGGGATCTGACTTGGGAGGATGCAAGGGAGCTGGCAGCCGACAGAAAAGCCTGGAGTTTGTGGACTCCATATGCTCCACCTAGGGAGCGGATATGGTTTAATAATATATATATATATATATATATATATATATATATATATATATATATATATATATATATATATATATATATATATATATATATATATATATATATATATATATATATATATATATATATATATATATATATATATATATATATATATATATATATATATATATATATATATATATATATATATATATATATATATATATATATATATATATATATATATATATATATATATATATATATATATATTGATATATATATATATATATATATATATATATATATATATATATATATATATATATATATATATATATATTTATTTATATATATATATATATATAAATATATATATTTATATATATATATATATATATATATATATATATATATATATATATATATATATATATATATATATATATATATATATATATATATATATATATATATATATATATATATATATATATATATATATATATGTATATATATATATATATACAGTATCTACTCAATGAATTAGGGCCACCCATTATTTTTATGAATACTCTGAAATCCTTTGGATTATTATATTTATTTTACATAAATACTTTAAGTTTTCTATTGACATCTAATATCATGTATATTACCTTCAATAATATGTAAAATATACCTGGATTATTTAAGCCTTTACAAAATTTTAAACCCTTTTTCTGAGAAAGGTCCCTAATTAGCCCAGGTAGACAGATAGTTGAAAGTTCAAAAAATAGTCCTATCTCATTTATTAGTGAAGTTTCTTGAGTTCTGGTTGTTGTTTTGTTTAGAGAGGTTATATAGTTATCGTGTCTTGTGAAAAAAAAATAATTTTTAATTTTAGTTCGTAAAGTATAAAAAAAATTTGTAAACACAAGTGTTTTTTTTGAAAAGGACAAAATGGGAAAAAGTAAAGACATTTCTGAGGAAAAAAAGTCTAGTGTTATAGTGCTACTGAAATTAGGAATACTATCTAATAGAGAAATTTCAAAAAAAGAAAACGTTTCTCGTCAAACAGTGGACAGAATTTCAAAATCAATAAAAAATCAGTCACCCGCCACCAGCAATCGGCGAAAGAACTGTCGTAGGATTAGAAAAACAACACCGAGGACTGATCGAAAAATCTTTCAAAGTGCCTTAGAAAACCGTAGTGCATCAGCAAAAACATTAAAAATAAAATTGGAAGAAGAGGGTATAAATATATCGGTATCAACACTGAGGCGACGTCTTTACGAAGTAAATCTGAAATGCAGGCGCCCTGTAAAAGTACCAAAATTGACACCACGAATGAAAGCGGATCGATTAAAATGGGCCAGGCTACATCGAAATTACTCGGTAGATGATTGGAAAAAGGTATTTATTTAAATTGAATTTTCAACATATCATTTTAGTAAATAAACTTATATATTTGAATTAAACTTAAATTTTCATTATTTTTCAGGTCATCTTTAGTGATGAGTGCCGGTTAGAAGCCGTGACAGAGAGCCGTCGATTCGTCAGGAAAACACCAATGGAACGTTACAATGAGGCCTGTGCGGTAAAAGTTATCAAACACCCCCCTGCAACAATGATATGGTCATGTATTATTAACAATTTACCTGGGCCGTTGTTTTTCGTGGAAGGAACAATGAACCAAAATTCCTATAATCAGGTCCTCGAACGAATTTCATTGCCCTTCTACCATACACTCGACCCAACAGAAGGTCCATACACCTTGCAGGATGGGGCACCTTGCCACCGGGCTAAATCAATAATAAAAATTTTGTCTAACAAAAATCTGCCTTTGCTCCCCTGGCCTGGAAATTCTCCGGACCTTAATCCTATAGAAAACGTATGGAGCATGTTAAAAAATAAGGTATACTCATTTCCAAATCCGACAGTAGACTGTCTAAAAAAAAATATTCAAAAAATTTGATCAGAAGACGAAGAAATAAAAAACATGATAAAACAGTGCATTTTAAGTATGCCAAAAAGAATTGAGGCAGTTATTTCTGCCAAAGATGGAAATACTAAATACTAACTATATTTATATGAAAATATATGCATAATTTAAGCGTAATAAAGTGTTCATGTGTAAATAAAATTCAATGTTGTTTTATTCAAGGTTTTCTCTGAGTTATTCCTGTTTGAATTGAGAAATTGCGCGAAATTCTGCGTGGCCCTAATTCATTGAGTAGATACTGTATATATATATATATATATATATATATATATATATATATATATATATATATATATATATGTATATATATATATATATATATATATATATTTATATATATATATATATATACATATATATATATATATATATATATATATATATATATATATATATATATATATATATATATATATATATATATACACGTGTAGCCTGTAGTATAGTAATCAAGATACTTTTTCGTCTTACGTATGTAACGAGATCATTTACTGTAATTTCAAGCCAGGTAGTTTAATTTACAGGCAGAGTGTTAAACAAATAAAAAATAAAATAAAATAATGGAATAATTGACGCAATCCGCATTCTTTACAAAAGCGGAGAATTGGTGCCAGTACCTAGTACTTGAACAAATTATAGCGTACATTCATAAGCTTTTACGAATTTTACATCATTTTAATTACAATACATGTTACTTACACTAGGAGTGCGAAAATTCTCTTGTGGTCTTTAACAGGGTACAGGTGAAAAATATATATTTTTCATAAATTGTTTAACGAAAACTAGGTGGTTTTAATTTTTTTTAAACTTTTATTTGAAGAAGCGTGAAGCGCGAATAATGTACATACATATGAAGCGAATGTAGTTGTTAAAAGTAGCGGGGGAAGACCGAGAAAAATTTGGCATGATCAGTTATGTTAAATACTTGAAAGCGGTCAGGTCAGGAGTCAAATAATCGGCGAGTATGTATGAGTTTGCAAAGACAGAGTTGTGTGGCATTCTATTCTCTCTACCTACCCCTGCGGAAAGCGACGTGATGGTTAGTTTTTTTTTGTTTCTTAAAAAGAGAAATATTGTATTTGAGTTTACAAAAATACTTCAATTTCATACTATGTATTTTTGTGAGCCTGAGCGACGCATTATCGGGAATAGGTATCAAATTGTGGGAGAGTGGTTTCGAACCGAGAAACTCTGACACTAACGCGTCTAAATTTTTTTATTTATTTATTTACATAAATTGTATACATTTAAAATAACAAATATATTACAATTTTTTTTTTATTGAGATACACCTTGTGTGTCTTGTCGGTGGAGTTCTTTTTACATACGTTTTTATTGTTTTTATCTACTTTAACCTAATATACACACAAAAAAAGAGAAAAAATTAAAAGATATAAACTATTTTACAATTTTCATAGAATTAATTCTTGATCATTTACCCATTCCTTTATTTTGCCTTTGTTCCATATTATATTTTGACCTCTAACCTCCGTCGGCAACAAATAAAAAATGTTCGGAACGATATATTGAAGTGAACCTTCGTTGTGGGTAAATAAACTAATATTTATTTATAAAAGTTTTCTAATTCACGGATTTAAAAAATATTCTATGGGATAGGAATGACGCATTTGAAAGAAGAAGGACATTATTAGCATAAGTGAACGGTTAAGAGTTTTTGATCAAATCAAATTAAGACATTAATTCTAGTTTCAAAATGAGCACCTAGCGAATTTCGCAATACATAACTTGTTCAAACATTCACTTTATGGCACGTAAAGAAGTTCGTTTCAATAATAGATTTATAATAGTTGAATTGTGTAATCGCTACTAGTCTGCAAGTTCATAAATTAGATCTTATTTCCTATTTCCTATTTAACCTACATTAAACACTTACTTCAAATGTAATCTCACAATAATAATAATGTAATCTTAATCACACATGTGAACGTATCTTTGAATAATAAAATAGTCACTATGGAACAAGAAATTTACGACTTGGTGTATACTTATATTTAAAAAAAATATAGGTGGTTTAAAATGTAATTACTAATAACTCTTTCAAATATTAAAAGCATTTTAATAAAAATAACACTGCTTCAATATTATTTAATTGACGGTTTTAACCGTTATCCAAGCAAAAATTCCCGATTTCATCTAAGACCGTAACAACTTATGTAATAGTATTTATTATAGTAAAAGTGTCAGAAATATTATATAATAGACTACGGCTGTCTCGATTTTCAGGGTGAATAAATTTGTCGAATTAAACGAATTGTGTTTTATTTTTATTTTCATTAGGTGCCTTAGAAAATTCTCCTTGCCTATTATGTACAATAATTTATAGAATATTTAGTTTGTGTCAAAAAATTATAGTGGATGTGTATTATTATTAAACCATATCCGCTCCCTACGTGGAGCATATGGAGTCCACAAACTGTCTCCAGGCTTTTCTGTCGGCTCCCAGCTCCCTTGCATCCTCCCAAGTCAAATCCGCGTCCCGAAGTTCTGACGAGAACTGCCGGCGAATTGTCAGCAGTGGTCGTCCCGGGCGGCGCGAACCTGATGCGTTGTAAAAGAGGCAAACTTGATTAAGGCTCTCAGGAGGCATGCGGAGTACATGGGCAAGCCAACTGAATCGCCTTTTCTTGACGAAGTTGTGACCAAGATATATTATCTCTTCATTCCTCACAAGGTCAAACCACCGCCTAAAATTCTCCGCAAACACTATTCTCAAAGCTTAGTACACGGCTGCTCTGGGCCCTTGTAAGGTGCCATGTTTCACAGCCGTATAAGAGAACAGGAGCAATGCAGGCATTGTATAGGCGGCATTTGGTCTTCACCGAGTATAAATCCGATCTCCAGACAGCCTTCATACTGTTAAATGCGGACCCTGCGAGTCCTAATCGCACTCCCAGTTCCTTTTGAAGGCTGCCATTTTCAATCGCGTACACTCCCAAGTACTTGAAACTCTCGACCCTTTCGATGCGCTGGTTACTCAACGTCAAGGGTTGTTGGGCATCTAGGCATGAGCTGTTGCACAACACATGGATGTGTAAAGTTCATAATAAATTAATAAAGATGATTCCTAAAAACAATACAATAGATACAACAATACAATGGACATAATGGATGCAATATTTTAAATTAATCAAGATTTGTCACATAGCTCATTTATTCGTCTTATTCGTCTTGCCATATTTTCTAAATAAGACACCACTAAATCCGATAGATTTTTATGTCCAATTGCCTCATGAATTTTCAGCAACTGAAGGCTGCACTTCCTGTTTTCAATTTAAATCTTTCTTTTTCAAAAATTAGACATACCTACACTAAATGAGGTGATCTTGTGATGATGTCTCATCACATTCACAAGTAGAGTTTTGTCTAATTTTAAAACGGAAGAGGTTCTCGAAAAACTCCATGAACCCTAAAAAATTGGGTCAAGTGAATTATGATTTAAAAATTTTATACAAACGATAAATTTTTATATTATTTAACTCTATTCACGTACAAAAACAACCTGAAATTCATTTTTAGTACTTAAAGAGGACAGAGAATAATAACAGTAGACGCACTAAATAACTATCTATAGAATATTTGAAAATGATGGGGCCAACAGGTCAGTTGTTGCCTACTCATATAGTTATTGACCCAACTGATTTCATATACAGTGGAAACCCGGAAAATCGAACAAATCGGGGCTGTGGCTTGTTCAGATTTGAAAATTTTAGGATTAGTTGAGAAATTTGTAATACAGTACACACATATTACTTTAAACTACAGTAGTTATGTTGTACACGCCGCCCTATGCCGCCTAATATTCAACATTTCAATATAATACAGTAGAACCAAATCCGAAGATCACAGTATGTACTTGAGTATCAATACAGGTACGGTACTGTACACTTTATTAACTTTTCAATAATTTTAAACAAAATTAGGTTATATATAGTAGGTATATATTTTGACGACGGACGGTCGTAAATGCCCAGACTTCCATATTCTTCTTCATCTTTGATGAGTTGTCAAAAAAATGATATGAAAATATCTTCTGTCATTGGAGATAATCCAGATTTTGTGAACAAGTATTTGGACACACTCTAAATGTTGTAAATATATATAGTATTTTTTGCACATAATAATAAATATTTTCTTCGCTCTTTGCGAGTTTTTTTAGAAGTTTTCCTACGAATATTTTTCTTCAAAATCTTGTTCGGATTTCCGTAGTCCACTCTACGTAAATATGATCATTAATTGATTCGGCAGTCACTTAAATCTATATTTTATTTTAAAATTTTTCCTTGGTAAAAACCACTTTTCCTTTTTTAAGGAATAACCTGCAGATCGTCTATTTTAGATGCTCGTCTGCGGGTAGGATAGTAAGGATAAGGAAGGTAAATGTGAAAAATACATCACAAACACCCAGACCAATTGAAAATAAATCTTTCTTGAATTCATTTTGCAATTGGCAGGAATCGAACCCGCGATGCCAGTTTCGCAGTCGAGCGTCTACCCAACTACGCCACAGCGCCTGTCTGTCTGAAAATCTCATATTTGATAGTGATGTTGAATGCATCGAAACACGCGTCGCAATGGATTTTAAGAGATAGTAAAGTAATCAACTATTAATGTTAATCCGAAATTAAAATCGTTTTACTTTGGGTATTTTTATATCCTTTTATCGAAGGTAATAAAAAACGTTTTAAAACCCGTTTAAAATTAATGGAACTTTCATTAATACAATAAAAATACATTGTTTTGGTGAATAGTTTAGTTTTAAATTAATAAATACAAAACATTAAAGATAATCTGTTTTTTAATTGATCCGGTCCCGGTATATCAAGAGTCTGTTATATTATTTAAACTGTTTTAAATTTTATTTATCTTCATCTTCTTAGTCGCTCTCGATAATTGAGAATCGTGACCATCGTGAATTGTTTCGACAATAATCTTCCATATCACTCGACAGCTTGCAGTTCCAAGCATCTTCAAATAAAAAACCTGTTGCTCTTGTGCAGAGCTTTTTTTAAAACAAAAAAACGTTCCGGAACTCACTTCATATCAAGCTTTTTACTTTAAAAAAATATAAATTCAAATATAAATGAAATATTAAATATAATACCATATTTTATAATTCACGCATTATAAAAATAAAGATTGTAATTACGGAAGTACAAACGTTGTTTCGTCTAAATGATTTTGAAAATCTAATAAAAAGACAAAATTATCCGCCAAAAAAGGTGCCAGAACGCCGTTCCACTGCGTTACATGAAAAAAAGCTCTGCTCTTGTTAATTGCGAGATACCGAAGTATTGCAGGATTCCTTTACGCTTCATGGAAGAGAATTGTTGGTCACATTGAGCTTCTGAAGTGAAATATGCGAGATCGAAGATGTCGTTAGGTGGGAAAGCAACGAAAAGACAATGGTATGCGCATGTGAGGAGAACAGAACCATCCAGACTCCCTTACATTGCACTCCACTGCCAACCCCAAGGTAGACTATTCCCGGGCAGACCACCAAAGACATGGATTGACAGCTGGGAATAGATATCGCAGAAGGCTAATTAACCCCTCATAAAAACTGGCCACAAGGCCTACACCAAGAAGAAAACGAAGAAAAAGCTCATGAATAATGTATGCCTGTGTGTTTGGCTATCCGCGTTAATATATAATAGAGATAATATAAATAATTAATGCATGAAATTTCGACGGATAGCACATTATGATCCAACTGCCGGGCAAGCTTCGTAATCGCACATTTTGCGAGAGACGCTTCTATTTCGGCGTATTTAGAATAATGATGAATATTTAATTGATGTAGCATGATATAATGTAAGAATCGAACCCAGCCACCATGAAAGAATTCCCAAATTTATGTTTAGCGTATGCAATTCACGCGAAAAAATGTGCATTCTTCTGTGAGGGGATATATTATTCAACTCACTATAAATAGTCTGCGCGCTGTGCGATTTGTATCAGTTGCTTCAGGTAGCAACCAATCACCTCATCAGATAACATGGTTTATTTTGTAAGTCTAGTGAAATGTGTTATAATGACGTTTAGTACGATGAGAAATTTTTAACTTTTGGAAGAAGATAAAACTAAATTTAATTTACAGGTCCTTAAAAGCGGGACATTTTATGCTTGATTATGAAAATGATAATAAATTTTTTTTAAAACTGTCAATTCCACTATATAACAACAATAAAAAAATGATGAAATACCTGTCACATCCATATTTGTAGCAATGGAAAAATTAGTGTACGAACACTAGGATTTTATATGATTTGAAATAATACGTTCATATAGAATTTGTAGCATTTCACATTTAATGTATTTATTAAATTTTGTAGTATTTCCATGAATCATAAATATTTTTTATTAAAAT
This sequence comes from Brachycentrus maculatus, assembly GCF_059751285.1. NCBI lineage: Eukaryota > Metazoa > Arthropoda > Insecta > Trichoptera > Brachycentridae > Brachycentrus > Brachycentrus maculatus. The sequence goes on from NW_028280804.1 coordinate 2,112,112, forward strand.
CTAATTTTTTTCTGTTAATTTTCAGACTTGGATTGGTGTGGTGGCACTCCTGGCATATGCCGGAGCGGATGCCTCCGAAAAGAAACAGGAAAAAAGAGGGCTCCAGTCCTTGGGGTATGGCGGAGGAAGCGGAAGTTTCTCGAGTCATGGAAGTGGGCTGTCTGGGGGTGGACTAGGAGGTGGACTCTCTGGACACGGAGGTGACTTCTCCAGCGGAGGTTATGGAGCTGGCGGTTACGGAGGAGGAGCTGGTGGTTACGGAGGAGGAGCTGGTGGTTACGGAGGAGGAGATGGTGGTTATGGAGGAGGAGCTGGTGGTTACGGAGGAGGAGATGGTGGTTACGGAGGTGCCGGTGGATTCGGTGGTTTCGGCGGAGGAGCCGGTGGTTTCGGTGGAGGAGCCGGTGGTTTCGGAGGAGGAGCCGGTGGCGGTGGAGAAGTAATCACCAATACCGTACAAGTAGCAGTCCCGCAAGCTTACCCTGTAACAGTGGACAGACCAGTAGCAGTCCCAGTCTCCGTTCCTGTTGACCGACCATTCCGAATTGAAGTACCCAGACCATACCCTGTAACAGTTAATAGGCCAGTTCCCATCACCGTCAACAGACCAGTTCCATACACCGTGAGAGTACCCGTGAGGGTTCCCGTAGTACAGAGGGTGGAAGTCCCAGTGCCCAGACCAGTCCCTGTTCCAGTCGACAGGCCTTATGCGGTGCCAGTGCCCCAAGCTATTGTTGTTGAGAGCCAAGTTCCAGTGTACGTCAACCAAGGAGGTGGCGGAGGAGCTGGCGGTGGATTCGGAGGAGCAGGAGCTGGATTCGGAGGAGCAGGAGGTGGAGCTGGATTTGGAGGAGCAGGAGCTGGATTCGGAGGAGCGGGTGCCGGATTCGGAGGAGGAGCAGGAGGTGGATATGGAGGCGGATATGGAGGCGGATATGGAGGCGGTGATGGCGGGTATGGCGGTGGATATGGGGGTGGATATGGCGGCGGATATGGGGGTGGATACGGAGGATCCGGTTTCGGGGGTGACTCTGGTATTGGCGGACATGGATCTTCTGGCGCTGGTGGATACGGCTCAGGATTCTCTGGTCACGGCTCCTCCCTGGGAGGCTCCGGTTCCTATTCTGGCCATTCTGGAGTGTCTTCCCACCAGCACACCGTCCATCACTAACTTATTGCTGCAATGGTACCTGAAGCAAGGATCATTGGTCTAAATATACACCATTGAGTTGCAAAAGCTGTTTGAGATCTCAATGCATTTAATATTCTTCTATACCTCTTTTGTTTATGTTGTTGAATTTACAAATGTAATATATTATATTTAAAAAAAAAACAATAAAAATATTACATGAAAATAGTTTTCTTTTTAATACAGCATACAATGGTAGAAATATCGCTCATCCTATCAAGAACGTCATATATCAATAATCGTAAATTTTCAGTTGTCCATGTTTTCGGAATGCCCAGAAAATACACTATATCTCAGCAAAAGCGGCATATTTTTAACTTAATATTTACCCGCTACACGGCAGAAAGTGTTGTTTTTGCATTGTGAAGAAAATGTATTGTTTAATATATATTTTTTAATGTACTAAATATTTTTCAAATGAAGCAAAAACCCTCAGGTTTTACCTAAAAAGATCTGTTGCACAGTAAAAAGTTCAATAAGTGCCTTGTTATTTATTTTTAATACATTGCATTATATTTTTAAACTTTAAAAACGATATCCTAAAAAATCAAGTTGTTTGATTTATGACTTTGTTGAAAGGAGTTAGCGATATTTAATATTATTGTTTTTTATGTCCTTTTTGATGATGACAACGAGGGCAGCGAGATATACAGAAAACAGATATAGTTTTCTTGTAAAGATCTCATTTTGATGTTTAATATTATCTCTTAAATTTTCATAGATAATTTTTTCCATAACCATTTTTTTCTAAATCTTATCCGCTTCCTATTTATAGCGCTTTAGCCACCGTACTGGAGATCATATAGGGTTCAGATAAAAGCTAGAAGAAGATTTGTACATAATATACACATACGAGTACATTGTGAGTGAATTCCCTCCAAACTTAACAGTCTAGTTTCTTTAGAGAGGCAGTACGTAATAATATGTACTTTTACTTAACCATATATTAATTTATATTTGTTTGTTAAATATTATGCTTGTGAAAGATTTGCCACTCATTTATTACGTACGACAGGCGCCGTGGTAGATGTTAGACTGCGAAACTGGCGTCGCGGGCTCAATTCCCGCCAATTGCAAAATAAATTCAAGAAAGATTTATTTTCAATTGGTCTGTATTGGTCAATTGTTGATGTGTTTTTCACATTTATCTTCCCAATCCTTACTATCCTTCTTACAGAAAATCCTCTAAAAGTAGAGGCTTTGCGGATTATTCCTTTAAAAATAGTCAATAAAAAATTTCAAAATATAATAAACCATACAGTTAACATTGTTGAAATGCTCAACTTATTGTTTATTTTAAAATAAAGAAATTCACACCACCGGATTAAATTATCTTCAGAAACAAATTCATTGTTTTATTGTTTTTTCTCAATAATATAAATTCGTAAGGAAGGATTTTTAATATTCTTAAATCAACGAACTGTGAAGTCCAATGTTTTTATTTGTATAAACATTACTTGTCAATGTTTTCACCACCCTACCTTCAGGTTATTTTCAGGCATATTTTTTACAAACAAGCAAAAAAAATCACAACGTTTGTCAAAAATGTTGTCAGGCATGACCTTGACAAAAATTTGTGAGTGAAGAAAAACCGCGCGTATCACGTACGTTCGTATGTGTAGGGCGGTTATTATGATGAAATACTAACTAACCAACTGACTAACGCAGGGGTAGGTAGAGAGAATAGAACGCCACACCAATCTGTCTTTGCAAACATTCTTCGCCTCTTCCACGTTCATGCATCTCCTCATACATACCCGCCGATTGTTACGACTCCTAACCTGCCTAAGGAATGAATGTAAGGCTGAGATAAGTATTATCGATAAAATTAAGAAAGAACAGTAAAACAAATTTGTGAGGCGAATGTGGTTGGTAATAGAAGCAGAGAACCTGCCAAGGATAGTTTGCATTATCAAGTATTTTAAATACTTGAAAGTGGTTAGAAAGCGGTCAGAAATCGGAATAATCGGCGTTTATATGTGAGAAGATATATGAATGTAGAAGAGGCGAAGATTGTGTGCAAAGACAGATTGGTGTGTCGTTCTATTTTCTCTGCCTACCTGTGATGATCAGTTAGTTTTTTCTAGGTTCCCGCCGACTGGGATGTCCACTGCTGACAGTTCGTTGGATGTTCTCGTCTAAACTTCAGTTGGCGGACCTGACTTAGAAGAACGCAAGGCATCTGACAAAAGAGCTTGGAGGCAGTTTGTGGACTCCATATGCTCCATATAGGGAGCGGATGTGTGTGAAGAAGACCGACTTTTTAGTGGCAAATTTACGAAATAACTTTGTGAGAACGGTTGATAACCTTCATCATTCACTTTATTTGTTTTGATGTTATATTGATAATTTATTTGAAGCCATCGAGGTGATAAATAAAAATGTGTTATCTAAATATCAAAAGGAAACAATTATATTATATCTAATTAGCAATACATTATCCGAAATGTATGCAGTGTTTGCACATACCTAAACGCATTCCAACAAATTAAATTATTGCGCTATAATGGAATTTCGTACAATGTAAATCTATCCACTTAATCAGAGTATTATACCGACTGTAATTATGTGCGATGTACAAAATTAGATAGTTTTTTTATGTTAATGTCTAACTAATAGAACTTACATACATTCCTGGTATCTGCATTTAAAAAGAACGTCATGGACTCGAAAAAAATTGGATCTGTGATCGTATGAATTTTGATGAAATTGCTACAATGGCACTCAAACAGCACAGGATTTCCAATTTTTATAGGAAAACTGAATTAACAGAAAAATATGACTTGTGTGGGTGAATCGTATGAATTTTGTTTCAATTGCGACATATTGTGTTAGGTATTCCAGATAACATACTTCATTTGATAGGTTATAGTTTTTTTTTACCCAATCTCGGATATAACGAGTAACGGTTAAAACGAGCAAATTCAGTCGCTCCCTTCATTCTCGTAATAACCGAGTTCGACTGTATTTATATTTTAGAACGGAAAAAAATGCACAGCTTTTTTTGTTTCTTTCTATTTATTTTTATTTTACCTTTTTTTATAATCTCACTCTTTCGCATGAATTGTTTAATACGCATTAAATTTTTTAAAAAATTGAGATTATTTTTTGTAATTAAAGTTAAAAAAATAATCATTATTTCGCTAATTTGGTGCAACAATGACGTAATTATATATTTTTTTAAAACGAGTTAAATATGTCAAAATGTGCGGAAAGACATCGGGAGAAACATCGATAGAATTTATTTTGTGGTGAAATGGTGAAATGCTGCGAGATGGCGCGAGTGTTATTGTAGAATTTTTGTTGCTACGTCTGAATGGCATCTCCTGTAATATTTCTAAAAGTGTAATTACGCCATTGTTGCACCAAATAAACGATTTGACGGTAAGCAGATTGCCTAGAATCAAGGAGTTAGTATTTAAGTTTATAATATGTACTGGCAAAAAACGTTAATTCTAAAATATGCAATTTTGACTTAATGATGCATATTATAAAGTTTTCAACGTTTTATAAACTGACAAAATAAACTAAGTTATTTGAAATTATATATAAGTATATTTAGTTAATAAGTACATTTAAAATTAAATTCAACTTTAAGTTTAATAGCCGGTATTTTATTTAGGCTTAAAGCTTTAAATAACAGGGATTATTCAAACATGGATTTTAGAGTTAACGTTTTTTTTGCCAGTATACCCACGATACATCGCAAATTGTGTACTTAAGTAATTTAATATTGCGCAGTGAGCATTACTAAAAATAAAATAAAAATACTGCTTTGCAGCAGATAATGCTATATGGTATTAATAGATATTTGAAAGTTACATTCTATTGCAGACTTCGTAATAATCCAAAACAATTGAATTACGGTTAGTGATCAAATATTTAATCTCAAATTACTCTAAATAACGTCATCTACAGATGCAACTTTTAAGTTGTTAGCGAGCGATATCAAATACAACATTTTTTGCATGAAATACAAACACTTTGAAAAATATATCACGGTGCAGAGAAGCATCACGAATGTAAAATGAATTTCAATATATACGTGTCAGATTTTTGGTACATGTATATCTTAAATCGTCCACCTCCGTAGTGTAATGGTCAGCACGCTCGGCTACCGTACTGGAGGTCTCGGATGCGATTCCCAGGGGGGGGGGTCAAATAAATATTAGTGATTTTTCACTCCATTATTTATTCAATATTACCCTGGACTGGTACCTGAAGCGTAGGGCTGATCACCTTTCCTTCATGTGTTTACGATCAAGATAACACTGCGTTTATATGATGCAGTGCCCTATGCACCATCGGGTGCGGATAAGGGTTTGAATGAAAAATGAAAATAACATCTTAAATATCTTCAAGGGTACGAGTACGGGAATGCAACCCCGAGTGTCTTACCCTTTTTCCTACTTACTATTCCTCCTTAATTTCCATTTCCATATGTCAGTACTTACACTTGCTCCTTCACTTAAGTCATCTGTATTCCTTTCCATCAAATATGATGATAGTCCCACAATTTAAATTTACATATCTTCTTTTTCGCCGTCATTTTTGGGAAAAACTGAGTCATCTTCCTCATATTATCCGGTAAAATATCGTCTTCTGTTTTATTTCGCATCTAGCCCCGACTTTTACAATATTTAAAAAAAAAATTATTAATAATTTTTTTATTTAATAATAACATTTTTTATTTACTAAAAAAACGCGCTTATCGCTGAAATATGGCGAATTATATTATTAATAATATCCACGAAAAATATTTATTTCGGAAATAGTTTGGAAACAAAAACAAAAAAAAAACATTCATACATTTATACTTAAGTATATCATTCAAAAAAGATAGATTACATATGCTATACAAGCTCAGTGCCATGGAAAATTAGTTAATATTCACGTTATATTTGACTTATGTGTTACAGATAATATTTCCGCATCGAGTTATAATATAATGCAAAATTCAGTAATTTACTCTAAATCTTTAAGCATACCAGCAAATGCACGAAATGGATTGCATCAAATTAATCTTGAATGTATCCTGCTTCACACACGGAAGTGTCTTCATCCATATATTTTGATGCCGTGACGTTGATGCAAGAATAATCAAATAAAACAATTTTTTTGAATGTCTTCATGCTACGTGCACAACAATTCTCTTAAAAAAATGACGTCGTACTCCTATCTCCATCTCGATATTGGTTTTTTTAAGTATAAATATTAGACTCCGGACTTTTCACCATCAGTAAGCGTAAAGCATCCAACGATCTAACAACATATGATCAATATGGTATCGTTTAAGGTAAATAGTATTCCAAAAAATATAAAATAAATTTCTTGAATGTTTTTCGCAGATACTTTGTGGCACATTTTATAAACTTTATAAAATTAAACAACTTTGCTGTAACCATTTTTTTTATTTATTATGATTACACTTTAATCAACCGGACTCGACAAGAACCTTGTTATCATCAGGGTTTATTCAATTCTAAAACATTAAAGTAATCATAGTTAATTACATTCCCTTACCAAAAACTTCCACACACTCCATCATATTTTTTAAATCATATTTTCATATGGTGTACGGAGTGTTTGGATGTTTTTGGTAAGGGAATGTAATGATTGTTTTGATGCTTAAAACTATGATTGTTTTAATGTTTTAGAATTGAATAAACCCTGATGATGATAAGGTTCTTGTCGAAACCAGTTGGTTAAAGTGTACCAAAAATAAAAAAGTGCTTAAAACAAAGTCATTTAATTTTATAAAGTTTTTAAAATAAAATTACCTGACGTCAAATCGTGGTTCCAGTGGAATCATCTGATATTTTATTTAAAAACCGGTTTTTATAATTTTATATTATTATTTTACAGGTTTGCTGGGCTGTTACAGCCCTGCTGGCTCTGTCCGCATCAGCGAAAGAGAGCAAAGTGGAAAAAAGGGGGTTGTCAGATGGTGGATACAGTAGTCAGAGTTATGGTGGTAGTGATGACCACAGCTATGGAGGGTCAGGTGGTGGAAGCTTAGGAGGATCCGATTTTGGAGGTCATGGAGGATCTGCGATTGGTGGTTATGGAGGATCTGGCATTGAAGGCTACGGAGGAGCTGGCGGTGCTGGTTTCGGAGGAGCCGGCGGTGCTGGTTTCGGAGGAGCCGGTGGTTTTGGAGGTTTGGGAGGAGCAGGAGGAGCGGGAGTTGGTGAAAATCAAGTAATCACTAATACCGTTCCCGTCCCCAGACCCTACCCCGTCACTGTGGAAAGGCAGGTTCCCGTACCCGTCCGTGTGCCAGTCGAGAGGCACTACCCAGTACATGTTCCCAGGCCCTATCCAGTACGTGTTGAGAGGCCAGTCCCATACAATGTAGACAGACCAGTACCGTACGCCGTGCAGGTCCCAGTCCGAGTACCTGTTGTCAGAAGGGTGGAGGTTCCAGTCGACAGGCCCTACCCAGTACCAGTGGAGAGGCCAGTTCCAGTCAGAGTGCCCCAACCCTACGTAGTAGAAAGACACGTTCCAGTGTACATCAACGGTGGTGGTAATTCTGGCGGTGTGGGAGGAGGTCTAGGGGGAGGTCTAGGAGGTGGTCTAGGGGGTGGTTTGGGCGGTGGACTGGGAGGCGGATATGGAGGTGGTCTGGGAGGTGGTTACGGAGGAGGTCTAGGAGGTGGTTATGGGGGTGGTCAGGGAGGTGGTTATGGAGGTGGACACGGAGGAGAATATGGGGGTAGTCTGGGAGGTGGACTGGGAGGTTTCGGAGGACTTTCTGGTCACGGAGGATTTGGAGGACAATCAGGATATTCTGGTGAAACCGATTACTCTGGAGCATCTGGATTCTCAGGACACGGACTTTCTGGACAATCTGGATATTCCGGACTCAGTTCTCATGCTTCCTACGGTCAATCTGGAAGTTCCGGTCATTCATCACATGGAAAAGCAGTATCCTCACAAAAAATTACCATCCATCATTGATTAGTAAACATTGGATACAATTCTACTTCCTGGATAGTCCTCGCCTGAACTGTATACAGTAGGAACTTTTTTGGTTTCAGAGAATATAGTTGAGTGGTTTCTGTGCATCTAAGAAATTCGGATTATTAATTGATCTCATGAATTGTCCAGTCTGTTTTGAAAACGAGTCTTCTCCCACATTACCATGGTACTTCATGAACATGTTATAATTGTTTGATTTGACGCGAATGTTTTGTTATTTTGTTTAAATTGTTTAATCACATACTAGTTATATTATAGTTGCATTACATTTACTAATTGAATATTTGTAATTATTTTCAATTATATTTTATTTTTATCAAAAAAGAGTTATTTAATTATTATATTTCCTGTGAATAAATGTTGAACAAGCGAAAAAAAAAATATTTAAAAAAAGTTTTTCGGATCCAAAGTTTTGTGTGCTATATATGATATACCTAGTGATATTCTATATAAATGAAGAAAAAACTGTATACGGCGAGTTAGGCACCTTAGAAAAGTTTGAAGCAGCCTGTGTATGTATGTGTGTTTCGGGCTATATATAGAGGAACCGACCTGACTTAAAAATTAAAAAAATGTAATTAGTAAATCCAACGTAAAAAAGTAATACAATAAGATAAATGTAACGTAACAAAGTCAAGCAATTAACTTTATACCACTACTCATCATTAAGTTTTCGCAAGGCTTAGAAACCTCTTACTACTGTTACAATATAGACATTCTTTATACGATAATAAAATACGTTGTCGACAATACTCTACGCTTGTTTGTTTTAATCAATTATTTATAATATTCCAAACTCCTACAAAAGTTTTTTTTCCTTTCGAATAATACGCTCTTCGAATATGCGCTTTCCATAGACAAAAAACTCGAGCTTTGTTTATGATTGGAGATGCTTCCGTCTCTATGTTTAATTTCTCTCTGGTTCTCTTTGATTGTGGATGGGAATTGCAGTCGTCATAACACAGTTCGCTGATTTAATGCTTTGATCTTCGTGCAAAGTATTGCTTCATACGCCCGAGCCGCAACATAATAACGTAAGCTTATTTTTTTTATAATCTCACACTGATTTGACTCACCGTACGTAACATTTTATTTCATTTTTCCAATTTTGACTCAGGTAAGCCCTTTTTAGTTTGCGGATGTGTCATTTTCCGGGATTGTAGTGTTGACCGGTATACAATAAAATTTTGCTTTCAATATTCAAATAGTATAAACTGGCCGCATTTATTCGAAAAGTTTACACGGTTTTAATACATCACCGGCAAAACGCCGGGATCCTTATGAAAGTTTTACCAATAACCTTTGACATGTGTCATTGCCTACGTGTCACGAAGCAATGATAAATACGGGAATACTCTATCACCGCTTAGATGAATTACATATAATATTTGTGCTTTAAAACTTTTATCACTTTAAAAATGGTTTACAAACTAAATAAACTATAAAAATGCTGCCCATTATACGCACAGATTTATGGAATAAAAACAAAATATCGTTTTTTGGTTAGTATTTTTTTGCGCCAATTGCATTTAAAGTTTTCTTTCTTGTTGTCGAATAGCTATATTTTATATTAAAAAAAGTTATTAATTACTATGTTTAAATTAAAATCAAACATTTATAAGCAATTAAAAATAGCTTGAAGTTTATTCATATGTTTAATTTACAGTTACTAACATTACTGTAAGAAATCATGATTACTAAAAACACTCCCTTCAAGCAAATACTTTTTTTTTAAATATTGAGAATAAATATATTACTAGTGTATTAAGGGCAAAATATGTCGAATAAAATAATAAGATTTTATTGTGCTATTATGTAATGTTTCATACATATGCATTTAAATAATAACATTGCATAGTAACGTATAATTAAAACCAAAATAACGTAATACATAACATTTACTTATATCGACCATTGCCAGCAAAAAAGGCATTAATGACAAAAATAGCCAATATCTTTAGGTGCATTTGAAGTGCTATAACTTTGTCCGCCTCCGTGGTGCTGGAGATCCCGGGTTGGATTCCCAGGGGGGCTGAAAATAAATATTAATGATTTTACACTCTAATATTTATTTAATAGTACCCTGGACTGGTCCCTGAAGCACAAGAGTGATCACCTTGCCTTTGTGTAAGTGACAATCAAGATAACACTGCGTTAATATGATGCAGTGCCCTATGCACCATTGGGTGCGGATTAGGGTTAGAATAACAACTTATTATAACCATCATCATTATAACCATCATTATGCCTGTGGGAAGAGCTACCGGTATGCTGAATTATATCAGTCCGGATATTGATCTGTTCCATGTGTCTGAGGGGATATTCCGAAGCGGGACTCTTCTACATCTTTAATAAGAGTGTTCTTGATCACTTCAAAAATTTTGTGTTAAAATATACGCTTTAAATTTTTGTTTGTAATGTATATCGCTCACTCCTTTTAACAACGTCAAATATCAAAAAACTTAATTTTTCAGGAGATTGTTTTTAAAATTTCAGAATATAATGAAATGTATTTAAAATAAATGTATAAAATAAAAAAAGACACTTCTTGAACTTTTTACTGTGCAAGAGATCTTTTTAGGTAAATTTTAAAAGTTTTTTCTCCATTTAAAAAATATTTAGTATATTCAAAAAAATTATTAAACAATACCTTTTCTTCAAAATGCAAAAACATCACTTTCTACCCTGTAGCCGTTAAATATTAATTTAAAAATATGCCGCTATTGCTGGGATATAGTACATTTTCTGGGCATTCCGAAAACATGCACAACTGAAAATTGACGATTTTTAATATATGACATTGTTGAAAGGAGTGAGCGATATGTTAATTTTTACTAAATAAATTGAATTGAATTTAAATCTAATCATTACAGTATAGCAACATGACCACTGAACCAAGTAAATGAAATACAAATAAACTCTCAGAAAAGTAGCCATTTGGCTGGCAACAGTCAATACAACTTTATTTACTAGAAAAATAGTATTAAAAATTTGCACTCATACCCACACTTTATTCTTAATTAGAATAATAATGACAAGAAAGTGTTAAATTTTATTGTAAATATAATAATGCAAACATTATTTATAACATTATCATTTTTATGACGGGAATATCTCTTGTTTTTTTTTTTCTTAACCTTTTTTATGTTGACTAAGACCCCGTATACATGATAAGCTACCGTTGTATGACGGTTGCGCTGGCACGCGTTTACAAGCACTAGGTCCGTACATACAATGTTTTGTCACATAACAGTCGCGGATTCAAAAACTCAGCAACAAAAAAACTGGTCTTTCAATAGTCACCTGGCAAAAGGCATAATTAATGACTAATTTTTTGTTTTTGTTTTCGGGTGATGACTTTAACCCTTAGAGCAATGATACTCAACCTTTTTTTTCTTCGGGCCGCTTACATTTATTTGTAAAGCTACGCGGGTCGCAACACTATACTGGTATGACAAAAAATATCATGAAACCCACCACCCCCGTTTTTTTGGAAAACCATTTGAGATTTATAAAAATATGACCCAAACAGAATAATAATAGCGCGCATATTTGTCTGTCAAATGTTTGTTTTTTGGGAATAAATATAGCGTGTGCAGTAGCAACACTCTTATACCAGATCTGATGTTGACACAACAACGACCATCCTCTTCGGGTTTCCATGTCTGTACGTCAAAGTCGAAATAAATCTCAAGATATACGATTCTATATTTATAGAATGCCAGATTTTGTAAATCATGTTCCTGATAATAAATGTGTTGGGGGCCGCACAAAAAAGCTTGGCGGGCCGCATGCGGCCCACGGGCCGCAGGTTGACTATGGCTGCCTTAGAGTGTGAACCGTCGATAGATGGACCTTCTATTAATGCGTATAAAGTGCGGAGCGTCGGAATACCGACTATTGCTCAATTTGATTTAGGTATCGACCTGTACGGACGTGTCTTAGCGCGCGCATGTATAACGTTTTTAATAAGTTAATAACATTTATAAATAACCATTTAAAATTATTTTGCTGTGAATTTAACATTGATTTTTGTTTTTTTTTTAATTAAAGTTTTTTATTTCTTCCTACAAAATGTCAAATTCGTCAAGTAGTGATGATGAAAAGCAATTAGCAATTTATGCAAAATATGTGAAAATAAGCTCAGCACTATAAGGGTTAAGATTAATAAAAGTAAAACCTTTAAAATGATCATATCAGAAGAAACCAATACATGCACATATTATAAATAACACTAAAAGAAATATCTGAATATTAGGTCAATCTTATGAAATAAAATAAAAATTGGAAAATGTAATATGAAAATTATATATAACAATAATTGTAAGTAATGATCAAGATAATCTGTGTCAATATGATGCAGTGCCCTATGCACCATTGGGTGCGGATAAGGGTAAGAAGAAGAAAAAGAAGAATTGTAAAGAAATATTACCCCATTCAAATAGATCTTTGTAGCCATGTTTGACACATGGTTTTGTTATTAAAAAGAAGAGAAACATTTTTGTTTTTATTATTTACGCAAATATTTCAATTTCATACTGTTTCTGTGAGCCTAAGCGGCTCATTATTAGAAATAGGTATCAAATTGTGATAGAGTGGGTTCGAACCGAGAAAATCTGACTTAAGAGTCCGCGACACTAAGCACGGGACCACAACCCGACACAGTTTTTTTTCATTCTTGGGATTCTCAAAATCTATTTTTATAAATCAATGTACCTTTTAGTATTAATTACTAATTCTTGGTACGCAAATGTAATTAAATTAGCTCATAATTCCTATTTATTTCGTACATCCTCTATAGATACTAGCCGTTATTAAAGACACAATTTTGCCTGAATGTGAATAGTGCAGTGTGAATGTAACAAGTTTGTTTTGGTCAGGTGATGGATCTGCAGACGTCGCTGCTCTGTCTGGGGCTGGTGATGGTGTCGGCGCTGCTTTTGTTCGTCATAAGCACGCTCGGCACTCGCGGCCAGTCCTACGAAGAGGTCATGGCCGAGAGCCGCCGCCTCGCCGCTCAGCGGGGCCTGCTGGACGAGGCTGCCCGTACCAAGAAGGCCATGCAGCAGCAGACCAAGAAGAACAAGAAGGCCGGGAAGAAGGTGACATTTATTTTACAATTTATACTCTGAAAACCAATAATAATGAAACCCTTATCCGCACCCCAATGGTGCATAGGGCACTGTGTCATATAAACGCAGTGTTATCTTGATCGTTTACACATGAAGGAAGGGTGATCAGCCCTCCGCTTCAGTCCATGGTAATATTGAATAAATATTACAGTGAAAAAATCCCTTATATTTATTTAACCCCCCTTGGGAATCGAACCCGGGATCTCCAGAACGGTAGCCGAGCGTGCTGACCATTACACTATGGAGGCGAACCACTGAAAACCAAAGAGAGTCAAATTGAGCTTTGTTCCATTCAAAACGAGAAGAGATGTCTAAGAATTTATTATGATCATTCTTATTTCTTTAATGTTTTTCGCAGATACTTTGTGGTACATTTTATAAACTTTGTAAAATAAAACAACTTTGATTTTATCCACTTATTTATTGGAACTTTTTTTCTCCAACCGGTTTCAATAAGAACCTTGTCATCATCAGGGTTAGAGTACATGTTTAACCCTTGCGATGACAAGGTTTTTGTTGAAACCGGTTGGAGAAAAAATGTACCAATAAAGAATTGGTTAAAAACAAAGTGGTTTTATTTTATAAAATTCACTATTTCACTGAAATCTCTAAGGTTTTTTAAGATAATGCATAATGAAATATCTGTGCATACTAAACCCGATTACCATTTTATTTTATGTTATTTACTTATTCACTTATCACAAGTAATAAAATTTTCCTAGCAATGAATCTTAACATTCTTGACATGTTTTCATTTGCGTTAAATATGAGAAAATGTGGAACAATGCAGTTAGTATTTGTGATAAGAAACTTAGTAGCTCTTTTAAATTTGTTCTGTAAATCCATATATTTTTATCTAATCTTAAATGGATCAGTGGCATTGGCTTCTAGCAATTTCTGATTTTCTTTCGTGTGATAAGTTTGGTTATTTACTATCATTAAATACTAAGTTATTTTCAATCCATTTTGAAAATTATTGAATTAAACAAATAAGAACAGGGATTCATTATGTTTTATAATCCGCTGAAGTATTGTCTCAAGCCTTTTTACATTCCACCATATGTATTTTTGCAAGCTACATTCAAACTGACTTCTAGGCAATAATATAGTGTGAGGCAAACCAGTCTAACCAATTGGCAACATTATTTATTAATAATATGTTTTTTTTATTCATCTTTGATTGGATAATATTTGCATTTAGGCCCAGTATTCGTTAAGTCACATCTTAATTTTCTCTAAATCTAGGTGACATTTTACGTAATTGATTTTTTCTTAAAATACAGTTTTTGCGTTGAAAACATGGTTTTGAAAGAGCTATTGAAAGGTAGTGAAAGGTATATATATAAAAAAAAACAATCTACATACTTATATTCTAAAAAACAAAAAATATCCAATATGCATTCTTTAAATATGCATGCCATATCAGGCGTGGAAAGACGTGTTACCGGTGCTTCAATTTTCAATGCACTGCCGTAATAACTAAGCAAACTGTGTTTCTAGGTAAAAGAAAAGCAAGCGAAGGAACAGCAGGCGGCGACAAGTAACAGCGAAGTGGACAGCGATGGACTTGTGGATAGCGGACCAGAAGAAGAAGTTCCGGCTCATCATAAGCATGGCCATGTTGAGTTTGTGGAACCTACCGTAGTTGTAGAACCCGAGATTCCTCCACCCAAACCAGTCAAGGTAGGAACAGATTTTACTGCACCAGTATCTAAAACTTTTTGAGTCATGTTTTCATCGATTGAAATGTACATGTCTACCATACTTGTGTGTTTATCATCGGATTAATCTCAAATTTTTGCCAGTGAAAAGGAAACCACGCTTTTGCTGATTTTTTGCTAAGGTGCGAGATCTTTGGGACAATTTTTAATGCTGATTTTATCCCATTATCAATCCTCAATTCTGTTTTGCATGGTGGATATTTTCCGAAAACTAGCATGCTGTAAAAAGAACCAACCTTTCATTGTAAATATTCGTATATGAAAATTCTAATGCTGATGTATTATAAATGATTACAGTATAAAATTTTAATATTGTATATAAGTTATGTTGATAACACACAGATATTTTCACATGATCATTTGAAAAAAAAATTCATCATTTTCGAATGTTTTTAAATTACATTAAAATGAAGGATTACATTAAGGGAAAATGATGTTTGTAAAAATAGTAATTTAAAAAAAAAAAAAAATAGTAGATTTTCTAAAACAAAAATAAACATAAGGTGTGTACATACATTAATTTGTAATTAAATTAAATTTTCACACATAGCGGAAAAATTACAGGAAATATTATGTATTCCTTCTCACATTTTCAGCATCAATGAAAAATAATATAATAAATAGACAATTGCCTAGTTAAATTATGAACTAAAAGTTCTTGAACAGAAATTTCCCTTTAGCTTAAAATAACACAAACCTTTTTTACTTTTCATGACCATATGACCTAGTTTTCCCCTTTGTCAAGAGAGACTCTTAAATCACAGCATTAAATTTGGCCCTTAGTTTTAGTATAATTGAAATGTAATTCTTTTGGGTATTTCAATATATTATTCACTAACATTTTTAGTTATGTTTCATTCACCCGAGTAGGGTTGTATTTTTAGTGTTATTCTTCAGGGAATTATGTAAAACAGTATTGACTAACATCGTTTTGACCTCTAGGCATCATTTCACACAGATCGATTTATATTCAATTATGATAATGCTACAAAAATCTATGTGCATGTATTGCGCTCAGAAGTACTGCAAAAATTATTATAATTTTTGAGAATCTTTGACAAAATTGAATTCAAGCATATAAAGTATTCACAGTATTATCATTTTTATTTAACATTTTGTCAGTTTTGATTTACCTATCTATTATTTACCTTGATTATTATGATTTGAGTGATATGTTGTGAATTTACCTAGAGCCCTTACCATTAAAATTAATTAAAAATTCTTTGTTATATTAAACAATGGGACTATAAAATTAATTACAGACCGCTGATTTATACGGTCATAAAATATATATGCATGATGCTTATTGGGTTAGTATTTATCGAAAGAGTTACTTCAGTTGTATTCGTTTTTCATGTAATTGCTTTTCTGCACATTCCTTAGATTTTAATAATAATAATTTATTGTGCAAGTGCCTTCACAAATGACGTATATTTTTTTTGCATACTTGACGCATTTTGACATTGTATGAAATTATCTATTCGATCAAAATGATTGCCTCATTCATTTATCGTCCATTAAGCAAAAATGCTCGATTTCGACAATTCTAATTCCTAGAAAACAATTTGTGTTGTATTTTATGGAAAATACTAGCCTCTTTGCTGAGTTGTAACATTGCGTTTGCCTTTCATCTCACTCTACTAGTGAGCGATAACGATTGGCATATTGATAATAAGCAAAAATAGAGGTATAGAACACAACAATCAAAATATTTCCAGGCTAAGAAACGAGGAAAAGAGCCTAAAATGAAGCCGATTCTCGTGAATAAAGATGACCCGAGCTGCGTTAGCGATGTCTCCGTGCCCCCGTCTCCGACCAACCAGCCAATGGCCAACCATTTCGAACAGATTCATCCTAAAGATGAATTTGAACTCTTGCACTCGAATGATAAAGTGAGTTTCTAGAATTGTAATAGCGTTATTAGAATTATAGTGGTTTAGAATGTTGGCGAATGCGCCGCACTGTTTACCTAGTAGCCGAGTACCAGTTTAGTTGCAAATATCATAGAGAATATTAGTCGCTTATTTGTTTTTCTGTTCATTAAGCCTCAACTTTTGTGAATGCTTTTTAATTTAGTTTTCTTTTTCGAATAATTCAAGTTATGTTTCAATTTTTCACTTTTTGTATGTTAATCAGAAGCAATGTATGCCGACCACAGTGAATGTATTAATTCATAGTTATTTAATCAAATTGTATGCAATTGCGTATCATTTCTGGGAATGAAAATGATAATATTTATTCATGCATTAACTGTTTGTTCTGTTTATATTATCTTGAGCATTCTGTTCTTTATTAGATCATTGTATTTCTATCCAAACTCTTATCTCTAGTAAAAAATAATTGCTTTATTATGGTTATTTCTCAGTGGTAATTGTTTTAAGTATTTATTTATTTAATCTGTATGGATGCATATTGAATTATACTGATAGTGACTACATTTTACTTTTTTTTCAACACAATGCAAATTAAAATAACGTATATCAAGTCTGTGCTAATGAAATTAACATGTTCGAGAACACTTTTTTGTATGGGAGTCGCTTGTATGACAAATATAAAACAGATATTTTTAGAGGCATAGGATAAAAGTTATGGACACTATAAAAAGGATAGCTCGAGTACTTTGGGTATTCTAAAAGAGAAAAGAAACACTAGGAAGATGACATATACCCCGATTTAAAAACTTGGGAGACAGATTCCGGTGTAGCACTAAGTCGCTGTTTAGAGCCGCTACAGATAAAATTATTAAAAAAAAACAATAAAGCTTAAAACAACTCGCATATTAGGAGATTTTGAACTGGGCATTTTATACTTCCTCTAACCCTTATCCGCACCTAATGGTGCATAGGGTACTGCGTCATATAAAAGCAGTGTTATCTAGAGTGTTAAATATTTGAAGGAAAGGTGAACAGCCCTGCACACCTCGGGTACTAGTCCAAGTTAATATTTATTTATATTTGTGGAAAATCACCTGAATTTATATTGACCCCCTTGGGGTCGAACCCTGGACCTTCAGCATGGTAGCGAAACACGCTGACCGCTACAGAAATAGATGATTTCTGATTTTATACAGGGACACAATGTATTTACCCACCACATATAAAGTGCTCTAGTTTTTCATCAGCTGTAACTGTCTTGTCCATACAATATTGTTTGGCGGATGGTTATAGCTGTCTTTCTCAAATGTGAGATATGATTTTGACTATTTGAATTAATACATAATCGTAGTCCATATACAGTACACTTCCCATTTTCCGGGATGGATGGTGAAGAAAAATCCCAAATAATCGATTTCCTAATTAATCCGAAAACATTAAAAAAAGAGAAATTTTATACTGCTTTATATGCACTTATATATACCTACTTGCTTAGTTATATATTGACAATATGACACAACTAGGGATAACTAACCTAAAAATTGATATATTGAACATGAAAATGTTTTTTTTTAATGTATGATACCACAAGGTATTGTTTGGATTAGAGGTAGTAAGATCCGATCATTAAGAAGATCAGCATCAGTGAATCTGTACTTTAATACTGAAACAATGGATCTTTTGTCGCATAAATCGCACCAGAGAATTTTTATCACAAATCACTCACTCCTTTCAACGACGTCAAATATCAAAAATCGCCAATTTTCACTTGTGCATGTTTTCGGAATGCCCAGAAAATGTACTATATCCCAGCAAAAGCGGCATATTTTAAACTTAATATTTACCTGCTACAAGGCAGAAAATGTTGTTTTTGCATTTTGAAGAAAAGGTATTGTTTAATTATTTTTTGAAATATACCAAATATTTTTCAAATGGAGAAAAAACATTCAGGTTTTACCTTAAAAGATCTGTTGCACAGTAAAAAGTTCAATAAGTGGCTTGAAATTTATTTTAAATATATTTTATTATATTTTTAAACTTTAAAAACGATCTCTTAAAAATCAAGTTTTTTGAAATATGACATTGTTGAATTAATGAGCGAAATATTATGACGACTATGAAATTTTAAAAAGGTCATCAAGGGTTTTTTTAAACCATGAAAACATGTTATGTAAGTGAGATACTGTTATTCTATCTCTGCGGAAAACAAATGTGTTTGGTTCTCAACATGTGTTTCAACATTATAAGTTACAATCGTAAAATATTTTTCAATGACTCAAGTGTCCCGGATAATCCGCTTCCCAGTTAACCTGACCCCGGAAAATCGGCAGTGTACTGTATAATATTCCTTGCATTGTGCATAGCTAACTAATATAACATCTGTTCTGTACTTTCATACACCCTTGTCCCTTGTCCTGTGTGTAGTAAATGTTGTGTTGTAGTGTGTATAATTTGTTGGTAATTTTATGATAACTTCTAACCTGTTTAACAAAAAAATGTTTAGTGTGTTTTATGCTCCTTTTTCTTTTGTATTTTTCATTTCTTGTATTTTTTGTGTACAATATTAACAAAGGTTTTCTGCGTACTTAGCTGTGACTATGTTTGTGGAATTGTATATTTAGCATACACTGATTCATGACAAACAGAAAGAAAACACTTGTACATATCACAGTTTTTATTGCACATATTGACATGTTCAATTAATGTATTCAGATCTGTTAAATCGCACAGGAGAGTGATTGAATGTTTTCTTTGTAGTTAAATTTTTTCATTTATTTTTTTTTACATTTTCTACACCACATTATACTATCGCTATATTATCGTCCACCTCCGTGATGTAATGGTCAGCACGCTTGGCTACCGCACCGGAGGTCCCGGGTTCGATTCCCAGGGTGGGGTTAAATAGATGTAAGTGATTTTTCACTCTAACATTTATTCAATATTACCCTGGACTGGTACTTAAAGCGGAAGGCTGATTACCTTTCCTTCATATGTTAACGATCAAGATATATTTTTTTGTTTGTTTTTTTTTTTTATTGGCAAAGCACCCAAAATTGAGTGATACATATAACAATCAAGATAACACTATTAATATGACGCAGTTCCCTATGCTCCATCAAGTTCGGATAATGTTTTGAAAATAGTAAATGTTATACAGTATAAAGTGGTAACTAGAACCAGCCTATGACAATTTGTAAGCTATACCTATACATCCATATTCTTTATCATCTAGACTGAGATGTCAATTGGAATTATTATTTATACTATGTGCATTCAATATGTAGTTATATTAAATCATACGAGTTGTGCACACTTATAAATTACACATTTCAACGTCACGTTTCGCAAACATACACATTTAATTTTACATAAAAAAAACTGTTATCAGAATAGATCACCACCTTTAAACGATTTTATCAAATATTTATTTTGCTAACATGAAATTTATTTTTATGCCCAATGACAACATTGATAAATTTATATTAAAAAAGAGCATATCAATATTTCAATATGTTACCCTCCCTCTCTATCAGTTCTATACTTATCGTCGTAATTTTACATTTTCTTGTCTTAAATTTTTAAATGAATATAAATAATGTTACTGATAAGGTAATTTTATCAAGAATTTAAATAAAAACGATGTGTAAAATGTCTAAAAATATATTTTACCCATGGAGCGATACCAATATACACCAGTATATTGGTATCGCTCCATGGGTAAAATATATTTTGTTGAGACCTAATCTCTATTACAGTGTTTCCCAAACTTTTTCTGCAGTGGAATACATTCAAAATTCGTAAATGTTATAGAACATTTGGCTTTTTATGTGAGGGTGATTCCTATTTTTTTCTAAACTATTGAAAGATTCTTTCAAAAAAATTGTGGAACACCTATTCACACCCTGAGTGGCCTGCAAAAATAGCGTAGTTCAGGAAAGCGAGCTCTTGAACATGCTTAAAAGAGTATTTGAACGAAAGTACTAGTTATTTAATTCAAATCGACAGAATTCTTAGCTTAACGGTTAAAGTGCTGAGATGTTTTCTTATACGTGTGCTAAATAAAATTGCTGAAGATGTTTTTTCGCAAAAATGGTCCATTTCAAATTTAGTGGACATTGTAATGGTAAAAACAATAGATTATTACAAAAAAATGTACTTCTATTTTTTACTAAAAATCAGTTTAATTGGTTTATATTGTTGACAAATTGGTACTTAAACGCGTACGCGTCGCAGCGTACGCTGAAACACGTACGCTGCGACACAACCTCCCAGCTAGAGCGCCAAAATACACTGGTGTCATCGTCGTAGTATTTCGATGGCCGCGTTTTGGGCAGACTTTTTTGTAAAAATGTCAATGTCCAAATCAATTGACAATGTCGATTCTTAAATTTAGTGGACATTATGATCGCAAAGAAAACAATAGGTCTTTACAAAAAATGTATTTATATTTTTCACTAAAAATCAGTTTAATTGGTTTATTTGTGAATATTATTAACGAATCGGAATCATTGTCATTATATCAATGTCCTTGCTTTTGGCAATGTATACCAGACGATATATCGATTCTCAGCACTCTTAACGGCTAAGTATTGTAAGCCTTCTGGATAACACGAAACCTGATACACACAAAACTTATGCGCTTACACCGTTTTGCCTCTATCTGCTTTCCGGCATAGTTCTTTTTATCTTTAATATGACTTGTTGCATCATACACTATGTCTAGGATTTTACATATATTTTTTGTACTAAAGGAAAAATCGGAGTCCGCTCCTAAAGACAAGAGAGAGACGAAGGGGGCCAAGCATGGCAAAGCCAAGGCATCGGGAAAGCAGGAGGGGAAACAGAATGACCCGGAACCAGTGGTCAAAGCGGAACCTGAGTCAATTCAGGAACCCAAGGACCAACGCAAAGGTATTATAATCTAAAAATAATGTGTGGAAATGAAGCAGTGTTGGCAAAAGAAGGATAAAAGTACACTGAATGCAGTCGAATGTGAGTAAAAACGATGGATGACTATATTTTCGGGTTATTCCTTAACCGCAAAGCGTCTATTTGAGATGCTTGTCTGCAGGTAGGATAGTAAGGATGGGTATGGTAAATGTGAAAAATACATCACAAACACCCAGAACAATTTAAAATAAATCTTTCTTGAATTCATTTTGCAATTGGCGGGAATCGAACCCGCGACGCCAGTTTCGCTGTCGAGCGTCTACTCAACTATGCCACGGCGCCTGTCACAGTGTGACGGTTAATTATTTAGTTTTCATCTAAAAATAGTTTGCATCTTTGCATTATGGTTATTTTTATGAGGAGATGCATGAATGTAGAAGAGGCGAAGAATGTTTGCAAAAACAGAGTGGTTTGGCGTTCGATTCTCTCTGCCTATCCCTGCGGAGAAGCGGCATGATGGTAAGTTAGTTAGTTAGTTAGCTACGGGATTTGATAATTATGTACTTATAGTTAAGACCTTAACAAAAAGATTAGTATATAATATTAATATAAAAACATTGGATAATTCCTTCTTTTCTCTCTTTGAAATGAGGCCGGCGCAAAAGATAAAAGTACCCTCCTGTCCTTAAGCATCAATCAAGCGAACGGATAGAGATACCTTTCTCATCCGAAGTGTGTTAATCTGAGAAAATTTTATATTAATATTGTATTTCATCTTTGAGTTTTAAGTGTATGATATAGTTATACCGTAACACATAAATTTACCAACTCAAGAATAGAATATGGTTGAAGCATTCATAGCAGACATCTAGTGCAAGTGACATTAATATTTTCTGGCAATAATTTCTTTATTATCTCTTGTCGCACAGCCAAAAACAAGCAGGCCAGCCAACCCGAGAAGGCCACTCCGGAGAAGCTGGCGGAGGCTCCCGTGACCCACTCGGCGGCCCCCAGCCAGCCCTCCAACCTGACCACAGACAAGATACTGAAGAAGGCCTATCCGCTGGAGGTGGCGGCCACGCCCGCTCCGCCCCCCAACCCCGTGGAAGCCGTCATCACTAACGGACTCTCGGCCCCGCCCAAGGGAAAGAAGAAGAAGGGAGATATTCAACTGCATCAGCTTAGTGAGTTTGCATTCAACATTTGTAACATGAGCATTATCTCAAAGGATGATTGTGAATGATAAACTGCAGATAACTGAAAAGAAAAACAATCAATCAATCATATTTACAGATGCCATTATCCAAAAATTATATAATTTTAGTATTCTTTTAATAAAATGTATCGATGCTTCGATTAATTGATGAAGACAAGTTAATATTACACATTTGTTGATCTGTGGAGCGGTACCAATGTATTCGTACTTTGAGACATACTTCCCCTTCTTCAAACCCTTATCCGCACTCCGATGGTGCATAGGGCACTGCATCAAATGAACGCATTGTCATCTTGATCGTTAACACATGAAGGAAAGGTCATCAGCCCTCTGCTTCAGGTACCAGTGCAGGGTAATATTGAATAAATATTAGAGTGAAAAAATCACTTACATTTATTTGACCCCCCCCCCTGGGAATCGAACCCGGGACGTGCAGAACGGTAGCCGAGCATGCTGAACATTACACCACGGAAGCGGACAAACAAATTTTTAGCATATCCTAAATCAGTGGTCATTTTAATACGTCAAGAAGGTCTCTTGCATGCCATAATGGAGGGTATGACCGAGGGGACAAACTCTAGGAGACGCCCGCGCCGAGAGTACCTGGAGGACCTGTTGGTGGACGTGCGCTGCTCATCATATGCACATTTCAAAAGAGCCGCACAAGACAGGGAAGAATGGAAGAGAAGAACAGAGGAAATTGCTACAAACCAATCCCAGGATTGAAACCAGAGAGAGAAATCAGTGGGAGAATCACCATCGCCCACCAACATGACATTACAATAAATTATAATGGCACTAAGCCATTATTATTTATACTCAATTCAATAATTGTTGCACATAGAAGGGTGGCGTGTTGGATCAAAAAGTATTTAGCTTTGACAATGTTACATTTTAATTTGTTTTTAGCCATGGGAGGCGATGGGCTGAATGTGAACATGCTGGTCAGGGTGCTAGCCACGGCGCCATTGTCCCGTAGCGAGATTCAAATCCTTACCGACTGTCTTCTCAACAAGCAAAATGGACCCCTACCGGAGCACTCTGAATGGTCTGAGGTGAGGAGCTTAACTTTTCTGAAGAGCAATTCAATTCATCTTTTTTTTTATTATTTAAGAATAAGCTATTGTTAATATGCCATAAATTTATCAAATAAGCATATGATCGGTATTTCACTTTGTCAATAAAAATTTGTAAGTAAATTTCTTGGTTTATATAAGTTAGACGTGAATGATAAAATTAAAAAACCAAATAAAATAACAAGTCCTTTAGAATAAGTTTTTCAATTAGATCATTTTATTATAATTACGCCAACCAGTAAACAAATTTGGTTGCATGTTGCGTATTTCTACCTCCTATAGATAATTTCACATCAAAAACTTCAATTGGAAAAAATATAACAGAGTAGAAAAAGGTAATGAATATGTACTAACCCAATTGGGTAACCAAGAATGTAACAGTTGCTTATCAATGATATTTCTAATATTACTGTCTGTGTGTGTGAATAAACTGAATGCAGTCGAAATGCGATCTCTCAGAAGAATGTGTGACAAAACGATGTATTATAGATGTTCGAATAGTGAAATAAGGAAAGAATGCAAAGCTGATATAAGCATTATCGATAAAATTAAGAAAGGTGTGTTGAGATGGTTTGGACATGTAGAACGAATGAGTGAGGAAAGAACGATAAAACAAATTTATGAGACGAATGTAATTGGAAAAAGGACCAGAGGAAGACCGAGAAAAACATGGCACGATCAGGTATGTCAAATACTTAAAGTGGTCAGGTTAGGAGTCGTAATAATCGGCGGGTATGTATGAGGAGATGCATGAACGTGGAAGAGGCGAAGAATGTTTGCAAAGACAGAGTGGTGTGGCGTTCTATTCTCTCTGTTAGTTAGTTAGTTAGTGTGTGTGACTTGGATAAACCATCTGACCGGACATCAAAGGACCGGGGTTCAAATCCTAGCTCAAATACTTTTTTTTCTATAATATATCGAAGTTTATATCGACATACCGATTTTTCTCTCCTTGTTTATTTGTTTAATCAATTAATATTTATTCCGATGCTTTAGGGTCCCAAAGATCCGGTTCAGAAGTTGAAGAAGCAATTGGCAGAGAAGGAAAAGGCTCTGATTGATGAACAGGAAGCATCCCAAGCTGTCCACGCTAAGCTAAAAGAACTGAGGTGTTTATACATTTTATTTTTTATCAGATTTGTTAATAGATCATAAATCTTGAATCTCCTAAAAATAGTATGTATTTGGCTAATTTATATAAAATATCATTCTAAGGGTGCTTTACATTTTTCTCATTTACTATATCTTATATATTTTTTTACATCTCATCAAAGATGAAGAAGAATATGGAAGTCTGGGCATTTATGGGGCTGACGACCGTCATAGGCTGGATAGGCATAGATCACTTTACACACGTGTAACATTCACCACTTCTACCCATTATTGACAACCACACTACTCAAATTCTTGGAAGTTCTATATATATATGAACCGATTTTGAAACATTGTTCTTGAATCACTAGAACTTCACTAGAGACATCTATTGGTGAGACGAAAATAAGCTTTTTATTGAGCAGAAACTCTTTTATTAGTATGTGAGGTCCGAATCCTGAATTATAATCACATACATGAGAAACGCCAGAAAATATCATTTTAATTTTTATTGTTTAAGCTCATAATTTGACCAGACAATTTATTTACAACATTTTGAGTGTGTCCAAATACTTGAACAAGTATTTGGACACACTCAAAATGTTCCTATATCTTATGCTATGTACTATGTACAAACTTAATTATAATCTAAATGTAATTAAATTATACTCCACGAAAAAATACAGAAAAGGAATATTGCTTGAAGGAAGAAGCCGTTGTATTTATAATTCAATTGAAAGGATGAAAAAGTCTTCAGTTGTGATCAAGACTTGTTAGGATTCTGAATAAGAAAGTAAACAGTTCTAGGTAGCAGAACCTGCCACTGCAAAGGCCAAAAACTACTGTTTTTTTTAGTTATTCAAATACAGTATAAGTTAAAACAAAATTCTGGTCATTTCAATGATTGTTCATACAAAAAATTGAAATAAAAAATAATTGTACGTATTTCAATTTCCCGTTTCATTCATTGTTTTTTTTGTCAAAAATTAAATTAAATTTTAAAACACTGCCATTATTTTTTTAGTGTTTTTAAAACAGTTTTTCATATAGTTCAAGTTCATAATTTTAACCAATCATAGTAATTAATTTATAAGTAATAAATTAATGGAAAATCTAGATAACGAACCAAAAAAAAATGCATCAAAGCCTAAATAATTAGACTTATGATGCATTTTTTTCTATTCTGAATAAATAATAATTAAAGAATCTAAAACATTGCAAATCCTTAAAATAAGTTTAATTCATGCTTTTTTCATTATTTGTAATTACTGTTCAACTTTCTTGACACTTTCAATGTACTCCAATATTTTCAAAATCAGCTCAAATTTAAACGTGATTACTGATTTAATTTAATTGTAGGGCTTCCCTGAACGCCGAGCGTTCCCGCTGCACCCAGCTGACTGCCGGAGCCGAGGAGACCATTGCCAACCAACGCTCGGAGCTGATAGCCCTCCAGGGCCGCCTCACCAGGACCACCGATGAAGCCACTCTACTGCGACAGCAAGCTCTTCAGGTACCAGTCAACAAGCATATTTTCTTTAATAAAACAGTAACCCTACAGGTTTTTTCTACTTATATTTTATTTGACCAGTGACCAGGTTTAGTCGTTACCGACATCATCAGACTGGTAACAGTCTGATGATGAAACCCGGTCACTGGTCAAATAAAATAAAAGTGAAAAAAACTATATCGTAGTCATACAGGAGAAAGTGACCCAACTAACAAAACGTAAAATGTTCAGGAGGGCCATTGAAGTCACTTTTGCTTGGAGAGAAAATAAACATCAATGCAGTTAGTCATTTTTAACAAGTCAATATATTATACTTACAAGTTTGAAATCCTTTGGGATTTTTTCAGGGCAATATTAAGCTAGTAAGATATCAAATAGTCAATGATTACGTTTTTGTAAAAAATGCACTTGGTCACTTTCTCCTGTATGATTACGATACGGTCGTTGTTATATTATATAAAATGCAGTTCCACTAAGAAATGTCAGTACAAAACTTTAAGCATATTTGCGATACTGATGTATATTTTGACTACTTATTGGTGTAGGCCAGTGGTCGGCAAAGTGTGGCTCCAGAGCCGCATGCGGCTCTTTGACCTTTTAAGTGCGGCTCCGGGACAAATGTCGGCGGGAAGGCTCTTTGGCTCTACGTATTCATACCAACAATCTTTTTCAACCATGAACCTCATCAAAAGCAAACTGAGAAATCGTCTTATTCATGAGAACCTGGAAACGTACTTAAAACACTGTCATTGTTCATTGTTCAAACATTGTCACTGTTCCGTGTCTGTCTGCTGTGCTGGTCCGGGTTGTGAGCGTCTGTGTACCGGCCAACGTCGAGTCCGAATGGGATCTAGTTGACTAATTGAACTAAACACTAATCCCTTTCACTGCTTACACTGTTGATGGACTTACAATCTAGTATTTATTTAGATTGACAGTGACAGGTATATTGAAAGCTTTTAAATGTAAATTCACAGTAAAATCGGGATACAACTTTATATTGTTTCACATTTTCAATAAATTTCGCAACTTAGTTCAACAAAAAAAAATTGCTTAGCAAGAGCAGATCTGTCAGGAAGCCTAGATGCTTCTGTATCAGATCTGAGTATGCAGTGGGACAGCTTTCAATATAAATGTACTAAAAATAACGACATACAAACCTGACTTGATCAAAGTCTCAAAGGAGATGCAAGGATATTATTGTTATTTGCAATAGGTAGTGTTCTCATGGAAATGTGTGAAATCAAGTTTTATTGGGTGCACCCGTAATTGAATAAAGGTCTAAAATTATAATTAAGGTGTACTAGAATTGCAAACAGATTTGGCTGTCAAGAGAATTTTGAATCGTTGTATTGTGCATATTTGGCTCTTTGGCTAATAAGTTTGCCAACCACCCGTGTAGGCGATTCAACTATATTACATATTTTTTATACGACGGTGACTTTTGATGTTGCCAGTGTGGATATTTTGATGAAATATTGCATTTACGACTGTCGAGTTTTATTTTTTAAAAAATACATGATAATGTTATTTTAGGATTATCTATTCATATTTTAACAAAACATTGCTTTACGAATAGAGATAATTATAACAAATAATATTTTTTACGATATATTTTACTATTAACCAAGTCAGTGTCGTAATAATAGCATTCAGAGTTGAAGGATGCATACAAAAATAAACTTTATAAAATTAAATAAATTTTTGTAATAAGTTTTAACCACTTTTTTATTAAAACAATTTAACCTGCCGGTTTCGACAAGAACCTTGTCATCATCAGGGTTTATTTCAATTAAAAAACATTACAAACATTAAAATAATCTCACCAAAAACTTTCACACACCGTAAAAATCCTAAATGTTATTTTTACAAAAATAAACACTCGCATACCATGAAACAAACATATATGTATATCTTGGCTCCGACTTTGCTTGGAGGATGGGCCCTGAAAATGAAAAGCATCGCCCCTCGTACAGATTTGTCTATTGGCTTTTGTCAGCCATTTATTAATAACAATTTTGATATTTACAGTTGCAAAGCAAGCTCTCATCTGAAGCCGATTTCACTGCTCAAAGGTCTCAAATGGAAATGCACATTCAAGCACTGTCAGAGGTGAGAATTTTTTTTTCTTTTTTTTGTATATACAATTTTTTTCTGCTATATTTCATAGTAAGTCAACCAGAACCAAGCTTTTAAAAATAAAGTGAAAGTGGTCGGGTTGATAGTCAGAATAATCGGCAGGTATGTGTGAGGTGATGCACGAATGTGAAAGAGGCAAAGATTATTTGAAGCGGCTAGGTGGTTTGTTAGTTTTTTTTTGTTTTTGAAAATGAAATATTGTTGGTTGGAAGATACTGCTTTTTAGCAATAAGCCTGCCAATGTACTTGTTTCTTCTCTGTACATGAAGTTTAAGTAAATAAATAAATTTTTATAATAGAAATTTATATAAGATTTTTTTATCCTGAGTCCTTATGTATTTTTCTTCTTCCTTGCTACTTAAATTTTGTATCTCTGGTGATGTGGCTAGCGCGTTTGACTACAGTGTATGAAGTCTTTTAAAAGACATTTTTAATTTGTTTTAGGCGGGATCGTAATATATATGTTAAAATACATTTTTAATATTGATCTAATTGTTATCCTCAACTGACATCTGAAGCACAATACCTGTATCTACGTTCAAGTTATTTTATCTGTCGTATGCAATGAGAAGAAGAAATATATTTAAACTATAGGAAATTATGTATCTTTTTTCAGAACAAAACATCCCTGACTTCCCATGTGGCCGCCTTGCAAGCGGAGCTGGCGGAGCTACGCGCCGCCCACTCCGCCGTCACTGGTGACCTTCATGTCTCCCGGGACCAGATCCTCGCCGCTCAGCATCACGCTTCCGAACTAGCCAGACAACTTGAGGTTTGTCATAACCTGTTGCTTGTCTGTATAACTATACACAAATTTCCAAGATCATATTTCCTGATCGGTCATTTCTTTTACACTTTTAATAAATCTAACAATACATTTTGACTAACATATCTGAGTAATTAGTTTAGGTCCCATTGTTGTCGTTTTTAAACAAACAATGCAGAAAATCTCATCCCCCAAAAAAAAACTTAAAACTCATGTTGCTCTTTTTAATTTGCAACTATTTAGGTTGTCCGCCTCCGTAGTGTAATGGTCAGCACGCTCGGCTACCGTTCTGGAGCTCCCGGGTTCGATTCCCAGAGGGGGGGTCTAATAAATATAAGTGTTTTTTTCACTCTTAATATTGATTCAATATTACCCTGGACTGGTACCTGAATCAGAGGGCTGATCACCTTTCCTTTGTGTGTTAATGATCAAGATAACACTGCGTTTATATGATGCAGTGCCCTATGCACCATTGGGATGGGTTTGAAAAAATTTATGTATTCAAAAAATAGGATATGCAAATGTAAGATTATATTTAAGATGTATATTTAAGATATTATTAGAATCACTTGCAAATTTAGTAAGAAATACAGTTAAATTTTTATTTTATGCTATGATAATTTTTATATCTGTTTATTTTTTGCAGGATTCTAAGAGGATCCACGCAGAATTGGAAGCACAGAGACTTAATGCAGTGACCTCGGAGCAATTTGTGAAACAAGAGCTTCTCGATGCAAACGAGCGACTGAAAGGTAAAATATTGATAAATCTCGACAACAAAAAATATTCATAAATCTTTTTGAGCATGTTCTACAAAAAAAAACATTTTCGATTTTCTAGTTTTGAATGACACCCGCAATGAGTTACAGCTCCTTCAGTCTTCAGCAAACAGCCATTCTCAGCAACTCACGCTTCAGCATGAAAAGCGTCAAGAAGAATTGGACAGACAAAACCAGCACGTAAGTTGAAAAACATTATGTATGAACATAAGTTCCTTTTTAGACCACTTCCAGCTATGTTGCATAAGCCATACATGACAAGCCACTGTCTGAACGTCCGTCCAAGCTGAACTTCGTGTATTATTTTCTATGTCAATTCTCATTTTGTTGACAGCTGCTCAAAACGCCATGAGATGCATTGTCTTCCTAAGCTCCTTTTCCAATTTCTTATTTATTTGGTTGATTCTCCATTTTGGATCGTCTCATAAAATGAATGACAAAATAATATTTTCATAGTGCAAAGCATTTCTCATTCTGCAGGACTTAATATTTGTGACTTATCTAAACACCGAAATGAAAATTCCATGTATCCATTTAACTGATACATGATTCTAGAAAATGGACTTGTCCGCGTGAAAGCCTCTTTGAACAGGTCGTGTAATTGTGAACGTAGTTCATTTGAAGCATTGTTTGAGGGATATAAAGACTCTTTTTTTACGCTGATAATTTCTATGGATTATTAACTATAAAAAACATCAGTGTAGAAAAATGTTTTTCAAAAATCATCATAACTCTCTTCTATATTTTGGTTGATTCTATGGATTCTACCATATATTTACATAATTGTAATTATTGTAATTATTATTTGAAGTGACTACTTGGAATTTTAATAATGAAAAAATACCATAGAGAATAATCCCCCTTGACATGAAAAACATATTGTGCTTCTAGTTAATACTGTTTACAACTAAAACTATTTATGGAAGTCTTCATGCCATTTTTTAGTCATCTTGAGATATAAAGAATTCTTATTAAATGTTCAGATGAGATGTGCGACAGTCGGTTTCCATCTGGACTGGGGATAACGCTCGGAGTTTGAGTTGAATACCATCCCAATAATATATGTATATGTATGTTAATTTATTTATTATTTGTCAGTTACAAAACCACGTGCTTCTGACTTTTGCAGATGCTCGCCGATTTGAACAAAATAAAGTCAGAACGTGATAACCTCACTAAAATTGTGGCAGAACTACGTGAAGAGCTCGCCTCAAGGCCCACCCCCAATGGAACCACAACTCCCGAAAAGGTAATCAATTGCCAGCCCTTAATTTTCTTTACAATAATTATTTGTTTGGAAACTCAACGAGAATATCAATGTCGGCGAATGCAAATTACAAAGCACCACACAACATTTTTTTAGAAAGATCAATAATGTACAAACAGAAAACTAACAATAATTAAATTTATCAACAGGATGATAGTGAGATAGTCGAGAAAGCTGTTGCAGCAGCTTGCAAGGAACTTGAAGCAAAACACTTGCAACAGATTGACAGCTTACAGAGTCAACTAGATCAACACAGAGACAAAAATAATGTAAGAAACTCAAATACAATTTTTTTATAACCCCTATCCATGTAAAAAAAAAAATAGTTGTGTTATCTTCGATGCCAGCTTTAAAAAAAATCCAAATTTTATTTTATTTTTTCAAATTCCCTAATATAGTATTTTCATTTGTTATTTCAAATATTTTTTTACTGTGGTGATTTGTTACAACCTGAATTACAATTTTATTTTATAAAAATACTAATCATGACTCCTTCTTATTTTTTATTTATGGTTATTTTGTTTTGTCGCCATATTTGTGAAATTGTATGCTCGTTTTTTAGTAGCACCGTGTAGTGGAAAATTGCACTATGATACAAGGAGATTTATATTTAAAAACATATACATCTATCTTATGAAAAAAATCTCTGCAACACGCCCTTGAATACATAAAGAAAAGAAATCCCTACATTCTATTATAGTTTGTTATAAAAAGTTTAATGATGTGTGCTTATAGATCAATAATAAAACGGCATGTGGTCCAAAATACTCACAAGTAATAATAACATAGAAATCAATAGATAAATTTTCTCTTTTTGTAAGACATTTGAAAAAATTACATTGTTAAGTCTTCCTTTACTGACATATTTGTTTGTTTTGCATCCCCTCTCTCTGTGTGTGTGTATGTGTGTTTTGGCTATGACTAAAACGCAACACAGCAACTTAGAACAAAGAACTGGAAGGTGATGGAAGCATTGCTAGCCGCAGAAAAGAAAGTCCAACAAATTGATAATACGCCCAAGGCACCGGATGCCAGTAGCATTAGAGTAAGTGTCCACCTATCAGCAAGTTATAAAACTCCTTGTCACTATGCTTTTGCACTCGTTGATAACCTTTCCACCATCATGCATATATGTTGATAACATATATGTTGCTAGCATAAATGAGTAGTCCACTTGTAAATCACTTTATGTTAACAAATTAAGTTTATTAGCCAATGGCGGCAATTGGTAGAAGATTAAATCTTCTACTGATTTGAGCTTTATTGAGAGATTTTTTAATGTGAACTGTCGATCGGCATAGCGAGTTTCGCAAGAGTATCGATTTTTCTATTCCATTTTATTTCTAATTTTGGCAGATGTTAAACATAAACATTAATATTTTGATTTTCCTACCAATTGGCGCCATTGGCTAAAAATTTAATTTTTCAACATAACGTGGTTTGTAAATAGACTACTTAAATCACTCATTGTATGTACATACATACATATTGTAATACAAATGTTTTGTTATTGGCTGGTAAGATTTATTTGTTTTTTGTATTGGTTTATTGGTATGTGAGAGTATATTTGTTGTGTCTCTTAACACATTGTTGTTAGTCAGTTTTTTTTACCTCGATCTTAATCAATATACTACGTAATTAGAGTCGTATACTAATCACAAGTATCCGCCAACCCAATTCCGATCCGTACAATGTTTATTGGTGTCTCTCGCGCTCTACCAAAAGTAAGCAAACAGAACGCTTGAAGTCTTTCGCTCTGTACCAACTGTATGTAAATAACGCTTTTATGCATTTCCTGCAGACAATATGTTAAGTAATGGCACTACATGTCTAAAACAGAATCACTGTTTATAGAAAGACACCTTAATCTAAATCAATTATTCTGCTGTACACAACCTAAAGAACAGTAATAGATATTTGGGAGAAGAACGCAAGGATCTCTACATATAACTATATATATATATATATATATAGCTGTTATATTATAAAATAACTATTGTCAAACTTTCATATTATAAATATTGGTAAAAAGATAACTATATACAAATCATTTCATTCGTAATTTCTCTCATGGGCATGAAATACTGTATAACAAAAGGCAAAACCGTAAATCAGTATTAGGAGAGGTAAGTCTCAGAAAAAAATGTTTTGAAACATAAATTAATGTTTGTCATATTATGTAAAAGGCAAAATACATAAAGAATATACTTAATAAGATCTATATTCGATAAAGAATTGAATCGAAAGATCTTTTCGTAATATTTGTTATATGGAAGTGTCATGATTTATTCATTTGAATTTATGTGTAACCAAATTTTGCTAGACTTGTAATCAATTAAATGATTTTCTTAACATATTTATATTTATCAAGTTATTTTTTTTAGATGTTTCCATATGAAAAAAAATTAACAAAATGAATGTCGTGTAAAATAGACAGAGTAGGTATTTATAGAGTTGTCCGAGTAAGTACTCATGTAGCGTGTCTAAAAAACTTTATGACATACAACTATGATTCGTAAATGTTATGTCTAGTATAATTATCATATTTATGCTGCAGTCGAAATCTTATTAGTAACCAGTTTAAAAGTATTTATTTATAAATGTAAGTATTTGAGATATGATTTATATGCTTTTTTGTAAATGTTTGTCTGTTTTGTGTTTGCTTTTTTGTCTCTAACGTTCCCCCCCCTCCCCCCCCCCGGTGATATGTATTAACTACAACCTGACTTTAAAAATGAGAATATCAATATAAAATAAAATAGATATGGGCTCAGAATTTTAGTATTCCTATGTGATATAATTACGTATTACTTAAAAGTATTTTATATAATGTTATTCATTTGCAGCGACGGAAATAAATCAAATGTGAAAAAAATCGGGGATAGAATCACTAACAATTATCAACAAACTTTTCTCAGTGTGTTTGTGCGTGCTGTGTGTTGTATACGCGGCTTGATACTGTTTCCCCCAATATCCTTTTAGTAGCGCTCAAATCGTCCTTCAGGGTGGTCTTGCTGCTACACTAGGTATGGGGGCTGTTTGCGATATATATTTTTCCCATTTTCAGATACTTACCACAGCTAACATTACAAAATTGATCCAATTCAACTTCAACTATGATCAATAAAAGCAACAACTAGGAATATTTACATTTTTCCCGTTTTTAAATCACATTTTCATATGATGTACAAAATACATCACTGTTGCACGCGGAAGTTTTTAGCACTGTAAGGGCGTTTGTCCACCATACAGGATTTCACCATCCGGCAGTTTGAAAAATGAAAACGACTATGACAGTTTAGCGTGATTGAATTTACGCGAAACGTGATCACGCACCGATCCGAAGAAATATGGACAAAAGCACAAGCCAATCCAAGCCAATCGTCATTTTAAAACGCTAACTGACGTGCCGGACGGTAATATTACACGGAATTCTGGGTTGTGGTCAAGCGCCCTAAGGGAAAGATTGATGCCTCACTACTCGTAATCTTAGAAATGACCACTACATATTTAAATGATTTTTTTTTTCTTTAATATCATTATAACTGTTTTCAACTTTTCATGGAATTTCATTTTTGCAGTAATATTAAATTTGTCTAAAAATCTAGACCAATCAGTAAGAAATCACCACACATACTAGCCACATTCCCCTACCTTGAATCTTCTCGCTCGATGCATCTTTTAAATTAGGTATAATGAAAATATATCAATTGCAGGACGCAGTGACCAGCGCGGAGCTCTCGGAACAGCGAAACAGCAAGGAGGTGCTGCAGAGGCTGTTCCCCTCGGTGGTGGTGAAGGCTAGCTCGCACCAGGAGTGGCTGCGGGAGTTCCAGGCGCAGGCGGCCAAGGTCCTCGGCCAGCCGGCCCCCGACAGTGGGAAGCTGGAGCTGGAGAAGCAGAATGCCCACCTCCAGGCGCTGGTCGACAAATACAAGGGGGTCATCAATGACACGGTGAGGCTTTTTTTTATTAAAAAGAGAATTTTTTGTTTTTACTCATAAACTAAACATTTGAACTTGACAACTCTCAAAAGAAAATTTGGCCCACCCAAAATGTCGTAAAAAATACCATTCATTTAATACCGTAGAACGGGGCTACTTGAACTTTGATGTGTTACTTGAGCCCAGTACAAAAATAAATTAAATCTGTATTTGGTCAACAATAATGAACGTATTGTGATAATAAGTGTCACCTGGCAGGGAAACAATGAATCATGTCGATACGTTCATTATTGTAGACCAAATACAGATGTAAATATTTTTTTTGTACTGGGCTCAAGTAACACATCAAAGTTCAAGTAGCCCCGTTCTACGGTATCTAATAATTTATATAAGTTCATCTTTGTAAAATATCATCCCACGGATGCTTCAATTAAATCTGTTTTTTTTTTTAAATATATCTGTACAAAGTAATTTGTATAAATGGTCCTCCATTAGTGAGATGCAGGATACTTTCATGTGTGTGATTTTTTTCCTTCCATAGAAAACATCAGTCACTAGCAGACAAATAAATGAGAGCAGCGAAATTGACATTTTTCTCTTTTTTTTTTTAACATACAATATAAAATTTTAGCGAGTTTAAAATTTTAACAAAATCTCCAAATAATCAAAATGAAGAAAAACTCTCACCATAAATTATATTCACAAAACATTGACTACTTACTTTTTTGGTGAATTGTCCATTTTCGCTTCTAAATCGATTATGTTTCGTCATTACAGGAAGGTGTTCTTAGTAGACTACAAAATAATGTAACACAAGAAGAGCAGCGATGGGAAAAACTTCTACTAGACAAACAACAAGAATTAGATAATATCAAGAAACATACGATATCCAAAGTACGTTTAATCTCCATTTTTGCATTGTTAAGTGAACTTTTAATCAATTTTATTGTTCTTCATAGATATTTATATTTTCTTTTTTTCAGTTGCAAGATAAAATAGACGCATTACAAGAAGCTTTAGCTTCTGAGATGAGAGATAAAATGAAGAGGGGGGATCCGGAATGTGGACTCTCCGAAATAGATGACCTAGAAAGATTAAAAGAGGTATAAAAAAAACATTTTATATTATTAACGATTCATTTTAAATCATTACCCCAAAAGTGTCCTATAACATAATACATTACAGTAAAAGATTTATATTTGTCAAAAATAGTAACCTGCAAAGCCCCTATTTTAAGAGGCTTGTCTGCATGTAGGATAGTAATGTTCTTGAATTAATTTTGTAATCATATTCATGGGAAATTTTAAGGACCCAAATTATAAGAAAATAATTGTAATCAATCCATTATTTTATCCTCTAGGCCTGATATTTATCGTACAATTTATGTAGTGCGTCTTTGTGAGAAATCACCTCAAGGGTGCTTTACAATTTACAATAATTTTAACATTTAAAAACGGCATAACTAAATATGTATTCTTTACTTCAATGTATATGTACATAGTAGTGTACAATTTACACGACCTTCTACAATTGTACAACCTCGGGTTCCTTACCAATACTGCTATTCTTTTCCTCTTGTATTACCTACTATGTATTCCTCCTCCATTTCGTTTCTCACATAATAATAGTGTTTTTGTCATTTGCATCCATCAAACAAATTCCACTCCTTTATCCATGAATCTGGAGTATGGGAATGATCACTCGGCCTTCATAGAATAACGATTGAGTTACTTTTATCATTCATTTTTATGGTTCCCTATGCACCACTTGTTTGTGGATAGGGGCCAGAGGAGACATGAATCTGCCCATTTTCCATATTTTAAAATTTTTAATACTAATGTTTTTAGTTTTATAATATTATCAATATTTTATCAATAGTTTGAAAAATATTAATGTCCTTCAAAACATTGCCATTCATCAGTTTATGTATGATTCTTTTTTGCAAATATACTACAGTGAAACCTCTATCTATCGTTTTTAAAGGGATCTATTAAAATAAAACTATGAATGCGGGAAAACAATGAATGTGGGATTAAGAGGTCAATACGCAAATAGATACGACCGAGTAAAGATACCGTCCTCCCAATCTGCATAACCATTCGTACGCTAAAATTCTAAGAAGAATACATGTTTCAGATGCAAATGTATTTATTTTTAAAAAAATACAAACCTCTATAGAATTTTAAAAAATACTTTTGTTTTTTAACTGTTTTATTTTCGTAAGTCAATAGTATATTTTCGGCTTTGCAAATAGTATTTTTTTCAGCATCGGTTATTGAATGTGCGTTGTAGAAAGTTTTCTTTCAAAGAGTGTGCACGCTTCTGGAAATGCAGATACAGGCAGCGGCTCCTTTTCATCAATATTGACCTCTCCTGCTATCGGTTACACAAGCTTTTGATGGTTTCTATCCCATATGTTGCCGTTGAATGTAAGAAAATTGGAAATAATGTAAAAAAACAGACAAAATGTATCAAATATGCAGCTTAATTCCAACGATAAATGCGGTAAATGGTGATAGAGAAACGATCGATGCGGTTTAGTTTAGTATGAAATTAAGTCGGGATAGAAGAAATAAACGACACATCCGGGAAAACGATTATTCGAGGAACGATAGATAGAGGTTTCACTGTATTTTGTTTTTTTTTTTGCAATTTTAAATTATTGCGCTTTTACTACATTAGAAGAATCAAACTTTATTTAAATCACTCTGGCATTAATTTGCCAATTGTCACTTCTAGCCCTTCCGTTTTCATGTAACATCTAACTTGATTTGTACATAGTTATGTCTTTGGCCATTTAAGATATAACTCATAAATGTTAATTCTAGGATAATGCCTGCCTCGCCGACATTCAAGAGAGGTTACATGAATCATCATTGTCATTGAATGGCCCTTCGCAGGTATTTTCATTTACTGAAATCACCCTCTTGAATCCTAACTGCCAACTTGTAATCAATTTATCTTTTCTCTTCCCCGAGTGTATTGTCTAATTATTGAAGAAAATAACGAGAAACGCTCGCATGATTATTAATTTTCTATTGAAATATTCATTTTTGTTTTAAAACAAATCAGCTAATCTAACACCGACTAAAATTAATTATATGGGTGTTCTATAAAGTAACTGTGTATTTTGATGAAATAGTGAGTATTCTTAAATATACATCATAAATACATGTCTTTAATAAAATAAAAAATTATTACCAAAAGTTAATTGTGGTAATTATGCAGTCAAAATGGCTGATTTTAGTGGATTGGCAATTGGGTTACGAAGTAATTTATTCAAAATGTACACTAAACACGAATTTCAGTTCTCAGAAGTTACATATAAAAATTTTTAAAAAAAAAACTAAATTAATATTTTTTTGAACTCGGATTGAAATAATCCGCACACTGCACTTTGAATTTGTTTCTTTGGGAAATTGCAATCCCGTGCAATTTAGTTTTGACTTAAATTCATTAGTATCACATTACAGAGATTTACACTTTTATTATATTATTTCTTCTGATCCACATCCACACTCAATGCTGCATAGAGCATTCGATTAAATCAAAAAGTCTTAGTTTGATCATTAATCTCATAAAAGCCAGTCCTGCACATTATCACATTACAAACAAAAATTCTCATTCCCAAAAGAAATACACAATCACATAATTAACGCCGCCCTATGTTGTCTGTTTCGAAAATGAAGATTTTTAACCATCATTAACAATTGCCTAATGTGACAATCCTGAGATATTTATGTTCTTAATTTGGCTAAACCTTGTCTGCATATTAACCCTGGCGATTGTTTGACAGTTACCCATTCCCCCACTTGAGCATAAAGCAAGCAAAAAGCGACGTTCGCTCGCAGGTAACAATAAATGACCTTTGCTTTACTTCACACTGGACCAACTCGCATCGACTCGGCGCCCATGGGTTCCCTCATCATCCCTACCCCACACGTATCGGGGCTTCTTATTAACAATTCCAGTGTTCCCGTCAGTTTAACCCAATCACGAGCTTACCATTTGTTATTTGTACATAATTTTCATTGTCAACTTTTTTATTCGTTTTTGTCAATGTAAACATCGGTTCATAGCGCATATATTTTTGCTGTATTCGGTATTTAACTAAATTGTGTGATTGTAGCCTAAGGATATGGAAATTAAGGTGCAAATATAATGGCTGCTTTTTGTATTTAATAATTTTAAATACGGTAAAACTAAATTTTTCTAAGGACTGACGAAATGAGGTATAAAATCGAGGGAAGTTTAGAAGTCAGGAAATAAAAAAATGCATTGGAAAATGGAAATATACCATTTCCAAAAGTGGAACAATGATTTATAACATTTCCCGTTTTAACTTTTACTTGATTAAAGTTTTTTTTCTTTAAAATATGAAACAATATCGCGAGCTTGATTTATAGCTAGCGTCCCTTCTCCATCTTATTACTCATTATCTAGTACATATCTAGTGTATCTTTATTTAAAATAGTCAGAGAAAAATATATTTTGACCATAAAGTTGAATTAATCTATAGATAAAGATCTGTAGGTAAAGACAACAGCTTGATGTTAAAATAAACTTGTTAGAATACAAAACAGCCATTATATTATCTGTATGGTAATTTTCCAGATGTTTGAATGTTACATGATGTGTGTTACGCATATCATAGTTTCGGTTGAATGTGCTTGTATATATTTTTTGATCAGTATGATTATTGTAATGGGATTAGGTAAATACATGAAACTGCACAATATGTTGTATATAATATGTATATAAAAATAAAAGGGTGTTTTAAAGTTAGCAATATAGTAGTGGAATATTCTGACTACTGTTATTTTCAAAATAATTTACATTTAATGATAATAACTTTGATAACACTGTTATATGTAGTTCTTTTATACAATTCCAGATATCTATTTTTTTTTAAAGCCTTTAAAATAGTTGTTGTTGCAATGTGAATATGTCAATATGTCACTTTTATTCAGTTGCTTTTAATAACTAAGAATCACGATTCCATTGGATCATCTATTTTTATTTGGATCGCTAGGTGGTAGGGTTTTATGATAACAAAATTTCCTTAAAGAAATTTCATTAGTTTAAGCATAAAAAAAACTTTTTACTCAATTTAAATAACTGCCTTTATAAACCTAATAGCATCAGAGTTGACCCAAACAAGCAAGTAAGATTTTATGTATACAGTGTTAAAAAGTTATCAAATTTTACTATACAATAGAAACACATGAGATTAGATATGCATTATTAGATTTACACATATTCTTAGTACAGTTTGATTTCATATTTGGTTAATGAAAGTCTTTAATGAAAACATAATAAAAATATTTTGTACACATAGTACCAATATGCATATCTTAGGCTGTGATTTCATCTGCTAGTTCTTTTCATCCATTTTTCGATTTTAAGTTCTCACATATACTCATTTTGGTTTTTACATGGTAAATTTGTGTACATTAAAAAAAGAAATAATCCGCAAAGCCTCTATTTTAGATGAATGTCTGCAGGTAGAAAAGTAGGGTAGATAAAATAAATTAATCAAGTAATTTTTAACAATCAGTTCATTATATAAAAAAAATAGTTTGTTTCCCCTTTTTTATTTGAATCATATATATCCATAATATATTTGTATCTTGAAAGTTTTTATACTGTATTTTTATGGGTAGAACAGTGAAATTCTATATATTATTAGGTTCATAGTAAAATTCCTCATTAATTGTTACATCTTTAATTCGCATTCCTTAATTTTAGATAATAATGGCAATTTACTTGTTTCAGGGTGGTTTAGAAGAAAAATAACATTTAGAAGGAGAAAACACAAGGAAAAGCGAGTGGAGGATCAGGACAGAGACAGAAGATGGACGATGGGGTGGAAGAGAGAGCACTCCACGCTGCCTGCGAGGAGCAGTCAGCCCGTTTCGGCGAGTGTGTCCGTCGGCAGCAAGACTTTATAGCAACTGTGACAGATAACCGACAGTGAGCGCTCTGTTGACGAGAATTCTAATGTGACAAATGTGTAATACAATTTCTAGCCGAATAGTCTGTGGCTCGCCTCGCAACTTGTCGCTGTCTTGGTCTTGACTCTGCGGATAGCCGGCCGCCCGTTTGCGTTTAGCCATTGCTTTTCCTCACTCGTTAATGATCCCTTCCGAGTACTTGAATCGTGCAATTTTGTTTTTCATGTTTCGCGGCTGGAGATTTCGTATATGTTAGTTCGGACCAATCGATTTGTGTTTATGATATAAGTGTTTGATTTATAAATTGCCGTACATTTATCATTTCTGTTTAACTAATCATTGATACTATAATTATATTTCTTTTTTTATATGGGAATGTTTTCTATTGTTTATAAATTATATTAAAAGTTAATATTTGGATTGCTACTGTAAGACTGAAAGTATAAAACCGAATCTTGTTTGAAGATGCGGATGAGAAGTCTGTAAAATGAGCAATATTTATTCTCTGATGTTAAGCATAAAATGTATCGCACTATTTAGTCAGTGGCCACCCTGTTATCTTATGTCTCCTCTGTTACGGGTCAGTAGCGGAATTGCCATGTTTAGTTATGTTTTCTCTGTAAAATGGATTTGAAATATGGATATTCTTGAGAAATTGTCTACTCACCTTATGGAGATTGTACGGGAGAGGCTGGTTAATGCACAATTGATTGAAAGCTAAGAGGAAGCGTAACGTGTTATGTTCTCGCCGGTACTGTCTGTCCCGTATTGTAATACATTTGTGGTGCTTTACAGCTAGGATTTATATAGAAATATTTAAGTTAAATGGTTTTCTCAACAATGAATAAATTCATTTACGTAAGTGATAGGCTGTAGCAATATATAGCTTGTAGGTTTGATTAATTTAGTTTTAATCATATTTTTAAACCCTAAACATCCCATCAAATGATTCTATTGTACCGTGTATAAGGTAGATAGATAATCAGCGGGACGACTTATAGCTCCCAATTTCAATATTAATTTTAAAAAACCCATTTTGATATAATTTTAATATCATTAGTACTAGTTAAGCAATGTTTATTTTCCTATGTTCGCTTTTATTTACTCATAAGCTAGAAAAATGAACTTCGCTTTATACAAGATCCATTCTTGAATTATCTAACAACTTTAATTCATTTGTGAGAAATATATTTTTTTAAATACACCACTTATTTTGGAAAGGAATGTTACTCGCCCCCGATACATAATCTAAGCTGGAGGAACTTGAATAATTAATGTGTGGAAAATATAACTATTTTCGGTCCATACTTGTGAATGCAATTTTATTATAGAGACATTTACAATAAATATAATTAAAGAAATAAATCATTTTAATATATTACATGTGTTTTATTTTACTTTTATCTAGGAATGAAGAAATTAATGAGGGAAAATAGTCTTGGAATTTACAGAGCCTAGAACCACCTGTTGTCGGTTAGTTTCACTGAAATAGTTATATAAACATACAGGTTTCAAAAATCAAAATAATATGCTTGTTAAATCATAGATAATATGTTGTATGTTACACGGTGATAAAGTGATTGCTGAAACCAACCAATGACCGGCCGTAGGGCCTGTCACATTCTTCCTTTCCCATCAATTTATTTATTAATGTTTTGACACTTATAATATACATTTTCATGTTGATTCAATCTAGAATCTTAAGATTCATTGTCGTTATACTCTCTTTGTCTGGAAATTTATCCCTGAGAATGATCATTTTCTTGTTTTCCGGAGTGTTTTCTATAACATCGAGGTAACCAAACCAGTAGATAACTAGCCCAGGACCAAATCTATTCCAATAGCATAAAAGCTGATCCTTCAGGTAACCGGAGTGGGTGTTGTCATCACCAAACAGGGCTTTACTCTCAATCCAATTGATTACGAATCCGTCAATGGCTATTGGGAGTATTAGTTTAAAATCTGGTGTTTTGTCATAGCCTTTAGTACGAAGATCATTCTCATCAATGAAGGAAATGCCCAAAGCTCTTAATTCCAACTCCAATCTTTGCTCATATTCTTGGCCGATACATCTGTAAATACACAATAAAAAATACCTTAAGCATACAAGAGAAACAATAGCTAATTACTAAATACTAAAGTCTGTGAAACAATTGTGTCGGGTTGTGGTTCCGTGGTTAGTGTCGCGGACTCTTAAGTCAAGAGTTTCTGTGTTCGAACCCACTCTACCACAATTTGATACCTATTTTTAATAATTAGCCGCTTAGGCTCTCAAAAATAGTATGAAATTAAAGTATTTTTGCTAAAAATAAAAACAAAAATATTTATTTTCTTTCAATAAATAAATTACAATAATTTTGATATCTTCTTTTTAATGTAATTATGGATGATCAACTTACTGTTTTATAGTGTTTCCAAAATGGCCATATTCATTATCATACAGAGAACACTAAAATAAAGAAACAAAAAATATGTATGATCAGACAAATCGCTCACTCCTTTCAACAATGTCATATCAAAAATTGTAAATTTTCAGTTGTGCATGTTTTCAGAATGCCCAGAAAAAGTACTATATCCCAGCAAAAGCGGAAAAAAGATGATGAATTATGTTTGAGAAATATTAATTTTTCGGAATTAGCTAACCATTTAAGAGATAATGATCACAAATTTAACCACATTAATGTAGAAATCCTAAAAATAATACGAAAAGCCATAAACTGCAACATTTTGAAACAATAGAAATTCATAAAAATATAAATAACAATAACCCATAATTAACAATATGACAATGGCTAAAGCCTTCCCCCTATTGTCTTTGTTCCCACTGATAAGGAATAAAAATAAAAATTAAATAAATAAAAATAAGAAACAGCTACTACCCCCTCTTCAACCTTCAACGTCCCAAAGACCCAACTCTAAATTTTTAATAAGCTTCACATACGGTGTTTGAAAATAATGCGGAATGCATCGAAACACGTGTCACAGTAGATTTTAAGAAATATGTAGTGGTATTTACTAAGTAAAACATTAATCAAAAACTTTTACTGACTGTAATAATCTAAATGATTATTACAGTCAGTATTAAAAGAGAGAAAAGTATTTGTGTAATATATCTATGGACTTATTGTAATGCCTAATATT
This sequence comes from Brachycentrus maculatus, assembly GCF_059751285.1. Classification (NCBI taxonomy): domain Eukaryota; kingdom Metazoa; phylum Arthropoda; class Insecta; order Trichoptera; family Brachycentridae; genus Brachycentrus; species Brachycentrus maculatus. Next base: position 2,156,786 of record NW_028280804.1, read on the forward strand.
GCATTTAAAGCAACAAATTATTTGTTTCCTATAATTGCCCTAACAAGAGAGGGCCTCAAAATTTGGCAGTGTTGTGAATGACTTATTCCACCATTGTTTAAAGTTCAAAATAAATATCATTGATGGTAATATTTTTACAAAAATAATTACCAAATACACTTCATATGCTAAATGGGGATCTTGAATTAAGGTGGTGTCTTTAAACAACTGTCCAGCCGATGGTGAGTCTTTTGGTAGGGATGATTTCAGGACAGAACGAGCCAACATTGCCGGGTTCAAGTTGAATTGTGTGGATAACCTGTAAGTAAAAGAAGCAACTTAATATGTACTAGGGAGCGATTGGTAAGTTTGGTAAAAAAATTACGAGATGATGCCGCAATTAATTTGTCAATTTCGTGTTATAAACTGGCTTAGGACAATCTTCTTCCAGAGCGGCACATCGTTTACATTACAAAGGTGTTTAAAGTTAAAACAAAATAGTACCATGCAAAGTGACATATCAATGCAGCGTTCAGCGATACTTGGTGTTACCATTATTAACAGGAGATTTTTTAGTTTCTCGGTAGCTGTGGATAGCAATCAACTTTGTTTTAGGGGAAGATTGTGAGAATTCATACAGCTAAGTTTAAAAAAAAAACATATTTTTTAGAGAATCACATTTTTGTCTTTAGAAAAAATTGTACAGAGGCTTCTTTGACACTAGGTCCGTCTCTCTTTTTAAAACACCCTCCACAATACCCTATACTTCTTGAGGGTGGCGACGATTAAAAATATATCTTCAACATTATTGAATTAACCGCCCTACACATACGAACGTACGTGATACGCGCGGTTTTTCTTCACCATTCTGCGCTAGCCCATATGACCTACAAGAAAAGATATATGTTCCAAAAATATTTCATGCGTACCGGATACACTGACAAATTTTTATCACGTTTCATACCTGACAATATTTTGTGACAACAAATGTTGTGATTTTTTTGCTTGTTTAGAGGGTGGTTAAATTAAAAATATGATTATCAAAAAAAGAACTGAATTTTTTAAGATTATTTTGGAACTTTCTTGGTTTCCCCCTGAAACACGGTGTATAAAAACTTCAATAAACTTTCTGGCTTCTTAGTAGGTACACTGATCCTAATTCAAATGGGGTTGACATGGAAATCATTTCGTATCACAGATCACTCCTTCAATATGACTTTTTACCATAATACCTTAAATAAACTTGTATCAGATATCGCTCACTCCTTTCAACAACGTTATATATCAAAAATCGTCAATTTTCAGTTATGCATGTTTTCGGAATGCTCAGAAAATGTACTATCTCCCAGCAAAAACGGAATATTTTTAACTTAATATTTACCCGATACAGGGCAGAAAGTGTTGTTTTTGCATTTTGAAGAAAAGATACTGTTTAATTTTTTTTTATATAAACTAAATATTTTTCAAATGGAGAAAAAACCTTCTGGTTTTAACTAAAAAGATCTGTTGCACAGCAAAAGGTTCAATAAGTGGCTTATATTTATTTTTAATACATTTTATTATATTCTTAAACTTTAAATATGATCTCCTGAAAAATCAAGTTTTTTGATATATCGCCCACTCCTTTCAAGAACGTCATAATTCAAAAATCGTCAATTTTCAGTTGTGCATATTTTCAGAATACCCAGAAAATGTACTATATCCCAGCAAAAGCGGCATATTTTTAACTTAATATTTACCCGCTACAGGGCAGAAAATGTTGTTTTTGCATTTCGAAGAAAAGATATTGTTTACTTATTTTTTTAAATAAACTAAATATTTTTTAAATGGAGAAAAAACCTTTAGGTTTTACCTAAAAAGTTTTGTTGCACAGTAAAAAGTTCAATAAGTGGCTTGATATTTATTTTTAATACATTGTGATATATTTTTAAACTTTATAAACATTCTCCTGAAAAATCAAGTATTTTGATTTATGACGTTCTTGAAAGGAGTGAGCGATATGACGTTGTTGAAAGGAGTTAGCGATATGTATTCATTAAGGATTACATTTTTTTAAATACCTTAATAATATACCAGGAGGTTCGCCATTTTCTTTGCATTTTTTGTAATCACGAAAATATTTATCATTGCTGGATTTCGATTTCAAATAAGTTTTCATTCGCCATACTAACTGCGTCGATAGAATACTGCCAATCGTGTAAGCAGAGATGCTATAATTTAAACAAAACACGTTTGTGACACCGACAATAGGAGATATTAAATGAAATTTTAAGTGTAATATATTCAACTAACTGTGGATATTTTTCTTCTAAAAAAGTTTTACAAAACTTCGATAGACCATTATATTGTTGAATATCACGCAGTATAGCGTTGTAAACTGATGATTCTAAAACAACCATCGTTAAGTCGAGAAATACAATACCCAAAATCCAAGAACAAAAATAGAAAGTAAAATAATATTAGCAATTTTAAACTATCGAAAACAATATAAAACTCGATTTTTGGGTTTATCACCGTTTATCACCCACAGATATTTCCAATTTACCAGGGACCATAGAAAAGCTAAAAGTGACATTTGCAGTTTGACGTTAGCCATAGACGGTAAAATTCCGTGTAGTGCATAAACGCACTTAAGGTGAGAACTTAATTATTTATTACGAAGTAAGTACTTCCTTATCAGAAAAAATACTTTCTGTAGATCCAAACAATTTATACAAAAAGATTTTCAATTTTCTGTCATATTTTTTGTATTTTTAGTTAAGGGATATGAGCTTCTAATCCATCAGATTTTAATCTTCTTCAATCTCTTATCCGTACCCCATTGATGCTTAAGGCACTGCATCATATTAACGCAGTATTATCTTGATCGTTAACATATGAAGGAAAGGCGATCAGCCCTCCGCTTCAAGTACTAGTCCAGGGAAATATTGATTAATATTAGAGTGAAAAAATTACTTATATTCATTTGACCCCTCCCCCTAGGAATCGAACTCGGAACCTCCAGAGCGGTAGCCGAGCGTGCTGACCATTACACTACAGAGATGGAGGGGTGAAATTTAAAATAATCCAGAAAATCAGTACTTTTCAATAACCTAAACATTTTGATATTTATACAAGTATGCATGTTTTACCAAATGGAAAAAGACATACGATTTTTTTTTTATGAGAAATGTAACGCTTAGCAATGTATTATTAGCGTATAACTGGAGTAATAAAAATATATGGGATGTTCAAATGAATACTCCACTCGTTGGAGTTACACTCAAATCATACACAATATAAATATTTTATTCATAATTTTATTTTGGATTGTAATTCCAAATTTGGAACATTTCAATGAAATAAAAAAAAGTAAGGCTCACATTTCATTAAACATGTCAACAAATAGTTTTAAATATATGACTACGAATGATTAAGGATTTAAATATAAACATTAATTAAAAACGATTAAAAATTAGATTTAAAAAAAAAATTGTATAAGACCACTTTTTTGATTATTAATGTTAACACTACATATTCTCATCAACAGGTGAAAATATTTATAACAGAATTTTTATTTATTTAATTTTTTTATTTATAAAATTACATATTGCTAAATAATGTAAAATAAAAATATATCGCGTAATAGAATACTACAGGTACAAAAAGTAAATACAGTAATACAATATGTATATAAAATATTTAAAAAGTAATACAATCATCCAAACCATCAAAACATTTTTTACAACATGTAATTAAGTAGCCACATAAAAAAATCACGGAATAATAATAACATAAAAAAATAATATTGAAGACTTGTTGAAAAAAAACATCATATCTAAAAAGCAACATTATGCATTCATTTATAGATGCCACTTTTAAAACCATTCTTTCAGCAAAATTTACATATCCGTATATTTACAAATCCTCTAAAAATTTTACGAAAAATTACGAAAAGCTCATATCTAATTAAAATACAATAAGATTTCGATAAAGGTTTTTCCAACGTAGGTTTAGAGAGTTCTAGAGCGACGGCAATTTACTAGAAAATTAGGATTTAATTTCGATAAAGGTAGGATGAGGGTATAGTGAGAACAATAGGGTAGGGGGTGATGACTGGCCTAACCGTCTTTTATATTATGGAGTTTTTTTAACCTAGCAAGGTGAAAAAAATAAAACCGTTAAAAAATTAAAGCTATTTTTAAATACGCGCAATGAAATGTTATTGACATTTTATTTATTTTTCTTAAAAGAAATACCATATTTGTAAGAATTTCTACATTCAAAAAACATATTTCAACGTCACTTCAAGTTCTGGCACCTCACTAATGCATTATTTATTAATTATTTTTCCACGGGAATTTCTGCACCCTCCTTCACGAGAGACCGGAGTAATTTTGTCACTGGCGTTTGAGTTTCTATTACGACATTGAAGCATATGACCGTGGATCCAAGCTCGTTGATTATCTGCCACCTTAATCTGCCTCTAGTGTTCTGAAAATAATAAAGAAAATATTATTTTATGAAAAATTCGTTCTCTCTATATTAAATGTTAAGTCACTTTTTTTAATACCGCGCTTCTGTCACACACGATAACGTCATGACCGCAATTTAAAATGTAAAAAAAAACTCCCTTATTTATTAATATATGTTTACTGTTTCGAAATTTGATATTTGAATATATTTTTCATTTTAATTATTTCATTTCAATAAGCTATAAATTTTCTCTTCAAATACAAATACACTGTTTCTGGAACAAGAAGATTTGACCCGGCAAATCTTATTAGATCCGAAATCTTTGTCTGACTAAAAAAAAAAAAAAACGTGATCATCTTTTTTTTAACGTTACAGTACCATATTTTAAGCGAGGGAACATTTTTTTAAACGTGTATTGTTACGGGAAAACGAGTTTCACACAACGAAGTTGCTCCTGGAAACGAATGAATTACGTTATGCGAAGCATTACTGTACATATATATTAAATATAATACGTTTGTGAAATCTTATGACCCGAGGTTCAAACTTTGTTGTTTTTTTTTGTTTAAAAAGGTTAGAATAACATGTTGTTCGCCTTACAATTGCAACGTTGGTGGGTATAATAAGTCTCGCTGAGTATGATGCCTGAGTGGAAGATAATACCGGACACCATGTTGCTTCACACGGATCTGTAATATAAAAAAAAGTAAAATAATAAACCTGTATTTTGAGAAAAAATACCTGAGTGTGTTTACGAATACCTATTCTAATATTATTATTTAATTCATCGCATCAAAATAATCCAGACTCGTTTTATGCAGGTATTAGAATAACAAAATCGAGTAGACAAAAAAAATGCTCAGTCTATCGCTGAAAACATGCAAAATAATAGACCGGTAGCCATATGGAGACAATTTCATAGATTTTTTTCTTTATTTACCTGAATAGCTGTAATAACCTTAATTTTATTTTTCTTATGTTATTTTTCTTTTGTCTATCATTATTTTCATGATAATACTGATTTACAATCGGTAAATGTGTGTAAAGCTAAAATTAACACTATATTTAACGCGTTAATAGTTCTGATCGCCTGATAGTTTTGATCCATCCCTGTTGTTGTTTATTTATTATTTTTTTAAATAGGTACCTATGTGTAATAAAAAGAACTTACTTGGAGTGACCAATGCGTTGGTTTGTACATTGTTTATTAAGACATAAACATTCTGCGATAAATTGTGAGATGAGTACCCTGAAACAGAGAATAAATAATAAAAATATATAAGTACTTTAAATATATATACATACGAGTAATATATGCAGCAGATATCCAAATGCTAGATATGTAACTAGGTGCAATATAGTATTATTATATAGTCATAAGCTCCAGTGCGTTATCGGTGATAGTTAATCTGTTGATAATTTTTATTAAATGTAATTGTTAACAATCACGGTAATAATAATATTAATGACAGCGCAGATTTAACAAAAAGGTGTTTTTACACCCGAACTACATACACAGTAAACACGCCTATAACGCTGAAATAGGTACCGCGTTATCCCAGGGAACATCATAAGGGGTTAATGTTTTAAATCGTGTTTTTACATTTTAACCCGTGGAAACATCTGAAATGAGTAATTTAAAATTAAAATACAATTTAAAAACATTAACCCCCTACAATGTTCGCTCCGATAATGCGATACTTATCTCAACGTTATATGGGGGCTTACTGAATGTGTTTGTGTGTGTGTGTAACAAAACAAAATCTAGAGCAAGAGGTCCACCCTGCATATATTTTATTTTTCTGAATCCAAAAGTGCTTAGTACTTTCTTAGGAATCGAATCGCATGCAACTGTGCATTCTATGGTTTATACGTATTTTTTTCTATATTTGTTTATATTTTTATTTATCCGTTAAACTTACGTGATGTGAAAAGAGCGGTGACATTAGTAAGTGCTCCAACTGTCATATAGCACGGTACACTCCTGTCACACCCAGAGATGTTCACCTCCAGCAAATCATATCCAGAACCTGAAAGTACAAAATTGCAGTGAAATTTTGAATTCCCCAACTGTCATGTAGCATGGTACACTCCTGTCATACCCAGAGATGTGCAACTCCTCCAAATCATAAACAGAACCTGAGGGTACAAAATTATAATGAAATTATTAAGTTTTTCAACTCTCATATACACTCCTGTTACACCCAGTGATGTCAACTTTTTCAAATCATATCCAGAAGGTACAAACCTATAGGTCCAAAAATATGACTTTAGACCTGTCTACCGACAGGCTTTAAATGCATTATTAAACCTGCATCCTATTAAGGTTTTTTTTTACTTTTATTTAAATATAATATTCATTATGAGGGCGCAAACATCGGCCTCGTACAGTGACTGAGATCGTGCTTCAAAAATAAATAGCGGTCTAAATGTTTTTTTCTCCTCTTAAACTGAAAAAATTTCCAGTACGGAAATGTGGATTTCCCTCCCGTCGAAAAAAATATGCGAACAACTTTTCCTGTCGAAGTCCTGATAAACCAAGAGAACAAATATGTATGGAGTAAATATTTGAGAAATAATTTAGAATACGGAAAAATTACAGAAATGAGCGTATTGAATTGGAAAAATATGTAAGATAAAAAAAATGGCATTACTAACCAAGGTAGGTACTTGTTACTTTTCAAAAAAATATAAATAACGACGCCACTTTATTCATTTGCAGTAAAACCAACTAACATGAACAGTATCTTAAAAATAGATGGAATTATTTTGAAATAATATTTTTAAATTGTATTATTTTAATAATTTATATTATAATTTTGATTACTGTCTTTTATTTGATTTTATATGAGACAAATATTTTATTTTATTTCATATTCATTTCAATGGTATTAGATTTGTTTAGTTATAACTCTGTAAAATAACTGCCTATACCCAGAAATTTTGCATTTTATAACGTTTTTACTCTCAGATATGAAAATAGTTTGGTAAAAATGCTGGTGATAAATGCACAAAACTATCGATTTACCGGGATTGATGATTGATTATACACTTTATATATTATCGATTTATCAATAAAATGCCTTCATTTTCTGCCTGAAAAACAAATGAAACCTTAATAATAATAATAATAGTAAATATTAACATTGCATTTTTTCTTCCAGGATATGCCAAACCCTTGAAACCCTTATTCGCACCCCAATGGTGAATAGGGCACTGCATCATATAAACGCAGTGTTATCTTGATCATTAACACACGAAGGAAAGGTGATCAGCCCTCCGCTTCAGATACCAGTCCAGGGTGATATTGAATAAATATAAGAGTGAAAAAATCACTCATATTTATTTGACTCTCCCTGGGAATCGAACCCGGAACCTTCAGTACGGTAGCCGAGCGTCTTGACCATTACACTACGGAGGCGGACAAAAACCTACTTTTTCAGTATTTTTAAAAAATAGAAATCATTCCGGATAATCCGATTACATATTTATTGTAACTGAAGACAGTTGGTAGGATTCCATATTGCATTGTTGGGTAATATATCCAAAATTAAACAAGGCTAATAGATTGAATTCTACTTTTATTTACATATATGATATGTGACGCGTTTCGTCTTATTGAGACATTACCAAACACTCTGACTTAGATATAATATCTTAATAAGACGAAACGCGTCACATATTAACACATATCGCTCACTCCTTTCAACAACGTCATACATAAAAAACGTCAATTTTCAGTTCTGCATGTTTTCGGAATGCCCAGAAAATGTACTATATCCCAGCAAAATTGGCATATTTTTAACTTAATACTTACCCGCTACAGGGGAGAAAGTGTTATTTTTGCATTTTGAAAAAAAAGGTATTGTTTATTATTTTTTTAAATAAACTAAATCTTTTCAGGTTTTTTTTTAAAATAAACAGATCTTTTCAGGTTTTACCTAAAAATATCTGTTGCACGGTAAAAAAATCAATAATAATAATAACTCTTTATTCCAGCATGACTAAGTGGTGGGTGCAATGCTTAGTCAGCCATATATGTTTTATAACATTTTATTAACATTTTAATAAGTGGCTTATTATTTATTTTTAATACACTTTATCATATTCTTGAACTGTAAAAACGATCTCCTTAAAAATCAAGTTTTTTTTATATATGACGTTGTTGAAAAGAGTGAGCGATATATGTAAATGAAAGTAGAATTCAATCCTTATCCTTGTTTAATTTTGGATATATTACCCAACAATCCGATTACAGTTGATCTGATCCAAGTATCGATTTGCAAATAAATCAAGAGTTTTCTGTGTTTTCATAAAAATATAAATATAAGAGTAATTATTCTCATAAAACGGCGGAAAATGCTCATATCAAGCAAACGTAACGACAGCATGAATCATGTGTTAAAGAGGAAAATCGAACTTAAATACAAACACAAATATCGTGAAAAACTTATTCACAAACATTGTGAAAAACTTCTTACTATGCTAATTCTATACTCAACTACTACCTACTGAAATTATTATTTTTATGTTTTTAATTTTTACTTCCTTAACTACCACATAGATTGATTATACCATGTCATATTTTACTTCAATAACTATACAAGTGTGGTAATATAATATATTAAAGAAAAATAAACCAACAAACTATTATTTGTTAAAAAAAAATCAACCAAAAAAAGTCCGACAAAGTTTATATACATACATAGGTAGGTACCCATAACTCAAGTCGTGGTAATAAAAATTATGTGTGCGACATATGTTATTTTATAAAAGATCTTCAAACCCTTATTATCCGCACCCGAATGATGCATAGGGCACTTCATCATATAAACGCAGTGTTATCTTGATCGTTGTTAACCCATGAAGGAAAGGTGATCAGTCCTCCGCTTGAGGTACCGTCCAGGATTATATTAAATAAATATTAAAATGAAAAAATCACTTTTATTTATTTAACCCCCCCCCCCCCTGGAAAACGAACTTGGGACCTCCAGAATGGTAGCCGAGCGTACAGACAATTATACAACGGAGGCGGACTTTAAAATGTGGTAAATATAATATTGCCCGTTTACCCGTCAGACTAAAATATAAATATTGGGAAAGGATTCATGACGATATTATACAAATAGGTATGATTTGAACAAATAATATTTAAAAAAATATTAAGTTATTCCTCAATTTTCAGTATACAAAGTACCTGCTAATTTTATCATAGTAAATATTTATTTTTGAATTGTTATTTGATTGATCACCCAACAACTATTAATCCTCATACGAGATACGGGTTCAAATAACAAGATATTTGAACAATGTGAATAAAATTTAATTGAGAATACCGCATTTTGGTATTTACACAAAACACGCTTTACGAATACTGATATTTTTTATTCGGTATTTTTTACATAAGTAAATATTTTTTCGGATATGATATGTTAAAACATAGATTAAATCTCGATTTCGGTGCTAAAATTTAATTCGAGAAAAACTTTTTGTCAAATCTAGTTTTACCTTTTGAAAATCAGGTTCTGAGGAAATCGATAAACAGATGTATATTATGTATACTGAATAAACCATATACACATGTATATTATGTATACTAAATAATATATTATCTATACTAAATAAACCATGTTTTTATGTTAAGAAAAACACACGCATTTAAAAATTAGTAGATCCTTTTTATATTAGTGCTCAATATGTTTTATTGGTATTTCTTCACTGTTTTTTCTTCATCTGCGTCATCAAGCTTTTTGAGTAATATAAAGTATGCATTATATGTATATAATATGTATATTTATATATATATATATATATATATATATATATATATATATATATATATATATATATATATATATATATATATATATATATATATATATATATATATATATATATATATATATATATATATATATATATATACATATATATATATAGGTACCTATATGTATATATGTAAATCTGCGTGTATTTATTATATTATATAAAAAAGTTAATATTTATTCTTTTATATGTTTTTTACTCACCACAATCTTCAAAAATAACTCTTCCATGAGCCACTGCCAACAACACGACAAGAAAAACTAAAATGTTCGCCATCTGTACAATATATAATTATTTGTTCCAAAGGTTCTCTTATAAGTTAATGACGTGAATTGAGAAAAAAAAAAACAAAAAAACGTCCTTACGAAAAAATAATGAACTGTTGGTGTTTTTCTACTTCAATAGCGTACTTTTCGTTATAAAAACTGGTAGCCTTGTGGTGGAATAAAACTTTAGCGCCGTTAATAAATTTTCGAATCAAATAAAGATAAGGGGATAAATCTGCTTTGATTAGATATTATATTATCAAGATATAGATTTCAAGAGGGGATAGTCGGAATATTATTACGCGGAATCTTATAAAAGAAAGATCTAGGTATCTATTATGAAGGTTATCTAAGATTTTATGGGTTATTTTGGAATGTGTCATCATTACAACTTACTATTGCAATATTGTTACGTTCTATAGTACTATTTAATAGGGATATTCATATTGATAAATAAGTGATTATTTATCATTAATTTAAGAATTTAAGTGATTATATATATATATATATATATATATATATATATATATATATATATATATATATATATATATATATATATATATATATATATATATATATATATATATATATATATATATATATATATATATATATATATATACATATATATACATATATATATGTATATATATATATATATATATATATATATATATATACATATATATACATATATATATATATATATATATATATATATATATATATATATATATATATATATATATATATATATATATATATATATATATATATATATATATATATATATATATATATATATATATATATATATATATATATATATATATATATATATATATATATATATATATATATATATATATATATATATATATATATATATATATATATATATATATATATATATATATATATATATATATATATATATATATATATATTTAAATATATGTTTATCTTGTCCGCCTCCGTAGTGTAATGGTCAGCACGCTCGGCTACCGTTCTGGAGTATATGAAATATAAGTGATTTTTTTCACTCTAATATTTACTTATTAATACCCTGGACTGGTACCTGAAGCGGAGGGCTGATCACCTTTCCTTCATATGTAAACGATCAAGATAACACTGCGTTTATATGAAACAGTGCCCTATGCACCATTGGGGTGCAGATAAGGGTTTTATATATATATATATATATATATATATATATATATATATATATATATATATATATATATATATATATATATATATATATATATATATATATATATACATATATATATATATATATATATATATATATATATATATATATATATATATATATATATATATATATATATATATATATATATATATATATATATATTTATATATATATATATATATATATATTATATTATGTCCGCCTCCGTAGTGTAATGGTCAGCACACTCAGCTACCGTTCTGGAGGTCCCGGGTTCGATTCCCAGGGGGGGTAAAAAAAATATGAGTGATTTTTTCACTGTAATATTTATCAATATTACCCTGGACTGGTACCTGAAGCGGATGGCTGATCACCTTTCCTTCATGTGTAAACGATCAAGATAACACTGGGTTTATATGACGCAGTGCCCTATGCATCATTGGGGTGCGGATAAAGGATAAAATATATATATATATATATATATATATATATATATATATATATATATATATATATATATATATATATATATATATATATATATATATATATATATATATATATATATATATATATATATATATATATATATATATATATATAAATATATCAGTCTCTATAGCCAAATATTGAATATTACTCATTAAATTTTGAATAACTTGTTTATAAAAAATTAAATGTTTTTTTTGTACAAACTTATATAAATTCTTTCAAAATTTAAAAACCATAGAGTAAATTGACATAAGAGTATCGACCTTCTGCTTCTTCTTCTCTTCAAGCTGTAATCATAGACAAATACTCCATTTTTTTTCAGAGACATTTACATATGTATTTTTTCCTTCATAATTTTTTGTTTTTATTTCCTCAAAAAGATGAAAACTAAAAGTATATAAATAATAAGAAAACAGAATATTTTAAACATGTTTATTTTCATAAATAAAACTTTTAACAATATTATTTCGTATGACTAAAAATAATTTTACCAACCGTAAATTTAATAAAAATCTGAATACAAAATACTAAAAATACAAATAACCTTGTGGTATAAAAATACAAATTTATTTTATCTTCACCGCAGCGTGATTTTTAACAAACACATCAACACCATATGATATATAAAATTACTTATGTATATGTACAGTTCTATGATACTCCTCCTTTAGGGAAATCATTTTATAATTAGACTTATTTTATATTTATTTTAAATTAAAAAAAGTGGTAAAGCAAAAGTTAGTCATAGAAAAAGTAGAAAAAATAACTAAATAATAAATATTGTTTTGTTTTTTTTAATCAAACATATTCCTCAGTACATAAATTTGAAAAAAATGTTTTGAATGCATTTATGTAATATGAAAATAACTTCTGAAAGATGACAATATACAGTTCTTGATTTAAAATACGTTTTATTTTTTCTTTTATACGGGTACGTATTATTTTTAATTTTTAGAAATTGAAACTAGTTCTTACGTATTTACATACAAAAATATTTATTTCATTTTTTAATGTTTGCAAACCTAGTCATTTAAATTAAAAATGGATAGATATCACCACAAATCAATTCATGAAACAATACTTCATTTTTAAACATGGATATCCGAAGCGTATTAGCACGATTTTTTCACGGAGTTTTACGAATTTCAGACCACACACAAATCGTAGTCGTACAGGAGAAAGTGACCAACTAACAAAACGTAAAATGTTTAGGAGAGCCATTTAAGTCACATTTTCTTGGCAAGAAAGTAAACATCAATGCAGTTTTTTTTCAAGTCAATTTATTTACTTCCAAGTTTACAATCCTTTGGGATTCTTTTCAGGGCAATATTAAGCTAGTAAAGATATCAAACAAATAGTCAATGATCAAGTTTTTGTAAAAAATGCACTTGGTCACTTTCTCCTGTATGACTACGAAATCCTCTTTATGGAGCGAAAAACGAGAATTTAATTTAATGTACAGGATAAAAAGTTTTTATTAATTATCAGTTTTTATCAATTTCCACTTTCAAGATATAAGGCTACTTAAAAACTAGATATATTTAAAGGATTCTTGCAGGAACTTCGAAACAGATGATGTCCTTTCCATTTTCAGAGAGCGACCAGTGAACTATCACAGACACCCTGGGGTAGAAATCCAGGATTGGGAAGGAGTTTTTATACGTGTACTCCTGCCCGCTCTTCAGTGGGCAGGGTGCGGCGACTGTACCGTTCTTCGCGAAGATCTTGTCGCAAGCACTTATCCCATCGACTCCTACGAAGGGCAACGGAAGTCCAAGAACTTCAGCGTACACGTTGGTCTGGAGCTTTGTGATGTCGTTACCTGAAAAATAAAAACAAATTATTATCATCATTTCATTTAAAACCATGGTGGAGCGAGTCAAATAATATTTATAGGTCATTTTACCATGAAATATCAGGAATGTATATGAATATAGATACGTTATTCGTTTAAGTCATAGCTGTTTTGCAATGAGCAAATGCTGAAAAGGTCCTGATTGTCCCATACTAGATTATAGCTCCTGTTCCCAACTCAGATTAAAATAAAACATATTTTTTTAAAGTTAGATGAAAAAAAAAATCTTTTAATGATCTTCAAACCTTATACATAATAAGCAAGGTAAATAATAAATGCAATTCCCATATAAAAAATGACATAGTTAATAATAATAATTTGAAGAATGCCATTTTCATAAAATATAACCACGAGGGAGCTTCACTGTGAATTGATTAGGGAAAAGGAGATTGTGGAAATGATTTAGCAAACAGATGCGTTTTTAGTTTTTTTTTAAGATCATATCACTCTCACTGTTTCTAAGTACTGGCGAAAGAGTTTAAAACTGTTTCCATGCCATCAGAGTGTTCACTTCTAGATTTTTTTACTATAACTGTTTTAACCAGCATTACTTTACCACTTGAAGAAATAGGAAAACTTTAAAAAATACGGATATCAATGTGCAACCTTCATTGAGAAGGGTGGCATATTATGAAAAACAAAACAGAATTATAAGACAAGACGTATTCGTTGTAGAAAAATTCGATTTAAAATATACATAAATATAATAATTTACATGACGCTTTTACATATAAATATCGTGGTAATTATTCATGTTTCCAATACGTTAGTTAGACACGATAACGCAATAAAAAATTATTCTACTTGCTTTGTATTTTTTTGTTTTATTAAGTAATAAAACTGGCGTTGGACTCTGACCTTCGCTCTTCAATAGTGCATATTTTTTACGAAGGCTCATAAATCTGATTTATTTTCTTTGCGCTTTACTCATAATAGTCGCCTTTGTGCAAGAAGCCTCAAGTCGTTTTTACATACATCATCCGCAGCGTAATTTATAATATTTGACACGGGTATCACGTCAATAATGAACGTTATGTTATTGGATGTTATCGAAGGTTATTGAATGTTAAGATCTTCTTCAATACATTTTTTATTGTTGTAAAAAGAATACAGTGGAACCTCTCATAACAAGCATAATTTGTTCTAGAATCTTACTCGTTAAGCGAAACAATAATAATAATTTGGATAATTTGTACAGCGCCATTTTCGTAAAATACTACCTTAAAGGCTCTTATAAAGACATGGATAGTAATAATAATAATAGGATGATGATGATAATGATAAACGAAAATAAATGGATTAAAACGTCGTCAATCGGTCTCGGGCCGTCGAGTCTGGAGCGGGGAAAAGGTGAGCCGACAAATTAAAACGCCTTCCCCTTGATCCCATGGGCTGGAGAATGGCCAAGGTGTTGGGCAGGACGCCTTCCATATCGATGGTCGTCACGCTGGAGGGCAGTTTGTTGAGCTCTTCGTCATTGTGGATGGCGAACATCCAACTTCCAGACTAGCACAGTTCAAACGGGACTTCACTTTTATCCTCTTTTGCCACCCTTCCGTGATCCAACATGATGGTTTTGCCTCTGAGGTTTGCCGCTTTCGCTTGCATACGAATGGGAGCTGGCGTAATTGAGGTATTTAACGAAGTCCCTGCTCAAAAGTTAATGTCGTGAAAAAGGGACCTTTCTCTGTAACTCGTTATGCGAAATGTCGCTCGTTCAGGAAGCAAATTTTACACATTTTTTGCTCGTTATGAGAGGTGCTTGTCATGAGAGGTTCCCTGTATTCATTTATGTGTAGGTACCTACTTAATTATTGCCTCAGATTTTGTTTATTTCTGCACAATGCAATATGTGGCACAAAAAAATTTGAAACTAAATAAGTCATGGCCACGGAAAAAAGTTAAATGAGCAAATAAAACTTCGGTGATTATTTTGAGCAGCATTTATAATGTCATCAAAAGAAGGAAAATTGCGAATTCGGTTTTATTTGTAATGGGTTCTTAATCCTTGTCTTACCAAATGAGTTTCTGTCTTACACACGCATCGACATTAAATAAGAGCCAAAATCAGCCAGTAATATATATATATATATATATATATATATATATATATATATATATATATATATATATATATATATATATATATATATATATAAATATGTATGATAGATTTCAATGTCATGGAGTACAATCGCAATTATTGCAATTATTTTAGTTTTCTAGAACAATTTAATACATTAACACGATAATAAATGCCGTGCGAAGTTATCGCATTTATTTTTCGTTCATTAAATGATAATAACTCACGTATTAACTGTAGAAAATAAAAATGATGTGATTCTAATGACAACAAAAAAACATTTTAACAAAAATTTAAAACAGAAACTATCTATTTTGTGTGTAAAAAAGAACAATATTCTATTAAAATAGTAATAACATTTTTTTCAGATTTTTTCAAATATTGAATGACATTAGCGATTTTTTCAAAAATTGAATGACTTTAAATATGATTCTACATTTTAAGTGGAAACAGGTGGAATTTTCCCATTAAGATAAGTGCAATATTTAAAGAACGATGATTATATAATTTCTGCAATAAAAGTAAAAAATCCACAGTTTTCTAATTAGTAATTTGTCCTTTTATAATAATAATTACATATGAATAAATGGTGACACTTTTACATATTATTACGAATAATAGCACGTATCATGTGAAACATAAATACATAAGTATAATAATTTATGATAATTAGTATGAAGTAAATATTAAGGCGATAAAGAAACTGTCACTAGGAATTAGAATTAAAAGGATTATTCATATTGATATGATTAAACATAAAATTATGTTAGTTATAGGAGTAAAGGTAATAAAATTTAAACCACCGATCGATAAATTTATCGACTTTAAAAAAGACGATTTCTATATAGACCCTCTACAGTCAAATTATCGTAAACACCAGTTTGATGAGTACCTATCGTAGTAAATTTACTCAAATCAATTACCAGGAAAAACTTTTATTATGGAGAGAATGTATGGTTTTTTCCAGATCGAGTGTTTATTTACTGTGAGCATTTTTAAATGAAAACGTTTTTTATCAAACTACCTTGTTTAAGGTCATTTTCGAACATACTCCATTAGTATTAACATATTTAGAACCCAGTCAGGGATCCAAAATGAAACTAAAAAAATACTTTATGGAAAAATATTAGCGTCAGTGATTAGTTATGTCTTCTCATTTTTTTTCCTTTAAACACGCTTCTTATATTTTTATATACCTATTCACTGTACCTCATATTGTTTTATATTTTTCATTTTGCCCTATGTTTTTATTTTATTTATTACTTTCTTGATTGTTTTTCAGTCTTGTTAACCTTAATCCTATGTCCCAAAATGAGATATGGAAATTACTCATTGGGAATATTACATATACATATATATATGACTTATGTATGTAATATCTTTAAAAAGAAATGAATAAATCATCAAATTTAATTGTCGAAATATTGTTTTCAACCATTTACAATCTACCTACTCAAATTACTTATACTGAGATAATAAGAAAGATAGTTATAACCTGCCTTAATTGAATATGAGAGATTACGAATACGATTGAGTTATAAAATTAATGTAATTATTTTATATTCTTTTAAAACATGTTTTTGTCATTATTATTAATAATATTTATGGGCAAGCCCGATAATTACGTAGAATGGGTGCGCTAAAAATGACGCCGTAATTATTTCAGCAAACATCTACTCTCAAACATATCTTTGATTGATTGAATTATCGTCAATCGCAGACATTATTTGGATTGATCTTCCCGATATAAAACGCACAAGTGATGATTAGCTATGATCACCTATGATGTCAGTGCTGAAAAAGAGTCATTATACAAATAACATTTCTTTTTGGAAATGTAAAATCGGAAGAAACTACATTGTATAAACTGTATTTTGTTAATAATATGGTATTTTAAAATGACGAATAATTTTAATGTCCCAAAAAACTAGCAATTAAGCGTATCGTCTAATGTCAAACGTCGTTATGTCAGTTTTCGTTTCGATATCACTATTTCTTAAAATCTATTGTGACACGTATTTTAATGCATTCCGGATTATTTTCAAACGCTGTATGTGAACCTGATTCTAAATTAGCTACACATAAATAAAAATAAGAAACAGCTCCTACCCCCTCTTCAACCTTCAACGTCCCAAGGACCCATCTCTAAAATTTAGAATTAGCTTCACATACGGTGTTTGAAAATAATGCGGAATGTATTATGCGGTATGTGTTATTAAAATTATAATTATGGTCAATAATTGAAAAAAGGTTTTTATTTTTACAATATTATTTTGTAAATACATATTAAGTGGTTTAAAAAAACAAAACATTCATATGCATATTAATAACATGCTTTTTTTACATAATTTAAAATCGTTTGCAATATTTCACATTTCTAATTATAGCTCGCTATCTGTGTTTTGTTCTAATAATAAAATTTTCACTTTAGCAATTGATCCAACTGTCAAAGATAATGCTCTCGATAATACATAAGTATAATGATTAATTAGGCGTCTGCTCTATCTTCCTTTCGTGTCTTAAACTCAATTAAATGCGACTAATAAAATTACGCGAATGGGCAAAACAGTATGTACAATTTTCTAAGGACTACAGATCAAACTTCGATCGGCATACAGAGAACCTTATAATAAGCGTTGTTCGTTTCTAGATCTATCCACCTGACAATACCGGAAACGATATATGAGAGTTTGAAGTTATAAAAATGTTTATTTCTGCATTTACTCTCCAATAAACACGGCATCGACTAATTTTTTATACTACTGTTTAACTCGTTGATTATAATGAATGAGTGTTGAAAAAGAATACATTATTTTCCGATTGCCCTCCATAAGCCACTCTGATTAAATTTAATATTGAATTGTAGTTGAAGTAAGGTTTTTTTATAATTACATACATCGCTAACTCCTTTCAACAACGTCAAATATCAAAAATCGTCAATTTTCAGTTGTGCATGTTTTCAGAATGCCCAGAAAATGTACCTACTATATCCCAGCAAAAGCGGCATATTTTTAACTTAATATTTACCCGCTACAGGGCAGAAAGTGTTGTTTTTGCATTTTGAAGAAAAGGTATTATTATTATTTTTTTAAATATACTAAGTATTTTTCAAATGGAGAAAAAACATTCAGGTTTTACCTAAAAAGATCTGTTGCACAGTAAAAAGTTCAATAAGTGGCTTGATATTTATTTGAAATACATTTTATTATATTTTTAAACTTTAAAAACGGTCTCCTGAAAAAATTTTTTTTTGATATATGACGTTGTTGAAAGGAGTGAGTGACATCTGCAAAAGTTTGTCACCGTTATAAAATTGATATCTGCCAATTTTTTTTAATGTTTGCATACAAAAAGTTTCCTTTGTATTAATAACATATTGGTAATTTTACTATTTAAACACGAATTAATTCAAAATCGTTTTCCTTGGTGAAAAACATAAATGAATGCTCCTCAACTATTTTTTTTTAAAGTACATCAAATTATATGATTTTATTTGAACTAGTCTTAGGAAGGTAAATTAAGAATCACAAATTATTTTGCAACAGTAGTTTAATGTAGGTAATATTTTCTCATGTACAAATACATGTCTTCAAACAATAGTTATACAGTTTTTCCCACGATAAGAATTTTATTGTTATATATTGACCAAAATGCGGACTGCAAAATATTGCTTCTTCAATGTTTTATTATTTATTTTGTATCATTAGTGACTATCCAGTATTTCAGTATTGTAGATTCCAAACTTTATAATCAAGAAAAGGATTGACGATTTCTTCCTTCCTAGTTCATTTTTTTTCTTATTGTTTTAATCAAATGTAAACTAATATATTTTGCTTAAAATATTACTTACTTGGAGTGAATTTTATGTCAACAGTGACGTCAGTCTTCTTGCGAAGTTTACACGGCGGCTTCTTACATGACCCAACGATGACTCTCTCTTGCAGATCTGGATAATTTTGCCCTGAAAAACAAGAATAATTACATTTCAAATCATCGATTCTGAAAAAGCGATCGATGTCCCCCATTTCATAAGCGAATGGTTTATATGTACATTCACTGTCTGTATACAAAAACATACACACAAACACACACTTTTCTATTGGTTTTTGACACATACATCTAGAGCATAGGTTCCCAAACTAATTGGACCCATGTCCCTCATTTCAGACTCAAAATTACAGAACGCCATTACAAGGAGTAATAAAATGAACCGATTTTGTTTAAACATATTGACTTATAGAGTCATAAATAAGATACGCGGAGGCTTAAATTGTTGAATAATTCGTATTTATTAAATAATCCTAATGAGAAAGACGAACTTGATGTACTCATGATTTGAAATATCAGAAAATGATATTAATTTTGTGATATTTCAATTATGATATTCCAATGATATTAATTTTTAAGACTATTTTTGTCCAAAAATTTTGGTATGTAACAAATTAGATACATATTTACATCGCATAAAAGCTTTTTTTTATAGATTTTTTATATCCTAAACGGTAATTAATTTTTGAACTTCATGGCCCCCTGTTTGCTTCCCAGGGCTCCCCTACTCCCCCAGGGCCAGAATTATACCCTTAGCTCTTTCAATAGGGCCCTCTGGAGGCCAGGGAACCCTAGAGAGAGGAACTTTGGGAACCCATGATCTAGATCGATGATAATTTACGAGAATCGCCCTGATCTGCAAACGTCGGCAAATAAGAGTTTCACTTACAACGGGGTAATAACCCATAGAATAAATACAATATTAAAGGTCATTGAAGTTTTTGACTGCATATTATCCAGAAAATTTAAAAATTAATGCAAATTTTAAGCATTCTTTCAATGAACCTGCGTCAAAGTCAAGACATTGACAAAACAAAAGATCAAAATAATCTGACACAATGGGAACCAAATTAGTTTTACTAATTTCGACCGTGGAGACTCAAAATGGTGACATTCCATAGGCACTATTATAGAAACGAAAACCATTTTCACTAGCAAGGCGACTCTATACACTTAGTGAATATAAATATTTATCTGTATGATTGACATGTATAATAGATAGATGTGTTCAATGCCCGTATTATTATGTTAATCATATTAACACCTGACCCAGTTTAAAAATTTAAAAAAATACATTTTGACATCTCAACAAAGATAAAAAAAATATGGAAGTCTGGGGTAATACTGACATACGACTTATGATTACGGGGTCTTAACTCCTAAGAGAAGATATTCAGATTTTTGAATAAGGGTTTTTAGACACACCCAAACATTATATATTCTTTATCCTTATTACTAATTCATTAAATACGTAATTCACTAAAATGTTTCTGCTGTCGCAGATAGCACGAATCTTGAATGTTCAAATGATTATTTATTTTGCAAGGATCTAGCTTAAAATAAACATAAGCTGCAAGTTTTATATTTAGTAATATAACCGAGATAAATATAATTTAGAGGATAAAAAATGCAAAGGAGCTGTTTCTATTGGTTGTTTGAAGGATATATTTATATATTTGTATATATTTTATTAAGTTTTATTAGTTTGACAAAAAGGTATATTCTTAAAGATAAAAAATATTGTTATTTTTACCAACTTAATTTCATTCAATCAATTTAAAATATCGCATTATTGGGTGAATTAAATTGATATTTTTAAATTCCGAAACGTTCAAACCCATACACATATTTTTATCGTTAGGCAGTCGTTAGAAGTGTATAAATATATATATATATATATATATATATATATATATATATATATATATATATATATATATATATATATATATATATATATATATATTATAAAAATAATAAATATGTATAAAAGCATTTATGTTATCACGTAACATCGTAATCTAAGTGTTGATATCAATGATCTGATATTTATCGTTTCTGGATCATTCGACATTACCAGTTTTGATTATATTTTAATAACCTCTTTAATGACAATAATATCAGCAGATGAAAATCAATCTATTCCATTAATTTATTGTATTTTTAATTACAGGAAAATATTTTTTTTTGTCCCTTGGTTGTTAAAGATTTAATAAATATGAATATTATTATATATTACACGATTTATCGTATAAAGTATTATGGCCGTGGGATATGAAGAAGCAGCCGACACTGTTATATATTTGTTTTTTAATGTATTATTAAAAATTAAAAATAAAACAATATTTAAATATGTTACCAGTAATGCTAAAATACGAAGTAAACTGAGGTTTATCCGCGCTACCTAATTCTGTTGGGTAAACTTTGAAAACTGACAAAAATAAAATTGAATTCGCAGTTTACCCGTGTACACCTAGGTTTCCAATGATTGGTTAATGTCACAAAAACAAATTTTCGACAACACTAAGTTTTATTTATAAAAAAATAATAATATTCTAGAATTTATTTTTAACGTTATTTACTTGAAGTTTTCATTTTAACACAGGCACAAGATAATAAAGGGACAGTGTAATGGGTGTTTTATTTTTAGTCTGACAGATGTGTTTAATATAAAAACGTTGACAATTTAATACAGAGTCAGGGTAAAGAAGCATTAAAATAAAATATTAGAATTTATACCGTCATTAAATATATTGTATATTGTAGAATACGCACGGGTTTAAGGTTATTCAAAGTAAGTTTGTATGACATATTTGTAAACAGTTATTACATAGCTAGATATTTTTATTTATTGGAATTTAATTTCGTTTTTTTACTTTTTTCGCGTCAAATACAATACAATAAATATGTAAGTAAATTTTTTGATTTGGCGTTTAATTTGTAGAACTCCATTTTAATTCATGTATTAATTTTTAAATCAAACACAGATTTTTTTAGTCTAAGTTGTATTTTATTAACAAAAAATATTTATGTGTTTTTGTTAATAAAATACAACTTAGTAGACTCAAAAAATCTGTGTTTGATTTAAAAATTAATACATAAATGTACGTATATATACCTAATCATATTTTCAATATCAATGACTTTGAACTTAATAACCAATATATATATAAACAATATCTTTAAACCCTTATCCGCTCACCAAGGGTGCATAGGGCTCTGCATCGTATAAACGCAGTATTATCTTGATTGTTAACACATGAAGGAAAGGAGATCAGCCCTTCGCTTTAGGTATGGTAACAGTCCAGGTATTAATGTTAGAGTGAAATAATCACTTATATTTAGTTGACCTCCTCCTGGGAATCGAACCCGGGACATCCAGACCGGCTGCCGAGCGTGCTGACCATTACACTACAGAGGCGGACAAGACTGGAATACATACAAACATACTAGACTTAATTATTTCAAAGACGTGTGTCACATGAGTCACTGTTATATATTTTAAAACGCTTAATTAGCAGCTGAATTCGATATCAATTTGATCAAAAGATTATGTGTGTTAAAGTAATAGGCTTTTTATCTGATAAATGTGTCATCCCAGTGTAGATGTTATTGAGGAAACTTTTACCAAGATAAGGTTTTCTCATTTAATAACACGAAATATATTTATCGAGAACATATCTCTAAAAAATGTATAAACGTATATAAAATAAAATTATTTATGTAATAATACTCTTTTTTATCAATTAAAATTAAAAATGCATATATTTATATATATATATATATATATATATATATATATATATATATATATATATATATATATATATATATATATATATATATATATATCACCACCCTTTATTTCTAACTTCCAGAAACTTGTACAAATACAGGTATCCAATACAAATGCTCTACCCATTGCTACCATCTTTATTTCCTCCTCCATTTCATTTTACATAAAGCAGAAATATTCCACACTCTGAGCTTCTTCCGTATCTCATCAAACATATTGCATTCTAAGTATAAGAATCTGGAGAAAAGTACTGATCACCTCGCTTTCATAACAATTGATTATCAGGTAAACAACGCGTCTGTTTGATGCGGTGCCCTATGTACCACCCGAGTGAGGATAAAGGTGAAAAAAGAAGAAAAAATAGTATCGGAAATCATCTTCCGTTTTAGAACCAGGAACCATTATATTGTCTGAAATACACAAAATTTTTTAAACTCATTAAATATTTAATCACGAAATGAATCCACCAATGGGAGGATGCTATAAATTTTGCAAATGACGTCGTACGTTGTGATTGAGACAGCTGCAGTAAACAAACAAATTGATAAAACGGGCACGAATATGTATTTACACTGGCGGCAGCCACTTGACGAATATCATCTTTTCCACTTAACAGAAAAAAATTGTAATGATCCAAATAAAGATTTCTATCAAAACCATTTTTTATTTAGTAAAAAAGGTAATTTAAAAAAAAATTGGTAGATTAATTTTGCTTCATCCTAAATTGGTTTATATACTGCAGCTGTCTCTGGTTCACAATTATTAAATATGATTAATGTACTACGCTATTACCAAAAATTATAATATCTTCCGATGGGGTGATTAATTTTGCGCCACCTGTATATACCACCATGCATATTCTATGACAACATCATCTTCGCAACGACTGGAATTATGAGTAATTTATAAACCCGAACCAAATTTGGCAAATCCAGTTCAACCGGTTATAAAGTCGGTACAATATTTGAGTTCTAGGAAATGATATTATTATGTAATAAGAAATTAATGTAAATATTCAGTAGCAAAAACACCGACACAAAATAATAAAAATAAATTTCAAGCATAAAATAAAGCTGTTTAAATCGCTTATTCCTTTCAACAACGTCATTTATCAAAAATCGTCAATTTTCAACTGTGCATGTTTTCAGAATGCCCAAAAAATGTACTATATTCCAGCAAAAGTGGCATATTTTTAACTTAATATTTACCCGCTACAGGGCAGAAAGTGTTGTTTTTGCATTTTGAAGAAGGGGTATTGTTTATTTTTTTATATATGCTAAATATTTTTCAAATGGAGAAAAAACATTCAGGTTTTACCTAAAAAGATCTATTGCACAGTAAAAAGTTCAATAAGTGGCTTGATATTCATTTTTAATACATTTTATTATATTTTTAAACTTTAAAAACGATCTTCTGAAAAATAAAGTTTTTTTTGTAAATGACGTTGTTGAAAGGAGTGAGCGATATGTCCTAGTACCTACTCAAACGTGTTTGCATACACCTCCGTTGGCGCTTAAAATACTTAGGACCCCTCAGTAATTGGAAAGTGAAGTAGTTAAGAATGTCTTCTGCCGTGATTGATACGACCGGCGGGAACATAACCAATCTTTATCGATACATGTGCCGTATGTATACTTGTCGAGCAGTCGGGACTCGACACATGACGAGGTGTGGCGAGTGCTTGGCCTCTTTGATTACCCAGTTAGACCGTTTTCAGATATAAAGACGATTTTTTTATAAGGAGAGAAAATGGCGGTCTGGGCTTGCGACCTATCATCGACTACTATTCTAACTATCATTAAACAACCATATTTACTATATACCTAAATTCATGGGTTATCCAATTTTTATGTATTCTTACTAACTAACTAAGATAATGTTCATAAAGTTTTGAAGATGATAATTTTTTAAAACAAAATTTTATCAGATTTAAGTTTTGTACGGATATTTCTTGGCGGAACTGCATTTTATATCAATAAAAAACAACAACAACTTTAAATATAAATATAGCTTTTCTACTTTCGTTTTATACGACCAATGACCAGGTTAAATAAGATGAAAGTGAAATAAGCTAAATAGTAACGTTTTATTAATATGAAAAATAACATTTATTTTATTTAAAAACAAATGTTATTTTTCATATTATCATTTTTTTACATTTTTTTGACGTATTACAGAATTAAAAACGAAGATATAAGAAAAGAATGTAAGGCTTAACAAGGAATAATTGAAAAATGAACATGGAATAATTTCAAAGATTAGGAAGAGTTATTTACGGTGGTATGGACATGTGGAGCGAATGGATAACGAGAGAATGACTAAGAAAATATATGTGGCAAGTGTGAGCGGGAAACCCGAACGAGGACGACTGAAAAAGACTTGGCACGATCAGATCAATCAGAACCTTAAGTCTGGTGGTGTCAAAAGTCTGCGTAATCGGAGGGCATGAATGACTGGATGGCATGAATGGAGGGTATGGATGTGAAGGAGGCGAGGAGTGTATGTCAAGACAGAAGAGTGTGGCGTTCCATCCTTTCTGCCTACCTCTGCGGGGAAACGGCGTGATGGTGGTAGTAGTAGTAGTAGTAGATACCTGAAGCCTTGAGTTTGTTATCGTTCTGCAAGTGTTAATATATGTATAAATATGTAGGTACTTTGTTTTTAAATGCGGTTGAAAGGAGTGCATTGGAATAAAAATATTAATTAATTCCGAAAACCTTTATTATTTCTAGGTTACTAAGGTACGAAATCAAGGATATCTACATACGATATACGATATATGTTATTATGTAGCATGGCAAGGTGTCAGTATCGTTGTCATGTATTCAGAGAATGTAGGAAGTAGCAGAGATATAACGTGATAAATAATATCAAATGAAACAATCCATTCAAGTAGTCATCGCAATTCGAACTATCTAATGTTTATATGTGCATAAAGGTGGCGCAAAATAAATCACCCTATCGGAATACGTTATAATTTTTGCAAATGGCTTCGCACGTATAAGTCAATCATAAATATTTGACATTTGTGAACTAGACAGCTGCAGTATATAGACTCAGGGAGGCACAAAATTAATCATCAATTTTTGAATACGAATAACCGTTTAACTAAGTTAAAAATAATGATTTAAGTAATGTTAATCTTTATGGAGACCTCTGAATTTTTTTTCTGTCAAGTGCAAAAATCATATTTGTCAAGTGGCTGCCGCCAGTGTTGATGCGAATTTGTGCCCGTTTTATCAACTTATTTGTATACTGCAGCTGTCTAGTTCGCAAATTTTAAATATGATTGACGTACAACGCCATTTAAAAAATTATAACATAATCTGATTTAATAATAATAATCTGATTGAGTGATTAGTTTTGCGCCATCCTGTATATATACATTTTTTATTGCATTGACAAACGTCATAATATTGTTTATCGGGTACACCGGGACAACTTTTTAAGTACCAACCCGCTGTTCAATAAATTTACTACATTATACAATAACAAACTGTTATGTATAATAAACAAACAAACGGATATTCTAGACAATAATAGTTTTCATCCAGGTCACCGGCGAAAATAGTAAAAATCATGAGTTGAGTGAAAAGGATACTGATGACATCAATAATACGAATAGTATTGAATAAGAAAAACTATCGCTGAAAGGATGAAAACGGAATGTGGACTCAGAAAACAAATATTTTATCAGAAAAAGAAGTGGTTAGCTTCGAAACTGGTAGACATTATAATTAAGTTATAATAAAATATTTATAGTGATTTTAAAACAAAGTTACATTTTTATTATAAAATGGAGAATCATAAAGTTAGTGCTTCAAATATAAATTATAAATATTTTATCATCTCTCTCTTTGCCCTTATATCTATACGTGGCCTTGCAAAAGCACGTTTAGGCGTGAAGATGACACAGTCCGTCCAGTTTTTTGTTGCTGTTATGTGAAATGACTCTTATATTCTGAAGTAAATTAACAAAAAAACTCATTCGTTATTTCATTCGAACCCTTATCCGCACTCCAATGGGGCATAGTGCACTACATCATATAAACACAGTGTTATCTTGATCGTTAACACATGAAGGAAAGGCGATCAGCCCTCCGCTTTAGATACCAGTCCAGGGTAATATTGAATAAATATTAGAGTGTAAAAATCACCTATATTTATTAGACCCCCCTCCGGGAATTGAACCCGGGACCTCCAGAACGGTAGCCGAGCGCGCTGACCATTACACTACGGAGGAGGACAACACAACAAAAAAACTATCCAACATCAAATTACTAGAAAGAGAGCGCTTAAATTCGTCTACATAATTTTTATAACATATTTAAATTACAATGAACTTGCACCAAGCAATATCAAATGAATTGGTAGTTGTTCAATTGACTAGACCTTGTGGATTTTGTTACGAGTTGATATTATCACATCTTTTAAAAATTGGACATGTTATGGGGTTATCATATCCGCTAATTCAGTACGCATCACATACACAGCCTTTACAAAATCCTTCACCTCAGGCTTCTGCATGTAATATAATTACTCGTAATTAACCACTGATCAAACAGGTATCAATGGATAATCAACCAGTCGGCCTACAGAGCTCGCTAAGATAAACCCACGTTGTAAATGCATTTTATTGATAACATAGATAATATTAATAAAAGCGCATGCAAACAGATTCTTTGATGCATTTCAGTGAGTCAAGGGAATTTAAAAAAATGTCGTTTATATTTTTCTCAATGTCATATAACACTATTATAAGTAGTTTATAATATATTTTATAAGCCTATCATACATTTTTAATTTTTCTATACGGACGTTGAAAATATTTATTTGAATGCAACTGCGTCAATTTTTCTTTCAAAGGGTGCATTGTATTTTATTGGCGTTATTTTTACATGACCGTTATCAAATTAAATTCTGCATTTCAAGTATTAATCCTAAGAGCATGGTAGCTAAATGCGCTAACCACCGAACTTCAATGACGCGAAATTTACTACGTTTTCTTTAGTAAAGGTTCATTATGTATCCATGAACACTCGAGTTCAAAAAAATCTTGGCAGAGAAATAGTCACTGCCCGGATTTTTTTGAGAAATATTTGCATGAAAATAAAAAATTGCTTTCTATTAATATTGACGAATTCGATATAAATTTAATTTTTACTTGGTACATATGACGGATTTCATTAAATCTATTGTGACACATGTTTCGATGCATTCTGCATCACTTTCAAACACCATATGATACGGAATGCATCAAAATACGTGTCACAATAGATTTTAAGAAATAGTGGTATTTACCAGGTAAAATTTAAATTAAAAATATATAGCCATTACCACAACGAGTTTTCCGAATCAATTAATGAGATCTCTTTTTTTTAATTACAATATATTATGTACATGTATAATGATAATTTTAAATAATTTTTATAACCCCATTTTCGTAAAATACTACCTCAAGGGCCGCTGTATGCTGTAGTTGTATTAAAATCATGTATTTGTATTAAATCATATTTTCCGCATCAAATAGCGTAAAAACGCTGCATTGGATTTATTCAGTGTCATATTAATCGTAATCATGATCCGAGTATTCTGGAAGCATATATTATAAAAGTGAAAATACTCTAATTCTCTTGATCATTTTAGGATTTCAATCTACTAATTTCTGGATAGTAGTGAAATGCTAATTCCTGCTTAATGGATACTACTTATTAGGATAACATTACGTTTTGATGCTAATATGAAATTTAATTAATGCTCTTTGAATTCCATTGATTTTACTTATATTTATTAAACGAAATCTATATATGAATACTTTTTTACTAGATGAATTTTCAACGATAACGAAAGTTATTGTTTCCGCAGAAGTTTCATGCAATACAGGAAATTTTTAAAACCCATGCTCCCAAACTTTTGGACCGCAGTGTAAGTTATATGTGTATGGAATACTTATTTTACTCGTGCGCATATGTGCGTATGTGCATACGTACTCACGCAATGTAATACGTTATAATGTGTTACCTATATGTCGATGTCGCTATATACAACCGTTATTTGTAAGTGACCCACTTTCTTTTACATTTTAATCTTTCCGTAATTTCTGTTCAAATGAAGCTTATTAATTTATTGAATTAAAAAAACATCAATAATAACATCAGTGTAGTGGGAAATACAAGATTTCCCTGTATATAAAGAACATTAATATGTATACATATTACATTACTAAAAAAATATTTATGTATCATAATAATAAGTATCGATAGAAAATGCATATAATATATTACTGTGCATATTTTAACTTCTTGTTTACAAAAAAAATACACATTCTTTTTATTTATCCTTAATACTTTTAATCCGTTAGAGATAAAAAAAAAATAAGCTGTAATTTAATGCGCATCAGTCATTTGGATTTTTCTGGTGATAATTTATGACAAATAATAAAGGAAATTGCAAATGGCTTCGTTGTGATTTTAAGGATATTAAAAAATATATAACTTGCTTATTGCGTTTCTTTTTTTTTTCAAATTTGGCGATTGCAAACGAAATAGTAAGAAAATTTAGATTTTATCAATTTAAAAAGCTTATCACACTGTATGGCTATGTCACTGAACTTTATCACTAAAATAAATTATAAGTCACGTTTCTCAAAACAAAATTGTTATTATTAATTTAAAATCGCGTTTTGAAAGGAAAATTTTATAAATTATCGTTCACTACAACTAAAATGGATTAAACTTCCAACATTGATTGAACGCACCATACGATAAAAAAGTAAAGTATAGGAGAATTGTCTTTATTTGTGCCTTGTTACATTATTTTTATTTAATTTTATTAAATTCATTAAATCTGATTAAAGTTTTGTTAATTTTTTTTTCTTGTTGTGTTAGACTATTAAAACATCGATACTTTTATTTTATTTTGTATCCATATTTCTGGACCAATGTAAAAATTTAGCCTTATTGGCTTCAATGTTCAAATTCTTTGTAATAATAGTATCTACAACATTTTGAGTGTGTCCAAATACTTGTTCACAAAATCTGGATTATCTCCAATTACAGGAGTTATTTTCATATTATTTTTTGACATCTCATCAAAGATGAAGAAGAATATGGAAGTCTGGGCATTTACGGGGCTGACGACCGTCATGGGCTGGTTTAAGTGATCAAATGGTTTGATGACATGTCAAAAAATAATATGAAAATGACTCCTGTAATTGGGGATAATCCAGATTTTGTAAACAAGTATTATATTTGGAAACACTCAAAATGTTGTAAATAAATTGTCTGGTCAAATTATAAGCTTAAATAATAAAAATGAAAATGGTATTTTCTGGCGTTTCTCATGTGTGTGATTATAATCCAGGATTCGGACCTCACATACTAATATAAGAGTTTCTGCTTAGTAAAATGCTTCTTTACATCTCACTAATAGATGTCTCTAGTAAAGTTCTAGTGATTCAAGAACAAGGTTTCTAAATTGGTTCATATATACAGAACTTCCAAGAATTTGAGTAGTGTGGTTGTCAATAATGGGTAGAATTGGTGAATGTTACTCGTGTGTAAAGTGATCATTTAAGCCAGCCTATGACGGTCGTCAGCCCCGTAAATGCCCAGACTTCCATATTCTTCTTCATCTTTGATGAGATGTCAAAAAATAGTATCTACACCAACGAATATTTTGTATTACATTGTATATTTCATAAAATAATCATCAAGTTTGAAAAGGTTGAAAATATTTTTCTCGAAAACACATCACGTCAACATTTATTATGCTAAGGTTTATTTACTTTTTTTCCATTTGTTTAATCGGTCACAATTATTATTATTAAATTTATTTTTACGTTGAAGGCAGAAAATCAGTTTGTACTTATATTGTAATAACTTGTGCCATGATTTTACCTTGTTAAATTAATTATTGCTAATTATTGTTTATTGGTAACTAAAACTACTTTGTACTATGTCTTTAATTGTATTGTATTGAATTTAGATAAAGATAAAGATCAATTGGAATTCATATAAATAAAACTCGTAGTATCTTTATTATACAATTTAAAATGTTTGAATAACAATAATTATAATAAATTTACATAATAATGGTGTATCATAATAATATACTGACGAACCCGTATAAGATTAAGCATGTTTTATTTTATTCCTCACGATTTTATTATATTGCATAATTACAAATATGAACAATTACTGTTTGCGCTAAAACACGTTTAGAATACCTAATAGGTGCGAGGTAAAGAATAGTAAATCCGAATTGTGAAAACAAGACGAAAAAATCTTTCAGTTTTTAAAAATAAATTACCGAAAGCCATATTATTATGTAATTTTATATTTATTTCTTAAGAAATAGCATAGTTTTTTAGTCATTAATTCATTTATCAATTTGTCATTAATTTGTCATTAATTTGTTTCTCCTAAGCATTGGGCATTTTGTATCTACAATTGTTTACCTCGCACCTGCCAATATGATGATTTACGTCAAATGATACCATCAAGTTTCATCGGTGATCAAACGCGTATATATTATAATTATATATGAAATACACTAATACCAACACACCATATTATAATGAAAAAATAACTTTGAGACATTAATGTACTATAAAGCATGCAGGTAATATAAATTATAATAAAAATTATAAAATGTTTAAATGTCGACAATGTGTGAATAGGCGAAATTAATATATTTTTAGTAAATATCAAATTCCACCGGTGGAAAATTACATAGGTTGCATGTTTTAAAAAATCGATGTGAGAAAGTATTTGCAAATTTTAATTGCAATTTATCGATTTTTATTTTAATTGTAAAGTAAGGAAAGTCTTGTTTTATAAAATTCTACTAAAAAATTCATAAATCGCTCACTCCTTTCAAAAACGTCAAATATCAAAAAATCGTCTATTTTCAGTTGTGCATGTTTTCGGAATGTCCAGAAAATGCACTACACCCCAGCAAAAGCGGCATATTTTAAACTTAATATATACCCGCTACAGGGCAGAAAGTGTTGATTTTGCATTTTGAAGAAAAGGTATTGTTTAATTATTTTTTGAAATTTACTAAATATTTTTTAAATGGAGAAAAAAACCTTCAGGTTTTACTAAAAAGATCTGTTGCACAGTAAAAAGTTAATTAAGTGACTTGATAATTATTTTTAATACATTTCATTGTATTCTTAAACATTAAAAATATATGACGTTGTTGAAAGGAGTGAGCGATATATGATCTAGAAAAAAATCGCAGACTTTGGATTGAGCTTGGAGTATCCTTGAATCGATTTAAATCTCTAAAGTGTAAAATTTTAGTTTTT
Organism: Brachycentrus maculatus; assembly: GCF_059751285.1. Lineage (NCBI taxonomy): Eukaryota > Metazoa > Arthropoda > Insecta > Trichoptera > Brachycentridae > Brachycentrus > Brachycentrus maculatus. The sequence continues at coordinate 2,189,877 of NW_028280804.1, forward strand.
TTCGCTTTCATGCGTATTTTTATTAGAGTTGATTTACTTAAATAACAGGATGTTTTGGCCTGGAAAGAGTCGATATCTTCCACTATCAAGGTACACAGAGCGCTGCAATAAATAGATGCATTGTTATTATAGTCACTATTGTTAAGTGGCTGATGCTGCGCATTCAACACTGAGCTACTAGGTAGGTAGTTTGCCGGCGTTTTTCTTTTTTTTTCGCTCCTTCCGAATCCATAACTGCGTACCAAGCACACGACCATTTTTCGAGTCGAAAATATTTCAAATTTTCGACTCAAAAAACGATAGGTTTCATGCATTCGTAATCCCAAAAGAGAAAAGCTCCAGTCAGCATTAAGCTTACCTTACCTTACCTTACAAATAAGGCAATGTGAACTCATTTTTTAAGGCGATTCAATTTTATCCATAATTATTAAGGGTAGTTAATTTGACTGGTCTGCCTTCGTGTTTTATTAGTGTTTAGCTACCGTGCTGGAGATCCCGGATTCGATTCCCAGGGGGAGTGAAAATAAATATGTACAAGTGGTTTTACACTCTAATATTTATTAAATATTACCCTGGACTGGTCCCTGAAGCGCAAGAGGGATCACCTTGCCTTCGTGTAAATAATTATCAAGATAAAATTGCGCTAGTACAATTCAGTGCCCTATGCACCATTCGGTGCGGATAAGGTTTAGAAGAAGAAGAAGAAATTGGACTGGATCTATTTAGAATATGAAAGAACTCTAAAATCTCATCCTCAATTAATTTTATCTCCTTTATACAATGGCTCCTTAATGCCTAACTCCAGGAAATATATAGATAGCGTCATAAAATTCGCTAAGCGCAAAATAGTCGTTTTGTTGAAATTGCCTTATTTTCAAGCACTTCAAGGAAATTCATATAGCATCGTAAAAAATGTATGCTTTATAATTGTTTTGTTCTTATTTTGAAAAAAAAACGTTTAAAAAATCAATTGTAAAAAAAACCGTCGGTTTTTGTCCTTGACCTTGCGTTGAGTATTTTTTTAAACGAAAAAAAAATCAGAAAAAAAAAACATTTTCATGGCTTGCATTTTTTGTCTACTGTTTTCAGAGCTACCGCTGAAAAAAAATCAAGGATTCCGACAATGGGTCGATAGATAAAATTTATGTGGTTTTGAAAAAAAAAGTATGAGAAGTTTCAATAGAGGTGCAAATAAAATATGCACATACATACATACATCGATTTTTATTATTACTGACAAAATATATTAATGACAAAAAACAACGAGTCAAAATAGGTTTGCGAGTTTTAAAACGAAATTATATCGATAATTATATCATAACTTAAATCGATGACGTTAAAATATCGATAGAATGACGATATAAAGTGAGTGTAACCAATTTTCCTGAGATGTTTATATTTCATAATCGATGTGGAAAATTATGTAATGGAACGAACTTATGTCACTGAATTTGCGTTTTTAACTCTTGAATTATACGAGAAATGATCTTTAAAAAATATATCTGACGATCGACGAGAAAACCTAACCTACAAAAGAAAAACTTATTCATATTATACCTACTCGTATACAGGATAGATTTCGCATGATTTTCAATGTATTTGAGTGATTTAAGTAATAATTACTAAGACAAGTTTGTGAAATTTTACCTGAACATTGTGAAACTTTTGTGGCGTCACACAAAGTGGACAAACACACCAGACTCAGCACCACAAACGAGACAACTGTCACAAAATGCATTTTTGCAGAATTTGCAAATGGAATTCTAGAGAATGGTTTGTAAATAAACACAATGCTAATTGGGTGAGGTTCACGTTAGAGTCTCGCGCTGGCACTGATCGGACCCGTCAACTCCCTACCAATATATAAACGACTTTCCCACCATTTATTTATTCACAGTACTAAATCACCATCAACCAAACAATGTTAACTCGAGCCTGTGAAAGGTGAAGAAACCTATTATCGACGCTGTCAAACATATATTTTAAATTTCATAAACATTTTGTATGTATATTTATAATTTATCCGCCTGCGTAGTGCAATGGTCAGCACGTTCGGCTACCGTACTGGAGGTCCCGGGTTCGATTCCCAGAGGGGGTCAAATAAATGTAAGTGATTTTTTCACTCAGTATTACCTTGGACTGGTACCGGGAGCGGAGGGCTGATCACCTTTCCTTCATGTATTAACGATCAAAATAACACTGCGTTTATGTGATGCAGTGCCCTATGCACCATCGGGGCGAATAAGGGTTTGAAATAATTTATAATTTATACAAAGGTTTTTTGCTTTATAATTAAAAGAATTCCATATTTTTGCGACAATTATTGTTTTAATTTACCATTCTCTAACGTTTTACATGCATCAAAATATTATAGATACTGCTTTAAAGATAATTTTTCATTATTTAAATAATATATCGGCGCCGATAGCGTTTTTCATAATTATATATTTTTTACACACATAAAAAAAACGTATTTATGATATTTACAGGAAATACCACATATGACGGTTAATTACTAATAATGTTAATTTTAACCTTCAAAAAATACTTCAAAAAATTTAAATTATTTAATTATTAATTATAATGTAAATTAAGTTTTCAATATTAATAAAACGATATAAATTAATTTAAAAAATACCATTATTTTTTTTTGATAGTTTTATGAATTAAGTAATACATTTAATAAACTTATAAATCGAAGACACCGACCATGGCAGGATCGTGATCAATGAAAAGTGTATTTGAACTCCATCTAACGTATGTATCAAATGTACATATTTCCTACTTCGATTCCTAGTAATAATAGTAATAAAAACTCCACCCCATCCCCTCTCACTCCAAACCTAACTTAATTACCCACTCCTTAATCCTGCATACTGACATAACTATAAACATTTCAAAGTTTTAGATTTAGTACATATCCTTGAAGATGACAAGGATCTATTCGCAAACGGTTAGAGAAAGTACCAATAAAAAGTGGTTAAAAACAAAGTTCTACTTTTATTTTATAAAGTTTTATAAAATGTGCCACAAAGTATTTGCGAAAAACATTCAAGAAAAGAAGGTATTTTTCGTTGGTTCTTTTTTTATATATTATTAATAAATAATGAATATGTTATGCAGTTTAAGATTTTCCCTAAATATGCCTGTAATAGGATGAGACACCGGTGCGTGTTGAACGTACGTGTTTTCATGGTGGTATATATCGGATATCTCAAAGATGGTAGGAACCGGCATAATGTAAAATTAATAGGTGTAATATTGATTTATAATCGGCTCCACGCACAAATGTGAAGCTCCACTACGTGAATATAAATTGGTAATAAATCGTGGTAACGAAACAAGATCACGACTGGAAATAAAATAAATGCAAATTCTTTAATGATAAAGGTCAACAGGAAGATAATCTTCAGAACGATACACCTTTTTGTACTTATTTGTATATTAATAAATTTACGTGTTTATTATCACTGTAATAAAATGTCGTATTGCCAATTTTAAATATAATTTTATTCTATAAATTTTAAATCATGCTAATGAAATGTTTTTAAATGATTTTTTTATTATGATTTAAAAGAGGACTTCCATATCGATCCTACCTAAAATTATCGTAGCTACAAATCGAAAAATTTAAGGTATTTATGTATTTTGTATCAATTTTACATCTATAGTTTCAATTATCAACAAAAAACGCATTTTTTTATTGTACTCGGTGACTAAAAAATGTCCTAATGTTCAAATGTCCTGTACAAAATACTTGGATGTTTAAATTCTTTGTATTATTTTTCTTCATTTATTTGGCTCCGCCAATATCTCTTGTCGGTGGAGTTCTTTTTACACGTGTTTTGTCAATTCTTTTTATCTATTTTAACACAATATACACACAAAAAAGAAAGAAAAAACAAAAAATACGAACATTTTTACAATTTTCACAGTATTAACTTTTAATCATTTACCTCTTCTTTATTTCACATTTGGTCCAAATTTTAGTATGCCCTTTGATCTCCGCCGGCAACAAGTTAAAAACGTTTGGAACTACATATTGAAGTGCTCTACTTCCATATATATTGATTACTCTAATGATACTCAATACGAAGTTAGTTATAAAGTAACAATCAAAGTGACAATGGTAAAATTCTTAAGGCCTTACATACGTTAAATAGTAACTTAATTTTCCTTAAACCCTGGTAACATTTGACGTCATTATTTTTTTTCACCGTTTTTGTATTGAAAAAATAAGTTTTGCTTATAGATAAATATATGGTTTAAAAAAAAAAGTTTTGACTGACCCCTTGCGTGGTCGTCCGCGTTCAGAAATTGAATTTTAAGAATTCTCCCTTCAATCCATATTTATTTGCGGATTTAAATAAAAATAAGTACCGATTTTCTTTTTTTTAAAAGAAAATGGTTGAGTTCAAGAGATGCATACATATTAATTAATTCATTTATTTATTGACTTGGCGTTTAATTTGTAGAACTCCATTTTAATTTATGTATTAATTTTAAATCAAACACAGATTTTTTGAGTCTCTGCCCTAACAAGGCGAAACAATTGTCACAATATAATTTTTTATGTGTTTTTTGTTAATAAAATACAACTTAGTAGACTCAAAAAATCTGTGTTTTACTTAAAATTAATACATAAATTAATTAATTCAATTAACATTTTTAATGATTAAGTGACCCAGTAAAGAAATTAATAGAGTGAAAATATCAATGAAAAAAAAAAAAAAGCATAATCTATGTATTACCTTGGCATTGTGTAACGTCAGTTCCACCTGATGAATTGAACAATGACACGAGAAACACTAGAAACGCTACAGCCGACACGACATGCATTTTCATATTCTATGATTGATAAGGGAAGGTTGTACTGTAAAGTCTCGCTGAGAGTCAACTACTAGTTTCATAAATAAAGCATTACTTGTATAAATAACGTATTTCCCACCATTTACCTAAACACTACACAATCACATACATAATAAAGTATAGAATGTGTTCGTTATAATATGAAATTTAATTCAGGCTAGTAACAACTGTTAGAACTGTGAACGAAACGTAGATAAGTTCCCAACTACACAAAACTTTTTATTTTATGTTTTAAATACATTTGTCAAGCATTACACCAATTTCATTTAGTTTAAATTCATGCGGAGACTACAGTTAGATGTATAAAAAATATACAAAGAAACCGACAAATGACAAGATAAAACAATCAGAAAACGAATTTTATAAAATAAAACAACTTTGTTTTAACCACTTTTTATTGGTACACTTTTTCCAACCGGTTTCAACAAGAACCTTGTCATCATCAGGGTTTATAAATCACATTTTCATATGGTACAGTACGGTAAACGATCGTGCGGACCATTACACTACGGAGGCGGACATTTATGTTATCTTCTTCTTCTTTTTGTAGATCCTAAGGTTCTGTTTGTGCCTCCGCTTGTCGCTGTTTTGATGTTGACTCCCAGCTGTCTTTCCACCTATTTGGAGGTCTGCCTGGGGGTCTGCGCCCTTCAGGGTTCCTTGAAGGCCGATACGTGGAAGTCTGTCTTCTGACATTCCATGCTCATTCCAGTATCGCCTTCGTTGTCGTCCCCCGTCTATATCTCCGTCTATATCCTCCATCTTACACATGCTCCGGATGTCGGTATTTCTTACTCGGTCTCGCAATGTGTTTCCGGTTATGGATCAGAGAGTCTTAATCTCGGAGGTTCGAAGTCGAGATTTTGTTCTAGTATATCAAAGTATGTATTAATTTATACTATCATAGTATATAAGTAAACTAGTATCAGAAAATAGTATTAGCTGCGAGCCGGTGACAATACGTAATAGGCGAACATTCGCGGTAGAATTTGTATCTCATTGAGACATGGTGTCTATGGTTGGCCCTGACAACAGATTAGACCAGATTGAGTAATATAATAACTTCATTTAAAATGTTGTGGAAACCTCTCATTTAATGAAATTATTTCGTACATATGTGATTATCGTTCTCAGCCTTCAGTGATCAAAAGTGAACATGCTAAATTCGTACAGGATTTAAAGAACAAAAAAGCTGTACTTTGTACATATGGTAATTGAATTGAAAAAAACATAACAGGAAAATTAAGATTTTTATCATTATTTTAGGGTTAAAAACAATATATTTGTAAATACGTATATATATATATATATATATATATATATATATATATATATATATATATATATATATATATATATATATATATATATATATATATATATATATATATAAATGTTTGGGCATGTGTGCATGAATAATAAATGTAGGTAATCGTAAAATAAAGTTTATTCAATAAAAAATGCATTAAAAAATACCATTTCCAGGGATGGACGTTTATTTTCATACAGAGAAAAATAATAGGGGTATTATGAAAAAAAAGTGAAGGACTAAAACATTAATTGAGATTTTTTGGTAAGTACCTTATTTAAATTACTTAAGATCCCCTAAAATATGAACATTTCAAATATGTCGGGGGTGTTTAATTTTTTTTAGTATTATTTGAACTGTTTGAACACATTCTCGAATATAATAATTCTGCCTGTACGCTTATTGGTGGCCGTGAAATTGGCGTTTATTGTAATAACTTCCACGTTGGTATGTTACCTAAAATAATAGTCAAAAATCTTCTTATTAATACTGTATTTTCTTCATGCCGTATTAATATGATACTCGTAACCTCGAACGTTATATTAAGTAACAAAGGAGACTTTGTGTTTTGTTCCTTATTTGCATTCTGCCAGCACTTTCGCCGAAATTGCAAAACGTGTTTCGCTGAAGTCTGCCGTTTTATTATAAGCTTCCTGTATTTTTATATAGGTATTTAAAATCAATGAGGTAGCATTTATATTTATACCTCATATAATGTTCTAACCTAAACAAAATGAAGAACTATTACAGATAACAAAAACCAAACTAGACCACGGCATAGTAATATTTTTTCAATTTATTAATTTAAAGAGATATGATGGAAATACTTTTTCTTCTTGTTAATTTTATCTTTCTAATAATACGGGTAGACGGCCGATTTCAAAATTACAAATACAAGTCCAAAAGTAGAATTAAAGATATCTACAGTAAGTAGTTAAAACGATAACTTTCATATGGAATCTCAGGCCAGGGAATGTTTTATAATATTTTCCCATTACAAATTAAATTAAATGTGTTTTTTAGGAATAACCCCCGAAGCCTTTAGTTTTAGGCGAGGCTGGTTGCAAGTAGGATAGTAAGGATACGGAAAGTAAATGTAAAAAATACATCACAAACACCCAGACCAATTGAAAATAAACCATTCTGTGATTTATGTCGCAATTGGCGGGAATCGAACTTTTGACGCCAGTTTCGAAATCTAGAGTATACACAACTACGCACCGGTGCTTGTTGAATTAAGTTCTAAAATAAATAAAATTAAAATTCTCCACAGGATTCTACAATATTTATCATTCCAATAATTTCTAGTGTTCTCATAAAGATGGATATAAAAAAAAGGTAAATCAATTTAATTTAAATGAAAACAAAGAGAAAAGAGTAATTTTTAGTTTTTTTTTTGTTGCTATATAAGTATGATTCAAAAACGTTGTTTGCCATTAAAAAATAAAACGATTAGATAAACCGTCAATGGTTCCGCCCAATATTGTCTAGGATTAAATTATTCAAGATTACAATAATGATACTGAAGTATGTAGTAAGTCAAAGATAGGAAGTAAAACAAAATATTATACAATTAGTTATTACAAATACGTCATATTAATCATTGATCTGCCTGAATGTTTTAAGCAAGTCGTTCACCTTCGAGAGTCAAAACATTGACTAGGTAGGTACTTATGTATTATCACTTATTACTATCTGTAATACAGTTATATAATATAAACATCTGTTATTTATTATTTCCATATATGTACATGATAAATCCATATAAGTATATTCAAATAAAATATCAGTAAAGCTTTGTGTTACACGGAAATCGCAAGAGCTTACGGCGAGATATTCGATGGCCCGCAACTTAATTTTCTTTCTCTTTCTTAATTTTCTAACTCGGGTTTTTGTTTTTTTTGTTTTGTTGTGAGGTCTAGGGAGCTTGCATTCCTTATGTCACTGGGACCATATTAGGTCTATTGAGACTTTCAACCCAGGTGACATTTAACGTAATTGATATTATTTTCTCAAAACATCGTTTTTGTAATGAAAAAATAAGTTTTTCTTCGAATTAAATACATGGTTTTAAAAAGAAAAGGGTTATTGAAACGTAAAAGGAGTTTAATAAAAATATATTTTTTTTTTTTTAAAAACAAAAACAAAAAACCCAATATACTTATATGTATTTTAAAACCGAACATTAAGTAACGAGCGGAAAAATTAAAACAATCATACTAATTTCAAATTTTAAGGCTGTTTTTAAAATGTTTATAGGTAATTTTAAAATCTACAAAAAAAATTAAATCCATCTTAAGTTAAAAACATTTATAAAAATATTCTTTTAATAAATGCTCCAAGAAAAATCAAATTAAAATAAATAAGCTTTTTAATGTGCGCAGACAAAACGTCTGGCTTCTCGCGCAAACGTACAAATTTAGAAATTTGTACGTTTGCGCGATTTGTACGTTTGAAATCTCACCCTAAAATGCGTACCTACATCAATGAGTGTCGGGTTGTGGTCCCGTGGTTAGAGCCACGGACTCTTAAGTCATCGTTTCTCGGTTCGAACCCACTCTACCACAATTTGATACCTATTTCTAATAATGAACCGCTTAGGCTCACAGAAATAGTAAGAAATTGAAATATTTGTGTAAATAACAAAAACACAAATATTTCTCTTTAAAAAATGTATATGATATGAAATAATAGCAATATTTTTTCCTAGTAAATGTTTTCTAGTAAAACCCTCTTTATGAAATACAGACCTCTAGCAAATATAATAATTATCAATTTATTAGGTACCTTATTTCAGATTCTACGCAAATATTATATGGAAAAAATAATACGATAGGAAAAGCGACACAAAGACGTTTGATATTAGGCGGTACGTTTGCTAGATTGTCATTACAATTATTAGTCTTCAAATAAAATTTAAGAATGTCGACATGTATTCGCATATTTTATTGTATAAAAAATAAAACATCCTCATTAATAAAACAATCATGTACCTGCCTACGATTTAATATTGTGTGTGTACTTCGCCTAATGGCGGGAGATTTTTCTGCAATGTTGACATTTCAGTCACGCTGCCGACCGCAAGAAAGAAAATGTAAATATTTTTTAAACTGCGATCAACTGCAGACAAACAATGGTAGCATTGTTGTGATGTGACGTGCAAGAAAATTTTAATACAACATCACAAAGGATCCCAGCCGAAGGTTGATACGATTATTATTTAACTGTCAAATTAAATAAAAATATATGCTTATATTCTTAATTTAAGTAAAACATACATACAATGCTTAAATGTTGTGCATATAATTGTAAAAAAATATTTTTTAAAGTCTGATGACAGCTCTATTTTCCCGCGCAAAAAAACGCCACCAAATTCAATTCCGTTTTTATTCGTGGATTGTGTTCTTTATTCAATTGATTTTGTTGTGCAGATAGTTCTTAACTCAAAAAAATACCATTTAAACATTTTTATTATTAAGCTTATAATTTGACCAGATAATTTATTTACAACATTTTGAGTGTGTCCAAATACTTGTTCACAAAATCTGGATTATCTCCAATTACAGGAGTTATTTTCATATTATTTTTTAACATCTCATCAAAGATGAAGAAGAATATGGAAGTCTGGGCATTTCCGGGGCTGACGACCGTCATGATGTCAATGATGGGTAGAATTGGTGAATGTTACACTTGAGTAAAGTGATCACTTAAACCAGCCTATGACGGTCGTCAGCCCGTCCATAAATCCCAGACTTTCATCTTTGATGAGATGTTAAAAAATAGTATGAAAATAACTCCTGTATTTGGAGATAATCCAGATTTTGTGAACAAGTATTTGGACACACTCAAAATGTTGTAAATAAATTATCTGGTCTATTGAAACATAATGAATCTAAATATTTCAATGAAAATACTACTTAATTGCGTCCTATGTAAAATGTTCTTATATGAAGTCAGGACAGTTCTGCATTCAGGAGTAAGTTGTATAGTATGTTTGTCATTTACGAGTATATGTGGTTTTGAGTCACTTTAAGATCCACATTTTAGAACTGTGATTTGTGTTCTCTTAGTTGCTGTACATATAAATATACAAATAAATATTCGGGCCCTTACTTCTCACCCGGTGGTGCATAGGGCAGCCCATCATATCGTTGCGATATTCACTTGATCATTAAGTATATGAAGGCAAGGTGATGGTGAAATATATTTGAAGAGATACAGATGGCGTAGTTGGAATATCCCACGGTGATTCTTACTGCAGTATGGAAGAGGAAATAGAAGAAGATTAGCAGGTGAAAAATAGGAATAGTATCTATGGTCAGGTATCAGGGCACTCTGGTTTGCATATCCACACTCGTTCACTATTAGCAGTATTAGGGCATATTAGTACGCCCGAGAAACATCCATAAAAATAAGCTCAACATATGTCAAATTATTTTAAGATTTTATAGACTACTTTACAAATTATCGTTAAACTCATTGAGAAATCTAACATCGATTTTTTGAGTTTACGAATATTTGTTCATTGACATGAAAAATGTTCGTCATTTGCAAAAATTGGGATATTCGCGTCAATATCAAATATACATTAATGTGTTGTGGAAAAACCGAAAGCCATTGTGCGAAAAACCGACGATAATGATGTGTCGAATTTTCGACTACTCTTCCGCTGCGTTTGTTTGCAAATAATAGGTAACTAGTTAAATACCTATTTAGTAAAATATCGACAGTGTTCGGGAAAAAGGGTGTAACCCTCAGAAGACATTTTTTTACGGGAAATAAAATACGTTATTATTTATTTGAAATTAATTAAACATAAGTTTCTGCCAAGATATAGCAGTATTAAAAATAATTGTAACTTCATAAAAAGAATAACTTTTCAAAATATTTTTTTTATCAATATCGACGCTTACGCTGTTCTTTCTAAATACAGTTTTTATATTTAATGATAATTGTTCGTGTTCTGTAATACAGCGGATGGGCGCATGGTTACAAACATATTTTAGTAGGTATTCATAATAATATCACGTATGTTTGTGAATTTAAAAACGAGTCACTATGTGCTTGTAGGTACCCACTATATTCTACCGTAATACGTGGGAAAAATTTATATTATATGTATATTCAGAATGGTCAGTAATGACGTGATTAAAATCTAAATCAACAGATTAAAAAAATATGTTCTGTAGGATCAAATTACGTGCCCCTTGGAGCAATGATCATCTAATTATAATGAACGGTGCGAAAATGAATGATAATACATTTCCGCGGAAAACACGATATTACGTTTTTGTGTGATGTGTTTTTTAAATAATATTAATATTATCTACCTAAAACCAGTAAAGACAATGGCTTAAAATCTGTCTGATTTTCAATATTAAAATAAAATGTTTTAGCTCTACAGGAAAATAAACCTCCGTGGTTTAGTAGTTCACGCTTTTGGCTATAGTGTTAAAGGTCTTAAAATCGATTTCCAAGGGGAGTTAAATAAATATATATATATTTTTTTCAAAAAACTAATTACGTATTAATATTACCCTGGACTAGTACTTCAAGCGCAGGAGTGATCATTTTGCCTTCATGTACCTAATTAACAATCAAGATAACGCTTTTTCAATCTGATGCACTTTTTTGCACCGCTAAGTGCATATAAGGGTCAGAAGAAGGAATATAACCAGTTAATATGCCAACAGAGCTCCCAATTAGAGATTACCTCAAATTATTTATATTAAACCTAGTTAAATCTATTCCTTGTAACCGATAACTAAACACTCAATTTGTTCCAAATGAAGTAGGTACACATGTTTTCAATAATAAATTTCAAAATTAGTCAGTATCTGGTAAATCAGAATACCATGTAATACATATATTTAGTAAATGCATATCTTAGTAAATTTCAGTAGTTGTCTTGATATTTTACCATAAGAAAACAATGCAGAGTTAATAAAAAACTTATAGATAATCAATGTGAAAAAAATATGTCATTTTTAAGCTCCACGTATCTCTATCGACGACATTCATTTTTTTTTCTGTTAGATTACGAAAATAAATAATTTTTAAACAAGTAGAAAGTAGAATTTTATGCCTCTTGAAACAATAATACAAAGCGGTAGTATGATTTTGTTTGAGATAGTCGTAATTTTTAGATATTATAGGTGTCTCAACTTGAAATGAAACGTCTATCGTCTAATATATCATGTATATCTTCCGTAGGATGAACAATCATATTTAATTTTTCACAACTTTCCAATTTAATTTTTATGTTTTTCGCGAGGTAAAAAATCTACACGTAAAATATTAATATCACATTTTTTAACATTTCAATACAGAGGATTTATAACTCTACTTGTATGTGTAAAATAGTTCATAAGTACATATTATCTATTTACCTACACTGTACCATTTCGAAAAATACTTTTAAAACGTTTTCAAATTAGTCTTTGTGTATACCAAATATTATTTGGTGTATACATATAAGAGTCAAGAAATAAAAACACTTTTTTTTGTTTCCAAAATAACAACAAAATTATGATATGAAACATGTACCCATTGTCAAGGCCAAGGTGATATTTTACATGTGAATGAAATAATGCAGCAAGTATGTAAGTACGTTCGTCATAAGTCCGATAAAACCATAAGGAAATCACACGAGTCAATTATCTTATACTTATATTAATTACTATCCAAAGCCACGTAATATAGCAATTTTTAATCCTTTTTATTCAAGATTACTTATAAAAGAGTGAATATGAAAGTAAAAAGTTTGTTTTTAATATCCCACATTTCTCACAAATTTATTTAAAAAAAATGAAATCCGACATTGATTTTGATTTTCTGTAGTAAACATGATATTTTATTCAAGTTTTTAATGCTTATTTTTTTAAAATAAATATGTAAATGTATAAAAATTTCAAATAGCATACCTAATTATTATTTTGATAAATCTTTCCGTACGGATCCAGTAAATGCAATAATACTTATTTGGGACAGGAATGCAAAAACCTTACATGTAAGAATAAAGCGAAGATATTGACTTTTTTTGTATTGTACCATTAAAGTGGAATGCAAAAATAATAAAAATAAGTCAGAACAATCGACATGCATACACGAAGAGATATATCAATGTGAAATAAGCAAAGCAGTCTGCAGACATAAGTTTAGCAATATACATATCTTCTCTAACTACGGGAAGCGGCGTGATGGTTTATTAGTTGGCAAATACTTTTTTTTTATTTAAATTGTCGCTACATGCTTGTTTTCAGAGCCCTTTGCGTCCATAATAACTAATATACGGTCTTACTGTTCTTTAGGCTTTGTGCAGCATGTTATTGATCGTAGTGATCAACCGACGATCGCATAAGGTAAATAAACATCCATATTAATTTCCATAGATAATTTCAAAATGTCACTTAGCTGTCAAATGATTCGATTCTACTACCCATAGTACCTAACCTCTAAATCACAGTATTCAGCTGATAATCTTTACATTTATAGTAATGTTTAGTTCTATTATTTTCTACAAAAATACGACAAAATATTTTGCAAGTGGGCGTAAAAATTTGTGTGCTTTAATTAATTAATTTAGCTTTCTAATTCAATGTTTGTAATTGGGGATACCAATTATTTCATTTAATTGATTTTTCTTAAAGTTTTTTTAAAACACGTATACACAATGAGTGACGCTGGAGGTAGCGAGTCAAAGATGGATGATACCGAAATCATAAATAAAATAATTGCTCTGGCTCAGAGCAATCCTAAAGGCATATCGGACAAGGATATTTCTCAAAATATATCAGAGCTCTCTGCCAGTCAACGAGTTACCATCATCAATAAATTGTTGCAGCAAGGAAACTTCGATTTGTTTAACCAAGGAGGTGTACTTATTTATAGGTTGGTAGTTTTAGAATCTTGACTGTCTAAGAGGAAACCTGAGACTACAATCACTAGCAAAATGTGAAAACTATTACATTATGAAAGATTTTCAATAATAAGTCATTATCTTATTCTTACCAACTTTGGTGCTATTTTTTGCATGTGAAAGTTACTCGAAACAATTGAGCCTTTTTATTGTTAAAGGCTTTATCTATGTATTATCATCTCTCTCTCTGGTCTCAATCCTGCGGATTGGTCTGTAGCAACAGATGACATCTCTTTTGCCATTCTCGCCTATTATCATACAGTGACATCCAAATAACGTATTCCTGGAACAAAATCATAGCTGAACTAAATAAAATCATTTTGGCAGTTTCTAACTAAATCATAAGTCGAAATTGAGAATTTTAAATTGTGACCATTTTTACTATTAGAGTTTGATATGATTGCCGAGTTTTTACTGTTGTCCTTGATTAATTCATTAACACACTTCGGAAGGGTGTTTTTTACGCCAGGAGACCGTTGGCGACAGGATTTGATAATTATATACATATAGTTAAGACCTTAACAAAGAGACTGGTACATAATATTCATATAAAAATATTAAATATGTAATTCCTTCATTTCTGATTTTGAAAATGTAAAAATACCCTTCCCGTCCTTAAGCATCATAATCCACCGAAAGGATAAAAATACCTTTCCCGTCCATAGTGTCTTAATATAAATATAATTTCAGATTAAAGGATCCGACTAATAAAACCTCGGTAAAAGGAGCAGACAATGAAGAAAAAGTGGTTTATTCAATTATCGAAGAGGCTGGGAACAAAGGAATATGGATTCGAGATATCCGTTTCAAGTCAAATCTTATAATGACACAGTTAAATAAAATACTCAAGAATTTAGAAAATAAGAAACTTATAAAAGCAGTAAAAAGTGTCAATGTAAGTTTGATAGGAGTTTACCTAAATTTTAATGTGTATACGTATGTCAAAACAAGTTAAAAAATTTAGTATCTGAAAGAGACAGGTAAAAGAATGATTGATTAATATAAATGGTCAATATCTAAAATAAGAAGCAATTTTTTTATATCTAGGAAGTATTGTGATCATGATATGAAAATAAAGATAATGAAAGAGAGTGAATGAATCACTTCGGTATCACCGGCACGGTTTAAATGTTGCTTTTTTCCTTATTCTCCCGCCCTTTCCGCGATCCGATCAGATGGTGCGTCTTTTAAGATTTCTGCTTTTGCTGGTGGTAAACGATGAATTATTATAGTAGACAATGAAATAATTGTTAATTAATACTAAAATCTTATGTTTGAGGGTTGAGATAAAGAGTTGCGAGAAGATGGTCAAGATATACTCGGCATGATCACCTAAGCCAAAACTCTAAATCTGGTCATGTCATTAGTTGACTTAACTAATTAGCCTAATGGTTTGTATTGTAAGGAAGCAAAGACAGCCATATAAGGAAACCCTATCTCTCTGTTGTGGATAAATATTGCAATGGTTTTAGTAGTTTTTTTGCAATGTATTATTTACTTGAATTTCAGGCATCGAAGAAAAAAGTTTATATGCTGTATAATTTTGAGCCTGATCGGTCAATCACGGGAGGTGCCTGGTATCAAGATCAAGATTTCGAATCCGAATTTGTGGATGTTTTGAATCAACAATGTCACCGATTTCTACAACAGAGAGCAGAAAATTCTCGTAATAATCCTGCCGGCCCACTTCTGGCAAGAAATCTAGCATACGCCACAGCGAAAGATGTTCATAAATTTATAACCGATTTAGGAATCAGTAAGGTGAGAAAACTTTTTGTTTAGAATGTGTATAGTTAATTTTTGTATTATTTGATAGAATTTTTATTTAATCATATTTCAAGTCTGTTTTGTGACTTATCAGATCGAAATCAGTGACAGTATTTATGTTGAAAAGTATACAAAATATATAATACATACTGTAATTTTTTGTTTATCTTATCAATGCAATAGATAAAATTGCACTAAAAATGTGGATTAAGAATTTTTAATGAGAAATAGGTAATGTGAGCAACATCAGATAAATTTATATACTCAATATTTATATAAGTAAGTAATTATCATTGATTCACACTTCTAAAGTAAAATTAAAACTAACTTTTTTTTTTTAATTGTCGAATTAGATTTAAAGTAACTTTTTTACACTAAGGATTATTTAATTGTTAAAAACAAAGATGGAGTGGAATGAATGGCCAGTACACAGATGTTAGGCAAAAATATTTAAATTTGTCCTGTGTATTTTCGTAGACTAACTAACCATTACGCCGCTTCCCGGTATGGGTATGGAGAGAGAATATAATGTCACATCACTTTGTCTTTGCAAATAATCTTCGCCTCTTACACATTCATGTATCTTCCCATACATATCTACCAATCATTTCGACTTCTGACCTGACCATTTTCAATTATTCTAAATATGTGATCATGCCAAGTTTGCATCATGCTCGGTCTTCTTTTGCTCCTGTTTCCAACAACTTTCACATAAAATTGTTTTACTGTTCTTTCCTGCCTCATTCATATCCAAACCATCTCAACATACCTTTCTTAACTTTGTCGAGAATACTTATATCAACCTTCCATTCTTTCCCTATTTCACCATTCCAAAATCTATCATATATTGTTTCGCCGCACATTCATTTTAGTAGAGTTTTGCGTATATTTAAGTATTTAAGCATATTAAAGTATTATATTAGTAAAAATGTAAATTGTATGTCTATATCTATTTTTACTATTTTAAGGTATCTCTTGACATAGAAGATCTAGAGACTATACTTAACACTTTAGTTTACGATGGGAAAGCTGAAAAGACAGTAGCTCCGGATGGTAGTCGGCTCTACCGCTCGATACAGTCCCTTCTTCCCCCGCCAGGACTTGTGAGGATGCCATGCGGTGTTTGTCCGTTAATTCATAAATGCTCTAATAATGGACTCATTACTCCCCAATCTTGCACTTACATGACAGAGTGGCTTGATTGATAATCTTAATGCAATAAAACAATATTTATTTTATGATGTCTCTTATTTCTTCACTTTGTATCCTCTAAAATCTCATTTCTCATATAAACAAGTAGGTACTTAAATAAAATATCAATTTAGGAAGTAGAAAAAAATCAGCAAATATCAACAAGTATTTTTATTGTATAAATTATATGAAACATGTTTATATAAATACATATGTATATACACGGGATTTGGGTAACACAAGAAAATGATAGTTTCCTTTTTAACATTCGTAATATGCAGTAAGAATTATAAATATTTACAAGAAAACATCATTAACAAGAACAATCTAAAAATAATGTTATTATTTATTCAAGAATAAATAAAACACATATCCTATTAACTTGGGTGATATTTTTTTATAATATCTTGTTCATTCGTAGTGATTTTAATTTTTTTTTTTTGTGGTGACTATTCAGAGTTTTGTTTTCCATTCTAGCCTGGATAACTAAGAGACAAATGTATTTTACTTCATCAATCAAAGATTTTATTAAAAAAGAAAACTATTTAACAACACATTTGTAGTTATTACCGGTTACCCAGACACATATTAACTAATTGTCTTCCTCCTATAAAGATCGCTTCACATACATATTTCATGAAATATATATTTTGTCTTTAGACATTGTTCCAATTTAGTCAGCTGCTTGTAATTGTGACCGTATAATCTTGTTTATTGAACTACGTATAATCAAATCGAATTCCAGTGTATTTGAGTGACTAGAAATTTATGCAGTATTATTTAAATTATAGAGTAAATTATTAAAACCGTTACACCAGTAGTTATTTTACTTGTTCATTCAATAAAATATATTCGAGTTAAGGAGTTTTAAGAGAAATTGTAAAAATATGCTTCAATATCTCAGAATACTGTTTGTTAAGGAATTATATAGCTTAAAAATAACATTTCATTTGTATTATTTTACTCATTTAATGTTTTAAAACATACACATGAGTACAATTAAATCACAAACCTGCAAGCATTTTATTATATGCTACAGTTTGAACTAATCTAAAGTTTAAGATTCATTTAGTGAATAATTTGTTTTGTGATGCTGAATGATAACTAACAGCTACTGAAATTTCTATAGTAGCCCTTTGATATCGTGTTCAATATAGTAAAGAGCATCCATAATAATACTAGGTTTTTTGGCATAAAATGTACTTGACTTGTGCGCTACTGTTTTACCAACTTCAACCTGCGGCGTGTTTAAAATGTCTAACTCCACATAGTTTAATGACTTCATGACGACGCCTTTATCTGGAAAAGGGACTGATCCTATTTTTTCTGGTATATCTGTTTTAATTGTTGAATTACTATTCACTGGGAGTGCATTAGATCCCTCTGGAGGGGGCTCCTCAGGATCTGGGTCCTTGGGATCTTTCTTTTGCACCCATGGTTTAAGAACAACCCGGTTTTCTGAAAAAAGATTATAAGTAAATATATATTATTTTAATTTTTTACTCTTTCTGTACATAATAATGATTCCTTTGCAATAATAATATTTTGTATTTATTATATGATTTCATTGATTGAAGGACTGGTGAATTTTCTTTGTTGGTAACATGATTGAATGTTTATTTTACCCAAATTCAGATAAATAATCGAAGAAAATACATTGTATTGAATTATATCATAAGAAAACAAATATTGTTTTTTTTTTATTTATTAAAAAGTATTTATGATTTTGAAAGGATTTTTAAAAGCATTTTTACTTTTAAAAAAATCTATCAAATCATTAAAAAAAATATGGATTTTTAGACATGGTATACCATGTCTAAAAATCCATATTTTTTTTTAATGATTTGATTGATTTTTTTAAAAGTAAAAATGCTTTAAAAAATCCTTTCAAAATCATATATACTTTTTAATAAATAAAAAAAAACAATATTTGTTTTCTTATGATATGATTCAATATGTACAATGTATTTTCAGGAAAATCCGAGTGGTTTGCTTGAAAATAGAAATCGAGTTGTGACAGACTGGGATCGGACCTAAATACCTTACAATCTAACCTCAGAAGTCACAACCAGACTTCAACAACAATTAAAATTGTAAGCCTTGTTTTACAATTTTTTTTGATGGGTCAATAAAAATATTCAATTATTATTGCGAAACACCGTCATTAAATTATTACCTAAATCTCCTATAATACGGTGCAACTGTCGGATTTGAGTATCTTGACTTTGCACTGTAAAATATAAATCTTTAACAGTAGTGACTAAATAATTCATCTCTTGCAATCTTTCTTCTTCTTTGGCGGCTTCTTTTTTAGCGCTCCTGGGAAATTAAAGACAATATATTAGAATGATTTACATGAATGTCTGTTAATCTTTTAATAGTCGCATGAAATCAAAACTAGCAATGGGATGAATCAAATGAACAGAATTGAGCTAATAATAATAAATAAAATAATAATTTATATAGCACCATTTTTGTGATAAATCACCTCGAGGGCGCTTTACAATTACAGTTTTTTTTATTAATACATTCATTTACATAATTATTCAATTAATTTAAATTTTACTGAGTAAACATGATATACCACTATTTCTTAAAATCTATTGTGACACGTGTTTCAATGCATTCCGCATCATTTTCAAACACTGTGATGAATCAAAATTATGCAGAATGAATCGAAACCATAGCATTTATTAATATTACGGAGCAAAATTTAAATACAAACTTGGTAGATATAACTATTAAGTGACTGCCGAATCAATCAATGAAATTATTTAATTTTGAAGCCATTTTATTCAGAATTTATCTAAAAATTATTATAATTTATATTTGAAGCACTAACTTTGTGATTTTCTATTTTATAATTAAAATATAACTTCGTTTTAAAATCACTATAATTTATATTATAGTGATTTTACAAAAAAAGTTATATTTTAATTTTAAAAATTATTACTCGAGTTATTATAATCCAAAAACTTATTTGATAATAAACTGGATGCTTAAAGAATCACATTGGCAACAAGCATAAAAAGATTAATCATAAGAATGTTTTATTTTCTTTAACATAAAAATCTTATAACTGATTTACGTAATAAGATGACTGGATTACTCATAACACTCTCGTCATCATTCATCATTGACTTTGTGTAATACCACTTTAATTATCATTAATTATCAATTTAATTATAATTTATCCTTATCATTCATCTTTTACTTTACACAAATGTGAATGATGAATGATAAGGAGAGTGTTATATTACCATACTACAAAATTGACAATGCTTTTAATATACAAACTAGATTTTTAAAATCACTTACTTTTTTTCTTTTTTTTTTTAAATTATTTATTTGGCAGTCACCCAGTGAAAGGATGTTTCGGCCAGTGTCAAATATAATTTTTTTTTGCAAATAAAAAAAAATAATAGAAAATAATAATAACAATTTATACAAAATTTCATAGTTTAATTGCATTTACTTTTATCATTTTAGAAATTATGAGCGCAATTCTAGAATTAGTTTCAGAAAGAAGGGTGGATACTTGGGTGGGGAGTACTTAAACTCATCATTGATTCAAAATTGTGATTTTAGGTTATATATATATATATATATATATATATATATATATATATATATATATATATATATATATATATATATATATATATATATACATGCTTGTATTGAGAATTTTAGTAAACAGTAAATTAAAAAAATGTGATGTCAAGTGACAGTAATCATTTCTCTATTCTCACTGATTTAATAATTTTAACAGTATATTTGAAACAAATCGCGGGTCTCGCGATTAAATTAAGGTTTATGCATAGTTTTACTTAGTTTAAATTGCACATAATCAATTGATTCGGAATGACACGACTTAAAAAAGTAAAAAAGTGTTCATCATTGATTGATTAAAATTTATTTTTATTCATTCAAAAATATTACTAAATAGACAATAGTCTGTATACTTGGATAAGAGCCAAAAAACTTTATATACTCAATATTATTTGCTGTAGTTATGTCATCTGCTTTTTGTATAGATTTTTTCATGGGTATTCAGATACTTTGTAAAAAGTTAAGAAAAATATAAAAAATAATTTGTTGTATAATCTATTTAAATAAAATGAATAATACATAAGAGTTAATTTTAATGAAATCATTATGTCGTGACAATTGAAAGGTAAATACCTGTTGTACTCAAAAATAAGTACACCAGCTCCAATGAAAAATATGATACCTTCTCCAAGTAAATTAGCTCCTAGTTCGATTGCTTGCTGTTCATTCAGAGTTGGAATATTTACTGGTTTTCCTAGGTTCATAATCCACATTTTGGATTTGATTTCGCACCAATTATAAACTGAAAAAAATCCACGGGGGACATGTCATATCACCGATAATCTATTCTCTCTCATTACAACTTTAATGTTGAGCAACTTACATTGGGCAGGTGGCATACAGACATAGGTCCTAAAGAATCTATTATTTTTTGCCCTTTCCTTGACAATATTGGCAATAGGTTTACTGATCTGTTTGAAAAGTAAAACCCCTAATTTTATGGCAGGAAAAGCACCCACGACCATTTTAAAATTAAATTATAGTATTTCAAAATTTCAACACATTTACTCCACATTCAAATGCATAGAAAACGTTAGACAAAAAGTGACATCTGCCAAATAAAACCTAATGCTGCCAAGGAAAATAAATATTAATCCATCCGCATATCAGTTTTTTTTCAAAATATGTACACTAATACACTAATTGAATGTATCCCCTCCAGTAGGAAAGTAACCCGGGGGGGGGATGTGAAATGGTTTGTCAAACAATGAGGCGCTAATATTTTGCACCTGTTGAAAAGGGAACAAACATAAAAATAATCTATAAATGCAGAAAATGGTAGCACGCACTAAACAGTTTGATAATTGTGGTACAAATCAGTCCGACCAATCATAACGTTCGCTGGAGCTTACACTTTAAAGAGTCAAAGGCGTTCAAATTCAACCGAGCTGTAAAAATGAACTATCTCATAAAATTATAACTTATACTGTTTTACTAATAAATATGGTACATATTACCATTATGCACGTATTTTATCGTGTGTCTTAATAAAAAATGTGAGAAATTAACATGAAAACTTGAAAAAATAACTCAATAAAACATTACTTCTGGGATGTAAAGTTTTGATTTCTAGCTGATTTTAGTTGATATTTCAATCAAAAAAATAATTTTATCCTTACAGGGACATCTTTGGTCAAGTATCGTCAGCAAATTTGTATTCAAATTATAAGAAATAATGCTTTACAAATAGCTTTCTTTACTGATTTGTAGATATCACACGAAAGTATCTTTATAATATAAACTACCACGAATGGGGGCGTGGCTTAAACGGCGGCTGATTTGCAAATGTAAAAATATACCTACCGCCAACGGTTGGCGGCTGATAGGCCGATGGGTTTAAAACCTAACATAATTATATTCGAAAATTGACCTCTGAAAACGAGCAATAACTTTTCATATAATCCAATTTATTTATTTATTTGGAAAATGAAATAAAAATTATTTTGTATGTGTCTATTTTGCCTTTTTTACTAAAATTACTAAAAGCATCTCGATATTTAATTGAAATTAATATTATTCTGATAGCCATAAGCTATTAGGCAGGTGAACCAGCATTCTACAAATAGGAACTTAAAATTTTTCACAAATCATATTACATTTTTTTACTCTAGCAATACTATAGTTGTCGGTGAAGTTGGATGACGGTGTGGTTTTGTCAAAAAATAGCATAATAATCCGAAGCTTTGATTGGCGATGGTGAATATTTTTATCCTCAATAATAATAATTCTGAAATATCAAAGTCAGTGACATTATCCAAGTGCGATATTTTAATTAAACTTTGTTTTTTAGGGTCAAAATCAATCAGGCGGTGGTTCAGGTGGCGACAAAAAGGATGACAAAGATAAAAAGAAGAAGTATGAGCCCCCAATTCCTACCAGGGTTGGTAAGAAGAAGCGCAAGACTAAAGGCCCTGATGCGGCTTTGAAGCTTCCTCAAGTGACGCCCCACACTCGTTGTCGTCTCAAGTTATTAAAATTAGAAAGGATAAAGGATTACTTGCTCATGGAAGAGGAGTTCATTAGAAATCAAGAGCGCTTGAAACCACAGGAAGAAAAGATTGAAGAGGAAAGATCTAAGGTGACTATCATTTTATTTGTAAAGTCTTTGTTCCGAATATGGTCTATTTATATGATCTAGTAACAGTAAATGTTATGACTTAAATACTCTATATGTATGATACCTCAAACATGCATATCTTTTATATTGCATTCGTCATGATTTTTTTTTAAAATTAAAACTCAAGCGTACATTTTACAAAAACATGGGGATGATTTTAAGTGTTCTTTTGGAGTTCATCAACACTGCATTTATTGGTACTACTATTCTAAACCATAATTAATTATAACATTTACAACTCTAAATCGCTGTAAAGATAAAGAAACTTGGTTTTTGCAAGTGATGTGTTCCAATCTTCTCATTTCTTCTTCTTCTTTTTATTGGCTTTTCACCCTTCTTGAGTGTTCTAGCCAGTGTCGAGGTATTCAATCTTCTCATTTATGTTGCATAGATATAAATTTGATTTGGAAAAACTTTTGTTCCTCTTAGTTCTTATTAGATTTTGTTTGATCATAATTTGTTTGGTTTATTTAGGTTGATGATCTGAGGGGGACTCCTATGTCAGTGGGCAACCTCGAGGAGATCATTGATGATAACCACGCTATTGTTTCAACATCAGTTGGCAGCGAGCATTATGTCAGCATCCTTTCTTTTGTGGACAAGGATCAGCTGGAGCCAGGATGCTCTGTGCTCTTAAATCACAAAGTAAGTACATATTTTTATTAAACCTACTGTGTATTTACTTCTTCTTACCCTTACCGGCACCCAATGGTGCATAGGGCACTTTATCGTATTCACGCAGTGTTATCTTGACCAGTACTTACATAAAGGCAAGGTGATCACTCCTGCGCTTCAGGGACAAGTAATATAAAATAAATATTAGAGTGTAAAATCATTAATATTTTTTTTCACCCTGGGAGTCGAACTCGGGACCTCCAGCAGGGTAGCTAAACATGCTAACCGTTACAACACAGTGTATTTACTATCATTCTAAATAAATATAAAAGTATTTTTTCGCTTTAATATTTATTTGATATTACCCTGGATTGGTACACGTAGCGCAGAACTGACACCTTTCCTTCACATAATAAGCAATCAAATTAGGGTTGCATCAAATTGATGCAGTGTCCAATGCACCATTGGGTGAGGGTCAGTAATATGTATGTAGTATTATTTTCACATTCAGTGAATGTGAAAATAATATCACAGTCAGTGATTTGATTACTAAGTAATTTTAAATATTTTCCATCAACTAGTTGTACTGCCCTGTAGTTTATTTTATTTTTGTCCAATGGAGCAACGACTACTGATGAATATACTGGAACCGCCATATATTATTCTTTTCCTGAACCCTATCCACACCTGATGGCGCATGTGATCAAAGCAGTTTCAACTTGATCATTAATTACACGAAAGCAAGGTGATCAATCCTACGCTTCAAGTGCCAGTCTAGGGTATTGTAGTAAATTAATTCGTATTAGGGTGAAAAAGTCATTTTGTTTTTTCGATACCATGGGTATCAAACCTGGGACCCAATCCATTGTAGCCAAATACTCTAAACACCGCAGTATGGAGCTAAACTGATTAATACCAGTCTAATCTGTACATCGTTAGTAATAGATATACTGATATTTTTACTTAGCTTATTGTAATACATGCATTTCTTTGCTGTTCATTTCAATAGGTCCACGCTGTAGTTGGAGTATTAGGAGATGATACAGATCCCATGGTGTCCGTGATGAAGCTAGAAAAGGCGCCGCAAGAAACCTACGCCGATATCGGCGGTCTGGACACACAGATCCAGGAGATCAAGGAGTCGGTAGAACTGCCTCTCACGCATCCTGAATATTACGAGGAGATGGGAATCAAGCCCCCGAAGGGAGTTATCCTGTATGGTCCTCCAGGTACCGGCAAAACTCTCCTCGCTAAAGCTGTGGCCAATCAGACTTCGGCCACCTTCCTGCGAGTGGTCGGATCTGAACTTATCCAGAAGTACTTGGTAATTTTATTTATACTGACTTTAAATCTTGCATATTAATATTTGCGATGTGTTGTTGATTGTCTCTTAATTTTATGGTATTGTTTGTCCATAGGGTGATGGTCCTAAATTAGTGAGAGAACTCTTCAGGGTAGCAGAGGAACATGCTCCTTCAATAGTTTTTATTGATGAAATTGATGCGGTTGGAACAAAACGGTAAGATTTTTATAGTTTATGCACAATATATATATATATATATATATATATATATATATATATATATATATATATATATATATATATATATATATATATATATATATATATTTTTTTTTTTTTTTTATAATTTGAGGGCATTGAAGCAAACACAATCTTGAAACAATAATTTGTGAGTTACTCAAAGCGTTATTTACATAAGGCAAGCCTTTGCCTTCATGATATTCCAAGACAAAGAAATGTTAGGATTCTTCTGTTTCGAAACCAGTAGCTACCCCGCCACTCGTGCACTGGATCCGCTCATTTATGACCTTTTATAAATACATGTTCCTAGATAGTTATCAGGATAGTTCATTGCATGTTGGCACACCTGCGTTCTGTTACCATAGATTATAACTAGAATAGACACAAAATCTACTGTTAAGTTTTTTTTTAAACTTGAGAATTAAAATAAAAAATAACTGGCAACATTAAGCCCAACTATCAAATATATAAACCCAACTCTCTGCTATTGATATGATATATGCGAAAGTGGTATCTTAAAACAGATTTTGTAAATGGAATGCCATAATGGACTTTTCTTACAATTGTTCTATATGTAAATGACACATAATACTTGCCAGATCTGCCATACAATAAGAATAATGCGAAAAAGTTCTACAAACAAAAATATATTGAAGATAATCACATTCCTTTTAAGTTTTTTGTATTATGCATGTATCATAATGATAAAATAATTTCTTATCATGTTATAAATTACTATGCTTATTTATTTTCATTTGATACTCAGAACGTTTTAATGTTTTGTGTTCCTTTTTTCCAGATATGATTCAAATTCTGGGGGTGAAAGGGAAATTCAAAGAACTATGTTAGAGCTTTTAAATCAGTTGGACGGATTCGATTACAGAGGCGATGTAAAAGTAAGTACATACATGTTTTAAGGAATTCCAGTCACTGAGTTGAGAAAAATAATGCATGGAGTTGGTAAAAGAACGATGAAAGTAGGCTGAATTTAATCTTTTAGATGAATAAAGGACAAAACGATGTATGATAGATGTTCGAATGGTGATATAAGGAAAGAATGCGAGGCTGAGATAAGCATTATCAATAAAATTAAGATTAATGTGTTGAGATGCTTTAGAAACGTGGAACGAGTAAGTGAGGAAAGAACAGTAAAACAGATTTATGAGGCCAACGTAGTAGGAAATAGGAGCACAAGAAGACCGCGGAAAACTTGGCATGATCGAGTACTTCAAATACTTGAAAGTGGTCAGGTTAGATGTCGGAATAATCAGCAGGTACAAATGGGAAGATACATGAACATGGAAGAGGCAAAGATTGTTTGCAAAGACAGTGATGCGGCGATATATTCTCGCTGCATACCCCTGCAGAAAGCGGTGTGAAGGTTAGTTAGTTAATACGCATTATACAGCTGTTAGAAATTAGTGGCCAGAGAGTGGTTGTATAAATAGGCGCAAAATAAAGAATTTAAAAGTATAAGGAGTAGCAGAATTATATAATTACAATATTGTTTATTCATGATACTGTAAATTGGTGAAAACAAGGAAGACATAGGGAGTAGGATCAGCTAGGGAGTAGAGGGAGAAGTGGGAGAAAATCCAAAGAATGATTGATATGAATTATTAAGATATAAATAATATATATATCTCGTATTAAGATATAAATTATGTAAACTTTTTTTTATTTATTTTTTAGGTCATCATGGCTACTAATCGAATTGAAACACTGGACCCTGCTTTGATCAGGCCGGGAAGAATCGATAGGAAAATAGAATTTCCCCTTCCCGATGAGAAGACCAAGAGACGTATCTTCACAATACACACTTCCCGCATGACCCTCTCCACTGATGTTAACTTATCGGAACTTATTATGGCGAAGGATGATCTCTCTGGAGCTGACATTAAGGTATCACCTAGCATTATTTCAACTGGTATATTAAAGTAACGTAAATACTACCAAAATTTTTGAATACAGCTAAAACATATGCAAAATAGTTCATTAATTTAAACAACTGTTATTCTAAATTTATCATTATTCTTCTTCTCCGTCTTATTCCTCATTACTGAGGGTTGTGACCCTTGTGTAAGCAATGACTCATCTCCAGTTATCCCTTGACTGCGCTGCACGTAGCGCTCCAACCATCGAGGTGCCTGCTGCTGACTTAACTTGATCGGTCCATTGTGTAAGGGATCTTCCTCTCCCTCTCTTCTCCTCCAGGCTACCGATCACAACCAGTCGTTCCAGGCTATCCTCGTTGACACGCGCAACATGTTCAAAGAACTGAAGAATTCGTCGTGTACAGACATTGGCTAGAGTCAAGCCATCCAAGTGTAGTTCCTGACGAATGAACTCGTTGGTGCGTCTACCTGTCCATGGAAATTGGAGCATGCGCTTCCAACACCACATTTCAAAAGCGTCAATTTTTCTCCTTTCTTTTTCCTCTTTCTCCTTTATCATTATATGAAGAAAAAGAAAAATCTCAAAACAATGTTTTCATGTAAAAGTTTGTTTTGAGAATTCAGATTTTGAATTCTTCTATAAAATTTTTCTCTTCAACCAATATAAAACCTTCCAATAATGTTTTTTTTTACTTTTTGGCATACTTATTTGTTTACCAAGAGTCACAATGTTATTGTCATAAATTTATAATAATTTCAGGCTATCTGCACTGAGGCTGGCTTGATGGCGCTCAGAGAACGCAGGATGAAAGTAACAAATGAAGACTTTAAGAAATCAAAAGAAAGTGTCTTATATAGAAAGAAGGAAGGAACTCCCGAAGGACTCTACTTGTAATGGCGTACATTTAATGCTTTCACATCTTAAATACCATCGCTTTTATTATGTAAATCAAAAACAAGATAATATAAAAATAATTGTATTATTAACTAATAAACTTTTTTAGATCTATTCCTAAGTGTTCAATTTCATTTTCATATTTTATGTTATTTTGAGTCTTGATCCCCTTATGATGGTTCTTTTGAATTATGGAAACATCTTGGATTGTTCTGTTGAGTAAATCGCTGTTGAAGCATATTTGACAACTGCCCATTGTAGGTTTAATTTCACTTTTAACTACATCTTTTACTATGTTGGGTGAAGGTTCGGTGAATCTGTAAAGAAAGATTTTTTTGTTAACTATACTTGTAGTAAAATTAGATTAAGTAAGTAATAAACTTCCACAATGCTGGATGAAAAAGAAGATTTAATAAAAAATAAAACAATATTTTGTTGTTAAAAATTTAACTTTTGTTTCGCTACTTTTGGGACACTGTCAATTCGTATGACCCATCAGATTTTGTTGGTACATTTCTCAAAAAATGCTTTCTAAATCACACTTAAAGTAAATAAAAAATAATACATTTGCTGCTTTCGATATGTTTTATTTCCATTATTTATTATATTGTAGAGCAATAATACAGGTAATATAAACAAATAATGAAATGTAAGTCCTCAAGGAAGTTACTTTCTAATAATCTTGTACCCCGTAACAACAGATTTACGCCTTCACCTAAAAGGGACTCGGTTGACCAGTGACTACCTGGACTAGTGAACAATTGATTGGCTTGAGTGTTAGGGGATAGTATTCGCACCTTATCAAGAAACAAAAGCTAAATTAGCCGATAAGACAAGAAAAAGATAAGCTTCACAAACATTCTACACAGTATTTAAGTCTTATACAGATTATAATACAATGAAATATATAATATTTACATACGAAAAAATGACATATTAATAAAACAGGTAATAGAAAAGCTTCACAAACATTCTACGCGGTTTTTAAAAATAACAGTCTTGTACATAATGCAATCAAATGTACAATATTAATATATTTAAACAAAATATATTGATGAAAAATAATAGGTAAGTTTCAAAAACATTCTACACATACACTGTATAGACAGGTATACATAATATAATATGTATGTCCTTTTCTATTTTGGGTATTTTAATGAATCTTTGTCAGACGGGAGGAATATCTAATTTAACATACTCAACCTATAAAGGATTGTATTAGACTCGTTTTGTGTTTATAACAGCCGATATAATTAATATTTTCATTCATCATTTTCTTTTGGAAAATTCTCCTTCGAAAAAACATTTTCGTAAGTTGGCAATGAAGGACGTCACAGAAGTGATGGAGTTATTTTAATGTTGGTGTCATTGCTAAATTATTGGCGGCTCTATTTGTTGATGTCTATGATATATAAAAATATACTACCGAAACTAGTAAGCCTCAAAAAAGAGCTTGTGCCAATTTTAAGTTTTCCATAGGAAGCAGTACGTCGGAGTATAATGATCTGCTCTATGACACCTCTGATATGTTTGGCATAATTCATCTCCACTTCTGGCTTGGCTATGTATTCTTCGATTCCACCTCTTTTCTTTTTATTATTGACGTTAGAAAGAGACGTCCATATGAGACTCCTCAGGTTGAAATGAGCTGGACATGTACATGGACAGACTGGGGTGGGAGGACAAATTGCGAAAGGATGCGGAGCACCTTTTCCAGGTGGCAGACTGGAAGTCGGCTGCTGAGGACATTAGGGGTTGGAGGCAATTGTTGCGGGAGGCCAAGGCTCAATATGGGCTGTAGCTCCATCGGTGAAAGAGATTCATTGGAATGCCAATTGCTCTTAGCATTGTCACCATTTTTTTCTCCTTCTAACCAAAAACCATAACATCGTCACTTCGATATACTATTGTTTCGCCTAGTATTAATTGTGTTTTTTGTTTATGGCTGTTGGCATTTTTTTATTTGTCAAAATCTTTCCTGTTAAATATGTTTTCAACTTCAGCAATTTACCAGAAAGCGGAAAACTGATACAAAAACGATCAGTGAACATATGATTATCTTTTGATTTTGGAAGTGAATGCAATAAATCGCAAAAAGATTCTGGATGGGATGAATTGCAAAAAGATTCAGGTCTAATCAATTTCTCAGTTGTAAGTGAGCCATAATATGGAATATATAATATAGAATATCCACAACTGGAATCAGTCAATACATATAGACAAATATCCCATATAGTAAGCTTATTCGGATTATATTTCATGAAGCAAATTCTCTCCTAGAAACTGACTACAGATTTGTCATCAACTATTTTTCTTCTGGTAAAGAAGTGTTTTTGGAAACATTCATCAAAGTGCTTCGTATACAAACTGATTTTGTTAATGCGATTCTGAAGATTTGTTTGCTGCCGATCTTCGTTGTTGTGTAAATGTAGCATCCAATATATTTGTAAAAAAACATTCAAAAGAATTTTCTCACCAAAATTCAACTGTTAATTGGTTAATCTACCTCTGGAACTAGCAGTCACCCAACTTTGCATTTATTTTTACTAGTACATACAATGTTTTTTTTGGCCATTAGAACTTCTAAATTATAATGTGATTACGATCTTACTTTTGTATTCCATGGTATACTCCTAGATCAAATCCATTTTTGAAACCTTCTTCATAACCACTATCAAACCCTTCTTGAAATACTGATTCTCTGCCAATTGCTACTCCTTCTCGATATCCAGCCTTGCAAAGAAAAGTTTTTAAGTAATAAATTAGTGTTTAGTGTTACTTTATTAAAAATTAAAAACATCAAAGATGGGTAACTCAGAATATAAATATATCAAGAGCTGGTATGGATACTATAACTTGTTATTGAAGTTTGAATTACGTTTTCTGCAGATTTTGTCATTTTTATAAAATCATTCAATTTGTCATGATCATCTGCCTCCTGGAAGTGTTTATCAACAGCCATCACAGTATAATAATATGATAAAAGTAAATGAAAAGTAGAATAAGTAACAATGGGAAATATGAAGCACAGTGACAGATCACAAATTGTGTTAAATGACAGTAAATGTCAAAATGACAACGCCAGAATTAGTTAGTCTGTGGCCAGAACACCGTTGATTATTTTCCAATTCTCTATGGGCATCTGCCATGCGATTCCGTGTAGGCCCACATGGTTGAGTAGTAAAAATATGCATTTCATTGACCAGTCGCTATGTTAAAACACGTCAGGACTAATTTGCAATACTAAACAAGATTGAGCATGCGCAAACGTTATTTAGAAGAAAACAACCTCTGTTTTTTTTACATTTGATATTACCAAGGCTTAGATACCATTGAGATATGAAAAATATTGTTGATCCATACGTATTTGGATTCGTAAAGTTTATTTTTCAAGATTTCGATAAATAAGGTTCGATTTTTGCCTAGAATTTTCACTCATGAATTACATGAAATTTTAGTAACTTTAAACATAAAGAGTAAATCCACTCACAAGTAGGCATAGGCTATGAAACTTATAAAGTTGAAGCCTGAGTAGGGACATGACAAACGGTGTTGCATAAGCCGTAGCTAGATTTCAGAGTCACTTGGACGTTAGGTAACTAAAAAAAAAGATAGGTATGAAATCGTATGGTTAGGATTCGCGCGTACAATAGAAACATGAAATCGCACTGCCGTTAACTTTAAATTATAACCAATCTATTATTTTTCTGTATCTCTTGTTAGTCTATGGTCTCTTGTCAAATATGTGAACCGGAAAAGAATGTGTATAAAATGCTTGAAACAGGGGGGGTCGACTCGTAAACGTCAGATTGTTCAAAAAACGACCAGAAATGACGAGACACGCTAATACACTAACAAAAACACCGAAACGGGAACGAAAAATACGAGATACCAACAAGTTGTTTGAGAAACCAATACGAGATACCAACAAGTTGTTTTTAGAGAATTGTATCTGTAATATACTTGTTTGTAAATTGTTATATATTTTTTGTTTAAAAGGGCAGAAGGAACATTTAATAAATTGTGTGTTTTTCTGGAATTTTTGTCTGAAATATAGTCATTTGAAAATTCTCTTTTTTGTTTTTATTTAAAAGCATTGTATCGATTGCGATGTATCACACAAGTTTGAGTGTGTAATATTTAGTGAATATATAAAAAAATATGTATAAATGTATATATGTTTTTATAAAATATTTATTAATATATACATATATATATATAAAAAAAATAAATATATATATATATATATATATATATATATATATATATATATATATATAAATATATATATATATATATATATATATATTTACATATATATATATATAGATATATATATATATATATAAATGTATATATATATAAATATATATATATATATATATATATATATATATATATATATATAAATATATATATATATATATATTTATATATATATATATATATATATATAAATATATATATATATATATATATATATATATATATATATATATATATATATATATATATATATATATATATATATATATATATATATATATATATATATATATATATATATATATATATATATATATATATATATATATATATATATATATGTATATATATATATATGTATATATATATATATGTATATATATATATATGTATATATATATATATATATATATATATATATATATATATATATATATATATATATATATATATATATATATATATATTTATATATTTATATATATATATATATATATATATATATATATATATATATATATATATATATATATATATATATATATATATATATATATATATATATATATATATATATATATATATATATATATATATATATATATATATATATATATATATATATATATATATATATATATATATATATATATATATATATATATATATATATAAATATATATTATTTTACATTAAAAAAAGCTAATAAGTCTGATTATTTGAACAGAAGCCTCAATAAGAAAGACCGTAGAATAAAAAAAAAGAAAAATATTTTAGCAATTCGGCGAGTGACGAATAAGTAAAAAGGGTTCGAATGTAATTTATCATTCAGCGGCTGAGTTTAGAAACTACTAATTGCCTGAACTCTTTTCATAAATGTCGCGTTTTAGCCGTGACCTCTATATTTTTGTTTACAATGAAATAAATAAATGTTGGTTATAAAATTCCTTTTTTTAATATTGATATTATAATTATGTTAATATGTAATAAAACAAATTTTAATATAAATATCATTTGGCCTGAAAAATTAATGGTAAAAATTTCGCCGGGTGGATCCGGCCGCGCCCAGCCGGGAGCTAAGTACCTTCAGCCGGGAGCATCGATTACGGTTTTATTATGTTGCTTGCAATATTTTTTTATATTTTTACTGTTGCCATGATATTGTTAGGAAATCGATTTCGCTTTGAGATTTGCTCTATTCCTCTACATACATCTGCTTTGATTAATTTTTATTTTCTATTTTTATATGTTTTATACGTCTATTTTTATTTTCAATGCCTTAAACATCTTTATTAATCTTTTTCGGTCTGCCGGAATTCATTAGGATTTTTTAAAGATAAAATTATTGATCCGTGTCTGCATATGCTTTTATAAATTTTTAACACTACACTACACTTTTCTCTATGTATGTATTTACGTACCCACTACCTACTTACCTGTAAGTATTTATGCGATGGATTTCCTTCTACAAATAAAAATTATTGCGAAATACACAATAAAACACCTTTTTTAATTTTAAATAAAACATGTAACTTAAATTTTTTTTTTTCTTACTTAAAAAAATTAAAGAGATCCTTGAGCGTCATGAGATTGCGCCAATTTCGTTTTATTTGGTTAAAGTTTATCTCCTCTTCGGGTTATTTGTAATCAATTTCGCGTTTTTTTTTAATATATGCATTACTGCACTAAAACCTTTCTCTTCTAAATATGAAGATAGAAAGGCTATTATAGGTAATTTCAATTCTTCCCACAGAATTAGGTATTGATGACGAAAACGTACCCAAAAATCAATATAAACACATTGATTACATATTATTTTGGTTTATTTATTGACTTGGCGTTTAATTTGTAGAACTCCATTTTAATTTATGTATTAATTTTAAATCAAACACAGATTTTTTGAGTCTACTAAGTTGTATTTTATTAATAAAAAACACATAAAAAATTATACTGTGACAATTGTTTCGCCTTGTTAGGGCATTATCAAACGAATGACCATTCGTTATCCATGAATTATCATTCGTTTGATAATGCCCTAACAAGGCGAAACAATTGTCACAGTATAATTTTTATGTGTTTTTTATTAATAAAATACAACTTAGTAGACTCAAAAAATCTGTGTTTGATTTAAAATTAATACATAAAATATTATTTTTGCTTCACAGTCATTTTGCAGATCAATAAATTACTCTTTTAAATTTGGACTAACACTTTCTACGTCTGATAAAAATGGATTGATTAACCAAGCTGATATCAAAAGTTCCTGTTAGTCTTTGAACCGTATTATCATATAGATTTATATTATCCACTGACACTTCGTGATGGAATTGCATTTTTAATTTATTATTAGATTAAAACCAATATTTTTAGCTTTTCCACTTTTTTATTTGACCAGCGACCGGGTTTCGTCGTTACCGACATCATCAGACTGGATCTGATGATGTCGGTAACGACGAAACCCGGTCGCTGGTCAAATAAAAAAGTGGAAAAGCTAAAAATATTGGTTTTAATCTAATAATGTATTATCATATCTTCGATAAGGGCATTAATGTGGCTATGATACTATATGTCTTTTTTAATGGGCCCTTGTTTTATATGAAGAACTTGATAATATTGAGTATTATGCCAAAGTTAAAGTTAAATTTTGCGTATGAAAGTGTAGTTTTTCTTTATTGACACAACGTTCCCTTGAACCTCCCGCTCCCTTCTGCAGCACCCCCCAAATGCGAAAATTTTAAAAACGCCTAGCCAGACTTCCAAAACGTCCAGAAAGGGGCGCTGGCACCCCCGATAAGAAACATAACTTCAGGAAGTGGTGGACACTCCTTCTGTCCTTTTAAAATATTGTGTTTTCTGGAATTTTATATATTGTATATTATAGTAAGTCAAAAAAATTACCATTACCATTTACCGTTGTACGGCTGAGTTGAGTAACCATTATTAAACTGAACTTTTGAACTCAACTAAACGCCTAAACTCTTTTTATAAATGTCGCGTTTTAGCCGTGACCTTTCTATTTTTGTTTACACTGAAATAAATAAATTTAGATAGTGAAATATCTTCTTTGTAATATTAATATTATAATTTTGAAAATATGTAATACAACAAATTTCAATATCAATACCATTTAACCTGAAAAATTAATGACAAATATTTCGGCGGGTGGATTCGACATTCAGCCGCGGCGAAGTCACGCCCAGCCGGGAGCTTAGTACTAGTAGCCGTTTACGTCACTTCCGGCCGCTGGCGAATATCACTTCCAGCCATAAAAAATCGAGGTAGTTGGCGGTCTTTATATAAATAGTTAGTCTGTGGCTTGAAATTTTGTGGGTTATCCGGGCTTCTCGTTAAAATTGAGCTTTACATAAACTAGTAAAATAGATTAAAGTAAATCCTGTTCCATAACTGTATGGTAAAAAAAGTAGTACATTTTTTTTAATGAACTCATCCTGTAACTAAACTAATTTCAGTGATATACGTATATACAAAACACTATAAATTTACACTGACTGTCACTGAAAGACTGTAACCATGGATTTAGATTTGACGTCTAAGATTGATCAAGCCTGCATCACCGCCGAAGAATTCACCAAATTGTATTATAGACATATGGATAAAAGCAGACATGTAATAGGCAAGTTATATATGAATACTGGTATTTTGGTATGGAACGGAAACGGCGCTACCGGGAATGAAAGAATTCAGAAGTTTATATTGGATTTGCCGGCTTCCGAACATGTACTGAATACTCTGGACGCTCAACCTATTGTGGAACCCACTATTGCTGTTCAACAAACCTTATTGATACAAGTGAGCGGTACTGTGAGGTACCAGGACTATCAAGACAAAGCAGAAAAAGCTTTCCAGCAAACCTTCATGATAACGGCACAAGGAGATAAATGGAAAATTGTCAGCGACTGCTTCAGATTGCTTGGTTTCGGATTGTAACCAACCATGACAATAAAGCTAGATCTGGTTGGATTTTTTTGATCAGATCAAATCCGCTTTTTAAAATGTTGGGAATTTGCTGGAGTTTTTAAACGATGTTTTGCAGTGTATAAAATTGACTGGTGTATAGGTCACACGTGGAACATTAAATATATTTACGTATCATTTGATTGTGAACCTTGAAATATACTATCCGAAGATTCCCTTTTTGTTTCTATTTATTCCTTCTAAATTAATGGATAACCCTATTTTATTATTAATGTTTAAATTGTGTGAATTAGACAAAAATATCGAAATCTTTTAGTACACAACCACGATACCATGTTTGATTAACAATAAATATGGGAGTCCAACACTGCAATATATTGTTCCGAGCATTTTTAATTTGTTGCCGACGGATGTTAGAGGTCAAAATAAAATAAGGAACAAAGGCAAAATAAAGGAATGGGACCAAGAGCTAATTTTATGAAAATTGTGAAATGTTAATGTTCTTACAACATTTTGAGTGTGTCCAAATACTTGTTCACAAAATCTGGATTATCTCCAATTACAGGAGTTATTTTCATATTATTTTTTGACATCTCATCAAAGATGAAGAAGAATATGGAAGTCTGGGCATTTACGGGGCTGACGACCGTCATCGGCTGGTTTAAGTGATCACTTTACACACGTGTAACATTCACCAATTCTACCCATTATTGACAACCACACTACTCAAATTCTTGGAAGTTCTTTACATATGAACCAATTTAGAAACCTTGTTCTTGAATATACTAATATAAGAGTTTCTGCTTAATAAAAAGCTTCTTTACATCTCACCAATAGATGTCTCTAGTGAAGTTCTAGTGATTCAAGAACAAGGTTTCTAAATTGGTTCATATATAAAGAACTTCCAAGAATTTGAGTAGTGTGGTTGTCAATAATGGGTAGAATTGGTGAATGTTACACGTGTGTAAAGTGATCACTTTAACCAGCCGATGACGGTCGTCAGCCCCGTAAATGCCCAGACTTCCATATTATTCTTCATCTTTGATGAGATGTCAAAAAAAAAAAATAATAATAATATGTTAATATTCTTAATTTTTCTCTCTTTTTTGTGTGTTAAAATGTTTTTTTGTGTGTAAAATGGTTAAAACAATGAAATATGTATTAAAAAAGAACTCCACTGACAAGACACACAAGGTAGCTTGGTGGGTCTCTGCAATTTTTAAAAAAAAAATTGTTTAATATTATGATTTAATAAATGTATACAATTTATGTAAATAAAATAAAATGTACTATGTTATTATACATTTTATAAAAGTTACGCGAGTTTCTAACCACTATTGCACTTTTCAACTGCAGGTTTCTTAGAGGTTTTAGTATACTGGGTACATCCAAAAACCAGTAAACTATAAGCTAGATGGTTTACACAAAAATTAATAAGCTTTTATTTTGCCTGCCTGTGTAGGTCAGAAACTCCCAATCCTCTTTAGAACTTGCTTGAACTTATTAAAAATAAAAACTAATATGTATTGAGTTCACTGTAACGAATAAAATTCAGCGAACAAAAATATTTTTTCTACAAATAAAATTTATTAAAAGTTATAGATACATAAATTTTACATAACTTTTAATTGTAACTTTTAAAGTCTAATTTTACTTTTTCAGTTATATCTTTAACCGACAAAAGTGTTCAATAACGGATATTTTACAATTTTTTCCTTATTTCTTGTAAAGTTTCCAAATGATGTTTGTTATGTTGTGGAATATGTAACAGGAAATAAGTCATTTAAATAAAAATAAATAAAAGTACACCTTGCTTGATGACTTATTAAATATTTATTAATATACAATTAAATAAAATAATATATACAATTTCTAATTCCTAACAAAAGCTAAGCTGGCAGTGCACAATGGAGTCCTGGTAGCAACCCTAGCATATGGAAGTGAAGGATGGAGTTGGCAAAAGAAGGATGATAGTAGACTGCAGTCAAAATGCGATCTCTCCAGTCGAATGTGCGGCAAAACAATGTATGTATGATGTTTGAATGGTAAAATAAGGAAAGAATGCAAAGCTGAGAAGATAAGGATTATCGATAAAATTAAGAAAGGTATATTGAGATGGTTTGGACATGTGGAACAAATAAGTGAGGAAAAAAGTGTAAAACAAATTTATGAGGCGAACGTAGTTGGAAATAAGAGTAGAGGAAGACAGAGAAAAACTTGGCACGGTCAAGTATGTATGTTAAATACTTGAAAACGGTCATGTCAGGATTTGAAATAACCGGCATGTATGTATGAGGATATCCATAAATGTGGAAGAGGTTTGCAAAGACAGTAGTGTGGCATTCTGATCTCTCTGCCTACCCCTGCAGTAAGCGACATAATGGTTATTTATATCTAATTCATTCGAGGTTTCTTTTCTGGTGGTGGTTTCATGCTCTCTTGTTTAATGTCCAACTGGCCTGAGTTTCCACTCGAAGGTCCGTTGGCAACAGTTGTCACTCCGTTTGTTACCGGAACAGTGTTGCCATCCACGGGCTCCTGTTTTATTGTAACATTGGAAACATTCTCTGGTGGTTTGGTATCAGAATTTCTCTCTGTAGTATTTTCAGTTTTAACAGCAACACCATTTGTCTGAAAAATAAAAAAATATATAAAAGCCTTGTTATCACTTAAAAGTTATAATAAATATTAATTTTTCAATTAAAATAATAGTTTTTTCAAAATGCTTTTTTAATATTACACTGGACTGGTACCTGAAACGCAAGACTGATCACCCTGCCTTCACATGATCAACGATTAACTTAACATTGTATCAATTTGATGCAGTGCTCTATGCACCATTGGATAAGGATAAGAAGAATAATTTAATAATGGAAGACTTTCTAGCCAGGTTTGTATAAAATCTTCTAGAAACTAGAACTAGGTCAAAAAGCTGAATTGAACAAAGATGAATTTTTGCTTCATTATATGTCCGCCTCCGTAGTGTAATGGTCAGCACGCTCGGCTACCGTTCTGGAGGTCCCGGGTTCGATTCCCAAGGGGGGTAAAATAAATATAAGTGATTTTTTCACTGTAATATTTATTCAATATTATTACCCTGGACTGGTACCTGAAGCGGAGGGCTGATCACCTTTCCTTCATGTGTAAACGATCAAGATAACACTGCGTTTATATGACGCAGTGCCCTATGCATCATTGGGGTGCGGATAAGGGTTTTATTACATATTACATATGTACAGTGCCAGCTCACTGAACCGAACGCTCCGTAATCCGAAACGCGCTATAATCTGAACGATTTTGCAGTTCTGATGACGGCAAGCAGCGGATGCCTGTTTCAACTGGGCTAAATAAGTCGTCCAGAACACAGAGGAATTGATGGTTTTAAGCCGATTGCGTGATTTAGTCCTTGTCTTAATAATTGAGCACTCCGTCTCCTCATCGATTCTATTGCATTTAATGCCATGCACAGAGACCTCGTGAATACTGCGCATAGAGCTTCTCCAGTCATCCGAGTCACCATGAATTCCCACCAACCTCAACATGGCATTAAAAAAATAAAAGATTAATGCAAACTATTTTTTTCTCTCAATAATTCTAAGGTTTAACTATAAATTATCAAAAAGTTGACCAATTCAAGACATAAAAAGGAGAGTGAATGCTGGGAACAAAGTGAATGGTGCACTGAAATCAGCTATAGCAAA
Source organism: Brachycentrus maculatus (assembly GCF_059751285.1). NCBI lineage: Eukaryota > Metazoa > Arthropoda > Insecta > Trichoptera > Brachycentridae > Brachycentrus > Brachycentrus maculatus. The sequence continues at coordinate 2,230,011 of NW_028280804.1, forward strand.
TAAAAACCTATCAGCGGAAGCCAAAGTGGCAGTGCACAACGGAGTCCCGGTTCCAACTCTAATGTATGGAAGTGAAACATGGAGTTGGCAAAAGAAGGATGAAAGTAAACGGGATGCAGTCGAAATGCGATCTCTCAGAAGAATGTGCGACAAAATGATGTATGATAGATGTGCGAGTAGTGAAATAAGGAAGGAATGCAAAGCTGAGATAAGCATTATCGATAAAATTAAGAAAGGTGTGTTGAGATGGTTTGGACATGTAGAACGAATGAGTGAGGAAAGAACGGTAAAACAAATTTATGAGGCGAATGTAAGTGGAAAAAAGAGCAGAGGAAGACCGAGAAAAACATGGCATGATCAGGTATGCCAAATACTTGAAAGTGGTCAGGTTAGGAGTCGTAACAATCGGCGGGTATGTATGAGGAGATGCATGAACGTGGAAGAGGCGAAGAATGTTTGCAAAGACAGAGTGGTGTGGCGTTCTATTCTCTCTGCCTACCCCTGCGGGGAAGCGGCGTGATGGTTAGTTACTTAGTTTCTTTTGAAGGATTGACACAATAATGATTATAAGTACAGAGAATGTAAAAAGTTAAACTCACTACTGGTTTGGTATCTGATTGTTGTGCGGTAGGTAGAGGGAATTGGCGCACAAGCTCGGCTAGTAACATGTCCACTCTTTGCCTCTGGAATAATGTTGAAGGCTCTTCTTTAGGAACAGTTATAGCCTCCTTTGGTGTGCTTGTTTGAGAGGTTGAATTTCCTAATATGCTGCGTTCTAACCCTATAGAAAAATATAGCTTTTCAAAATAAAAACATACTTAAATACTTTATTACCTTAGTAATGAACTACTTCCTTAACTCACCATTATTTAACATTTGATAAAAGGGTTGTTTTTATAACATTCATATGTTTTTTATAAAAATATATCCCTATTGTATTTTTACTAAAATAGTCAAAGGCAGATGACAATGTTCTTTCTTTACATAAGAGAATACAAATAAAATGTAGAAAAAAAATATGATGCTGAAAAGTGGGTTGTTTTTTTCCATAATTAAAAAACCATAGCTATGTTTTAATTTTGAGGGAGAAAAAACGTATGTTTATTAACAACAACTAAGATGAGAAAGAGTAAATTAAGGATTGTCAATTTAATTTTGGGTTCAACAATCTTCAGGCTTCATTTATTGATTCGGTAATCACTTGGTGGTAATATTTTCACATTTAATAATTCAACATTTACTTGGTAAATACATACTATAATTCTAAAAAAATATATTGTGGCAAATGTTTCAAAACACTCAACATCATTATCATTTACTTTAGTCTAATTTGATTGTTGTGTCCAAAGAACGTTGAAGGATAAGGAGAGGGTAAGAGCTGTTTTTTATTTTTTATCAGTGGGAACATGGACAATATGGGGAGTATTCTTTAGATAACCAATCTGAGATTACAAATAGAAGTCAGAATATAGCAGGTATAATATTTAATGACTTGAAAAAAAAATTAAGAAAAAAGAATCTTAAAAATACCTGTTTTGCTCGGTTTAAAATCCCATGAGTAACCTTTGCTAGGGTGATATCTGGAATAAGAAGTAGCTTCTTCAAAGGATGATTGCAAATGATGAACTGCGGATAACTGAAAAGAAAGACAATCAATCAATCATATTTGCAGATGGCATTATGCAAAAATTATATAATTTTAGTATTCTATTAATCAAATGTATCGATGCTTCGATTAATTGATGAAGAAAAGTTAATTTGGTACATTTGTTAATCTGTGGAGCTGTGCCAATGTATTCATACATTGAGACATACATCTTTTTTTTCAAACCCTTATCCGCATCCCAATGGTGCATAGGGCACTGCATCATATAAGCACAGTGTTATCTTGATTGTTAAAACATAAAGGAAAAGTGATCAGCCCTCCGCTTCAGATACCAGTCCTGGGTAGTATTTTAAAAATATTAGAGTGAAAAAATCACTTATATTTATTTGATCCCTCCCTGGGAATCGAACCCGGGACCTCCAGAACGGTAGCCGAGCGTGCTGACTATTACACTATAGAGGCGGACATTGAAACATAACTACTCATAAAGGAGTATGCATGTGTTGATCCTAGCATTTTAAAATATAATACAGACAAAAATAGTAATTAAAACAAAATAGTATAAATGTTCCGGAGTGGTGATTAAAAACTGGATACAGAAGTGTGTGTTTTCAACCAGTGCAATGGACAGATGACTAAAAATGACACTGTTAAAATTACTTGTAAAATAATTATAAAAAATTACCAATCGGGAATTCAATACACTGGCCAAATCAGGAGCCTGGTATACAATTCCTGCAATGATATAGTAGTCCGCCAACGGGGTTGCTTGTGTGGGGGAGTGACGATGCTGTTTCCTGATCACATACAGAATTGGCTCCTGGACATGAAGAAGGATATATTCCAAACCCGTCATATTGCTACAACCAAAATAATTATAAATGTTTTTAAAAATGCAATTAACCCTAAAGGTGGAGACTGACCGGAGCATTTCGTCGTAACATAATGTCGTAACATCGCTCGCAGCGAGCATCACCGAGCATTCGAAACTATGGATGGAGCGCTTGGCTCGGTGTACTGACTGCCTGAATGTTCGCATCGTTGCGACAAAATGCTCTGGTCAGTCTCCACCTTTAAACGATCATGCGCCGCGTGTAATAAAGGTAGCGCCCTGCCCAAGCATTTTTGTGAAATATTCGTGCGACTTGCTACCTATGCGTAGCTGTTATAAAAATAATTATATCTCTAAAATTAGTCATCGTATTTAGGTAAAATAAAAATATTATCAAAATAAAAGATTTTTACAATTGCCTTTAGATACTTTCGAGTTTAGGACCCTAAAAAACCGCTTTATTTTATTACAGTCCGCCTAATAAAACACAACACATCTCCCAAGAGTCAACCTTGTAACACTAATATTACATATCATGACTAAAATATATAGACCATTAGAAAATTATTTAATTGTAGTAATTATTATCCGCCTCCATAATGTAATGCTCAGCTACCGTTCTGGAGGTCCCGGATTCGATTTCCAGGGGGGGGGGGGTCAAATAAATATAAATGTTTTTTTCAGTCTAATATTTATTCAATACTAACCCTGGCATGGTACCCGAAGCAGGGGGCTAATCACCTTTCCTTCATGTGTTAACCATCAATATAACACTGCGTTTATATAATGCAGTGCCCTATGCACCATTGGGGTGCAGATAAGGGTTGAGAGAGAGAGAATTATTATATCCCGCATTTTGAAAAACAGACAACATTATGAAAAATAATTTGTCATCGTGTATTAAATACATAATGAGAAATTATATAATGTCATATACATTGAATTTGATGGCAGCACACCTCGCTCACTCCTTTCAAGAACGTCATAAATTAAAAATCGTCAATTTTCAGTTGTGCATATTTTCGGAATGCCCAGAAAATGTACTATATCCCAGCAAAAGAGGCATATTTTTAACTTAATATTTACCCGCTACAGGGCAGAAAGTGTTGTTTTTGCATTTTGAAGAAAAGGTATTGTTTAATTATTTTTTTAAATTTTACTAAATATTTTTCAAATGGAGAAAAAACCTTCAATTTTTATCTAAAAAGATCTGTTGCACAGTAAAAAGTTCAATAAGTGCTTTATATTTACTTTTAATACATTGTATTATATTTTTAAACTTGAAAAATGATCTGAAAAATCGAGTTTTTTTTATTTATGACGTTCTTGAAAGGAGTGAGCGACCTGCATCCGGCTCACGGCACACCGGTTGCGGAGCACTGCCATAAAGGACCACTGGGCGGCTAAAAGGTAATTGTGCCATACCATTTTGCAATCATTAATTGATTGTCCTGTTTATTATTGATTTTATACAACAAATTCAATCGACAGAAAAGAAAAAAAAATATTTTCCAAACCAATGACAAAAGTATTAAGACTTACTTTAGTTGTTCAGGATTAAGCCTCTGCATTTTGACTATCTCGTTATTACAAGTCCTATCGAAGAATGGGTTCGATCTTTCAGAGAAGTAATCCATGATGTTTGTTGGGTTAAGAATTGGGATCCAAGCAGAGTCATGCCACGATACTCCCAAGGGATTCTCAGCTGCCAAAGGCATGGCACCTATTCGCCCTTGCATCATTTTAAATTTAGTTTTTTAAACTGATAAATCCAATTTTATATAGTACTACTGTACTTTTCTGTAACAAAAATACAAAAATAATATTATGTTTACTGCCATCCCGCTATTCTCCACTTTTTTTATAAATTCAAATAATGGCAACAATGTCAAAAGCGTCAGCTAAACCTAAATATGGGTTAAGAGTGTAGCTTGGTGTCTGGTTTTTATACAGGTTGCTCTCTGTTTTAGTGGAATGTATTATATTTGACGTGATATGGTGGTCATATTAGATACATACTTATGAAGTGCTAGAAGATTTGAATATTTTATTAAACCATACTTATAATATATAAAATACAAAAAACCAAACATGACAGGTTAGTAAAACGTTGCCATACTGACGTTAAACAAGTTCTTGACGACATTTATGTGGTTTAGTACTTCATTAACGGGGTGAATTGTTATTTTATCTCTTTGATAATAAATACCCACCTTTAGTAATAAAAAAACACCTATTTATATTTTTTCCCCTGGTATATGTTAAACATAAATTATACTAAAAATGGAAAGTCTTTAGAAGCAAAATGGTTTTGCGAAAAATTTCAACAATGTCTACGAATATTTAAAAAAAAATGTGTAGAAGGGTCTAGGCTAGTGAAACTCTTGTTTTTATTTTTGAAACCATTAAAAATAAGAAATAATGTACACATCAACAAGTTCTAAATAAAATATTCATCATTGTTCAATAATAGTCTATCACAGAGAAAATAATGTTTGCAGTAACCTACGAATATAAATGTTTTCATAACTTTACAGATATTGATGAAGAATCGTTAACAATTGTACCTCTTCACCATCACCCTGAATACATAAAACAGTGTTGTGACCTTATCAATGAAGAATGGCCGCGAAGCGAGACAGCAAGAATGTTTGGATTGCAAACATCGTGTGACAAAATGCCTACTTGCCTAATTATGTTAGATGGGGATAAAAAAATTATCGGACATTGCAAATTAACACCTATACCGAGCATACCAACAAGCTGTTTCATCGAATCAGTTGTTATCAGTAAATCTTTAAGGGGGAAAGGTTTGGGTACATTTTTAATGCGAGCTAGTGAAGAATACTGCAAAACTTGTTTGTCCCTCTCAACAATTCATTTATCGACAAAAGGTCAAGAAAAGTTTTATGAAAAAATAGGGTATAATATTTGTGAACCAATTTCTATATATGGAAGTTTTACACCGGTTAATAATAATATGCTACCTTTTCGAAATATTGGAATACAAAATCAAAGTAAAGCAATATTATCACCAGCTCCGCCACCACCCCTACCACCTTCAATTGAAATAAAAAATCCAAAACCAACTAAAACATATATGGTGAAATCAATTTTGCTATGAATATATATTAAATATTTTAAAAATTTTTGTTTTTACTAAGATCATATTCCGTTCATAATCTGCATTTGCTTCGATTAACTTGTCTTTATATGTTTTTATAATGTTATATTTTAAAGAAAAAAATCCATTTAGGTCACAAGGTATTTTAATTATATTACAATTTATATCTGTTTATTATGAGTTATGTGAAATTTTTATTGACTATAATTAGTAATTACCCATTATCGCTACTGAAATTCTAATAACAGCTAATAGTTTCCATAAAAAAAATTGGAATTCGGTAATTCAATGCAAAAGTAAAACCAAATATAAGTGTAAATAAATACAGAGGACAAAATACTACAAAGGTTAATCCAAATGTACATATGTGTATGAACAGTGGCCATAAATATCTTTATTCATGATTATTTTATTTTACGAAATATCTATATAATAAATATTTTGCTAAACATTAGCCAGTCCCAGAACCTTTCCGTAATGTTCAGGTTGTGTTAGACACTCCACCAAAAATTTTCCAAGATCATATTTTGAAATGGATCGTCCCGGCACTTTATCTTGTTCTACTGTATACTTTGAACTCGGAGAACCTAAAAAAAGCATTTTCTTGGATAAATATTACAATATTTATTTTGTATATTAAAAGCATTGTTAATATTGTGGTATGGTAATATAAACAAAGTGAACGGTGAATAAGGAGAGTGTTAAACATTACTATGTTTAAAACTATATAGAAGTTAAAGGCTTTTTTTTTTTATTTAGTTAAATTTTTTATATCTCCAGTATCAATGCAATTCCGATGATAAAAATAAAGTAAAAAATCATTGTGCCCCATATATTGGATAAGGCGCTGTATTAGAATGATGCCATGTGTTCTTGATTGTAAATTAACGATGACAAGATGATACGTAAACTACTATTATAATTACTTATATGACAACAGTTTAAATAAAAATAGTGGATATAAATCTTTTAAATTCCATAGTTCATGAAAGAAAAGTTTATAAAATTATTTTATTTATGTTTGTCCGTAAAGCAAACATTACACGATTAAAAAAATATTTTTAGTTTTATTAAATGACTAAAACTAATGACTTTTTAAAATTATATTTTTTTCTGCTTATTACATATAAAGTACTATGTAATTCTTCAAAAAATATGAACTATTTTTATTTAAGTGAAATATATTATATCACATAATATTAAGGAATAGGGTCATAGGTTATCGCTTCTTTTTTAAATTATAATCTTAATACTTACACTTTAATGATTTAGATTGCTTTACATTTTCTTTTATATTTTCAAATATATTCTTACGTTATAAAACATGTTTTTTTTCCTAGATATTTTTATCTTATCTAAATATCATAGCGAATGCTTATCATTAATGTATATAACCCATATCTCTAAAATTATTTTAGAATATAATATTGTTGGGTTACATACACACACTACAAGTTGGTATATACAAAAGGTTACAAATGAGACATTTTCCCAAGCAGATAATCTAAATCTGTGAGTATATTTTTGTCACATTCAAAAAGTTTGTATATGCTCTAAACTATTTCATAATTTAGAAAGAACTTTACTTTACTGTATAGTACAGAAGATCATCACTGACAATCGTCCAATTGAAAAATTGATCATATAGTGACCATCGCATTGATTAATTACAACCATATTTTTGTGCTTATAATGCTTTGGAGTTTTTAAAGGAATAACCCGATAAGCCTCTACTTTTAGAGGCTTGTCTGCAGGTAGGATAGTAAGGATAGGGATGGTAAATACATCACACCCAGACCAATTGAAAATAAATCTGTCCTGAATTTATTTTGATACTGGCGGGAATCAAACCCGTCAGTTTAGCAGTCAAGCATCTATTCAACTACTCCATGGCACGTGTCTTATCATTATTATTGGCATTCACAGCACAGAGAAAAACCAGGTAAAAGATAATTGTTGTTCTCTTCTTCATCCGATCCCTTCCAAATCCAATGGTACATGGGACACTATGTCGAATTGACTCAGTGTGAAATTGATTGTTAAATATTTACATATTTGCAACTATGTCAAAAATATAATAGTGTCATACCTGTTTAATTTTGTATCATTTAAAAAAAAACATGACTGTAGGTCGCTTCAATGACATATGTTAGTATTCCAAGGTATAAAGACGCATAAAAATATCTCATGCTTGGCAATCACTGGATGAAGGTATATTGTAAGAAATATCATATTTTACTTTGTACATTATGTATATGATTAAGTAAACAAACATATATTATTTTGAGAAATAAAAAGACTTAGCTTTTTGATCCAGTCACATTTTTATTAACCAACTAGTTTCGGCAACAACCTGTTGCCCTCTTCAGGGTTTAATTTATGACAGTTTATAATTCAATTGACAAGTCATAAATTAAACCCTGAAGAGGGCAACAGGTTGTTGCCGAAACTAGTTGGTTAATAAAAATGTAAGTGGATCAAAAAACAAAGTCTTTTTATTTCTCAAAATAATATATCAATATGATCCACAAAGTTAATGCTTTCAATATTCAAAACATAAACATACATACCTGAGATATGTGGAGGAAATACAGAAATGTATTTTAGACCACTCTCTTTAAGAGCGTCCCACATTCTTTTGTGGTCAGCAGTCAGTTCAACATAGGCTGGAGGATATTTTTCAAATAAAAGAAAGGCAGAGAGACATACAGATACTACTTCCACATTATTGATCTTCATGGCATTTATTATGTTTTTCATGCCTTCAGACATGTCAGTTGTTGCTTTTAAATCATTTCTTGTCCCCAGAGCTACTACTACACCATCCATACCTTGGACTGCAGAATTTACATCAGACGGTTTTAAAACATCACCAATAACAACTGATACCTTATCTTTGTAACTTTCTGAGACTTTGGTGATGTCTCTCACAAATAAACGAACTGTCAACCCTATAAGTAAAAAATAAAAAATGAGATTTTTTTTTCAAATAACATTGAAACCCTCTGTTATAAAAAAACTTAACATTAAAAAATACAAATCTGTATTTTTATAGCATCTGCACTAATGGTGCATAGGGCACTACATACCATTAACACAGTGCTTTCTTGATCGCTAAGGATGTGAAAGAAAAGGTGATCAGTCCTGTACCTCAGGTAACAGTCTAGGGTAATATAAAATAAATATTACAGTGAAAATTATCTATATGTACTTATTTTGGCTCTCCTGGGATTCGAACTCAGGTATATAGCACGGAAGTCAAACACGATGACCACTACACCATAGATGCAGGTCTGCTTGCTTATGTAAACAGTTTTGTACATTTCATTTCAACTAAAATAACATGATAAATAAATCAGTTTCATATCTTTCTTAGATTCTGCAAATAATTTAACTATAATTAATTAATACAGGAATCGAGAAAAGTTTTTTCGTATTGACATTATATGATTTCATTGACAAAGCAGTTTAATTTGCTCAAAAAATATTGAATTGAAATATTATGTAAGAATAAAACTAAATCAATAAAACATGTATGTTTATACCTTTTTCAATGGCTGCTTCCAAAACGCAGAGCCCCGTCATTCCAGTCCCTCCAAATATGACAATTTTATTCATTTCAATGGATTCTTAATAAATCAATGAATCAACGTAGAATCTGGGTTCCTATTTATACTTCTTGATAAGAATTGATAGTCAGATCTAATCAATTCGACACTTTATATATGGTGACAATCAATACTGGTTTTACCGGTCCACAATAATGTTTTCAACAAAATAATTATTTTATTAAAAAATTATGCTGTCACTAATGGTAATATTTATCCCTATTTAAATTTAAGTTATTTTAATTATTTTTTTTTAGTAATAATGCAAAGTCACACTTTTATATTATTAGATAATACTCTGTTCTGACTATATGCTGTGATAAGCAAGTAAAATATTAAATTTGTACAAATGTTTACATAACACACCTTTTCTCAACAATTACGTAACCAAAATGTCAATATGGTTGCTTACTTAACTTTTGTAATGATTCTTCTTAAACCCTGAATTCTTTTATATATTTTTCAATTTATTTGATCGTTATATTTGTAAAAATATACACATTATGCATTTATTCAGATTAAAATGTAGGTATTAGATCGCCTTATAAATTGATTTAAATTTAAAAGGCGAATGTACTTGGTAATAAAATTAGAGGAAGACTGAAGAAAATTTGTCTTAATTAAGTATTTCAAATACTTGAAAGTGGTTAGGTCAGGAGTCGGAATAATTGGTGGGTATGCATGAGGAGATAGATAAATGTGGAAGAGGTGAAGATTGCAAAGACAGATTGGTGTAGCATTCTATTCCTATCTACCCTTGTGGATAACAGCGCGATAGTTTTTTTTTTTACTTATTTGTTTAAATATGTTTGTAAAAATGTGAAAATATTTACTTAAAATATCCGTATGCCTCAAAATGCTTATTTACTGATATGTAACACACACCATCAAATAAAAGTAAATTATTAATCACAGTTTTTAAATGGACAAATATTTATTTAGCATTAAACACATTTAAAAACTTGTAAATATACATTATTTTTGTTTGTTGACAAACTAAAAATTTAGCAAATGAATGTTAGTGCTTTACAGTGGCGAGACCCACAACTTTTCCATAGTGCTCAGGTTGTGACAAGCATTCAACCAAAAATTTTCCAAGATCCCACTTTGAAATAGAGCGTCCTGGACTCTTATTGTATTCTACGGTGTATTCTGAGCTTGGAGTATCTGTAAAATATAATATACAACATTTTGAGTGTGTCCAAATACTTGTTCACAAAATCTGGATTATCTCCAATTATAGGAGTTGTATTTGGACACACTCAAAATGTTGTAAATAAATTATCTGGTCAAATAATAAGCTTAATAATAAAAATGAAAATGGTAATTTCTGGCGTTTCTCATGTGTGTGATTATAATCCAGGATTCGGATCTCACATACTAATATAAGAGTTTCTGCTTCATAAAAAATCTTCTTTACATCTCACCAATAGATGTCTCTAGTGAAGTTCTAGTGATTCAAGAACAAAGTTTCTAAATTGGTTCATATATATAGAACTTCCAAGAATTTGAGTAGTGTGGTTGTCAATAATGGGTGGAATTGGTGAATGTTACACGTGTGTAAAGTGATCACTTAAACCAGCCTATGACGGTCGTAAGCCCCGTAAATGCCCAGACTTCCATATTCTTCTTCATCTTTGATGAGATGTCAAAAAATAATATGAAAATATAATATAGTTTAAATATTAATAATTATTACAACTCACACTACCATGTAAATAAAATAAAAACTTGAAATCTTATTTGGCACCTACACTTCAAGATAAAAATATATTTTAAAACAAATGATCTTTATCTCAATTAATTAGCTATACATATTAACAATTCCGGAATTGTTTTGAGACAATTCTATTTATCAAAATGTTCCGCATTATTATCTGACTGTACAAGTTTGCTTATCTTGTCTTCGTGAGTTATATGATGTTGATGACATACTGAAATAGGTGAAATTGGTATATTTCATACTAAACACTTGGTCACCAGTTGTGAAAAACCAACAGCTGAATAAATTTATCAGAATAAATAAAGTATTTTAACATAGAGTTAGGAGTGCTGATCCACCTCTCTGTATGCACTGTGATATTTTATGAGGCAAATTTTAAAAGATATTCCACTAAGGTAATCTAATATTGATTTCATGTAAATAGATATTCCGAGAGAATAAAATGTCCATAAGTATATTTCTTTAGCCAGTCCATTCAACTAAAATGTTTTCTAACTTTTGGCGCCAAAAGATTCCTATATGCAATAGCGCACTGGGTTGGCTTGTCTATTGGCCTATTTTGAACACCTGTTTCAGCTACATACTTAGTAAGATGGCAGTCCATAAGCCAATAGGGCCATTCCAATACATTGGGATGTGTTCCTATTATTGATAGTCATATCAAAATAACCCAGAAAATTTCCCGATATATACGAGAACATGGTTGAATTATGGTAATTTTATATTTCACATAAGTTATGAACAATAATATAAAAGGAAAACCAAAATTCATGAATCACGAGGTTCTGAAAGTTTGAAAATAACATAAAAAATTATAATATTATTGAAAACAATATAAGAAAATTTGAAAACAAAGGAATATGAATTCTCCCTTCCCTCGTAAATGTGAATTTGAAGAGTTCTATGAGTGTCCTTTCCCTTCACATGTATTCTTCTTCAAACCCTTATCTGCACCCCAATGTTGCATAGGGCATTGCATTATATAAACACAGTGTTATCGTGATTGTTAATACATGAAGGAAAGGCGATCAGCCCTCTGGGTACCAGTCCAGGATAATATAATAAATATTAGAGTGAAAATTTTTAATTTTTTTTAATTTTAATCCCCCTAGGAATCGAACCTGGGGCCTCCGGAACGGTAGCCGAGCGTGCTGACCATTACACTACGAAGGCGAAGATCTATTAATAAAAGTAATAAAACAGAGTTTGATTTTGAGGAATGTCAATAACGCATGCAATTTTGGGGAATTTAAGCACTAAAGCATTAACCGGGGTCTCACTGTAATACAAATTTATCATACCTGCAATATGAGGAGGAAATACTGCTATATACTTGAGTCCACACTCTTTTAGGGCATCCCACATTCTCTGATGATCAGCTGTTACGTCATTAAATATTGGAGGGACTTTATCCTTCTCGAATAATAAGAATGCCGAGAGACACACGGATACTACATCCACATGGTTAGTTTTCATGGCAGAAATTATATTTTTCATGCCCTCTGACATGTCTGTAGTGGGTTTCAAATCGTTCCTGGTGCCCAAAGCTACGATTACTCCGTTCATACCCTGAACGGCTGAATTCACATCTGTTTGATTCAAGACGTTCCCTGTGACGATTTCAACTTTATCTTTGAAACTTTCCGGGAGTTTGGATACATCTCTTACAAATGCTCGAATTGTCAAACCTGCAATAAAAAAATATATATTTATTGTATCTACAGACAGTTGGTAGAATGCCATATTGAATTTTTATTTACATATTATCATATAAATGTAAATAAAAGTAGAATTCAATCCAATAACCGTGTTTAATTTTGGATATATTACCTAACAAAAAAAATGATTAAAAAGAAAATAATATGTAAGCCGTCAGTTGATTTAAAAGCAGATATTTATCCTCAAGGGACTTGTATATATTCACAGGGTACATCTTACACAAATGAGTACGGGTATGCAACCTCGAGTGCCCTAGCCAGTGCTGCTTTTCTTCCTCTCCCACATAACAGTAATGCACCCTGAATTGCTTCGTTTATATCATCTGCATCCCATCGAACATAATCCACTCCCATATCCACAAATATGGTATAAAACGCAGGTACGATCGCCCTGACTTTTATAATTCCAATCAGGTTAACGCGGCAACCATTGGATGCATTACCCTATGTATTTTTTTAAGTAATTAAAGTTAAATAGGTACAAACAAGTTTTTTATCAAATGAAATTAAATCTTGAAGCCTAAAAATTTCATTACCTTCTTTACAGGTAAATAATTGTTATCATCACTAACGGAATGAGTATTGTATACATCAAAGTACCTACTTTTATTGTAAACAAACAAAAAATACACATTACAATGTTAAAATATTTTAAAGCAATAAAAATAGAAAAGTTAATTCATGCCTACAGTTGCTTTTATTATGTCTAGTTTTATTTACATTGATTTTTTATTTAATAAAAAATAAATAAGAAAATAACCTTTTTGAATCGCGGCTTCCATAACACATAGACCTGTCATGCCGGTAGCTCCAAATATAACAATTTTATTCATTTTGAAGGTGTGATTCCCGCGAAATTACTAAAAACAGAACCACAAAGTCTATTCAGGACACTGTAAAACTAATTAGAATCCAATGGGCGTTTTATTTACACAAGTAGTGATGGACCTGTGACAATATTGATAATGACCGACAACCACTGAGAAGTGACAACTTATATATGAATTGGAAAATACCGACCGCTTTTTGGTACGGGAAAATGAGAAATAAATACGTCTACGTTCCCGGCCTGCAACTAATCCTCTCGATTCCGTCGAGAATGTGGAATAATAAAAATTATAATAACCGCCAATAAAATATATTATTGTACTTAACTACATACAGTAAACAAAAAGTATGACACATTTTTTTATATTGTTAGTTTTACATCTTTCAAAATATATTGCTTAATTCTTTCTTCCACGAGACGAGATTGATCAGGAAAATATAAATGCATTCTTTTAATAATTTATTTATTCCATTGAACACATTTTTTTAATTACAGACAATTGAACATAAAGTATGGTAATAAAAATTAAGTGAACTGCAAAAATAAGCACATTGAGAAATTTTTAAATGCATGCATGATATTAATAAAAGAAACATTGCAAAAATAGTAATTTTATAACTGTCTTTAAAGCAGGGAGTGACCGATTTTAAATATTTTAATGTCCTATATTAAGAATTCCGGGTTATATAATCTGAATTGGTTAGCCGAATCACGGTTTTCATGATACGAGGTTCAAAGATAAAATTCATACAAAACATATTTTTTTTAGTAGCTGAGATATTACTATAGATTTTACGATTGATATTTTTTCTTTTGTGTTTAAGTTATACATATTTACTTATTCGCTTATCGCTGACTGAACAAGACAATTGTGCATTTCTATATTATGTAACACCATACTATAAGAGAGATAAACGCATTTCATTAGTTTTTAGCTCTTGGAATAATATATTTTATAAATTTAATAATCACCTATAATTTCTCATTTCATAGTTACTTTTTTTATCAATAGAACACTCCAGTAGGGTTTTTGTTAATAGAATACTCCAAAACTGCATTTCATACCTAGTTTTTTGGATAGTTCTTGTAATTATAATGATTAGAGTTTTTTTCTTCATAATTTGAATTTTTCTCATGCAGTACATACTTATTCAAGTTTCTGGTGCTGTACTTTTCATCATCTGTATAAATACAATGTTTATTGGTGTAGTTAAATTTGTGGAACGTTCCGAAAGTAAATATGCACACTAGTAGAAAAAATAAAGTAGTTACCTATGGATACGTTAGATTAAAAAATTATATAAATCGGTTAGAGACAAAACTTGTGATTCAAGACAATCAATTATTTGGTGTAAATTTTCTAGGTTACATTGGTGAAACATATTGAAACTTGTCAATTTTTTAATGCTAATATTTTATATCAGATTTTTTTTTGCTTTTACCGATTTTTGCAATTAGTGCCAAAACGATTCTCAAGTCTAGCGTAGGTATCTTATTTCAATACCAAAACGAGACGTAAAATTGAATTTGTGATTATTTTGAATATGAATAACATTTTAAGCGGGTCATTTAAGAGGAATTAATGAAGTTATTGCGGTAAATTTTTACTGGATGATACTTATTATTCTCATACATACTAAGCAGTAATCGGAAATACCCGATGCGTCGTGTTTTTTTTCTTAATAATATGAAAACGCAAACATAAAAAGATCACGCAGAGAACATGATAGTCTAACTCAAGGTACATAGTTCACACCCTCGCTATGCAATGAGGTTTACTTCAAGGCATTGGACTTTTCTTCTCAATATGAATAACAAAACTGAAATACACACTGCGAACGATCCGAGTAACGGAACACAGTTCGAAATATCAAAGACAAAAACACGTTGTTGTCAAAATTGACAGATTTCTATGACTAAGGTTTGTTTTTAAATCTTAACCTGAAAATTGCATTTTACTCACATTGCTCCGCACGTGCTCATATTAAATAAAGAATAATACAATCAGAAAAAGAAATGGTAATGGCAGCGGAGCAATATTTTCCAAGAGGAGGAAAGAAGCCTAAAGAGACTTTCAATGAACGAAAGAAATTTGACGTGAGTATGAAATAAATTGTACGATGCAAGTATGTTGAAAAGATCTTTATGTTCGTTGAGAGCCATGACTTATATTTTAAAACACAGTTTTTAGGAAATGCCGATCGCCTCCTTAAAAAACGTAAATATCGAGCTCCAAAAATTGTGCCAGAATCAGAGGATGAAGAGCATTTATCAGATATATCTTATGAATCTGACACGGAAGGTATAAAGTCAGTGTCAGCTGAAGGATTATCGGAAAAGGTAAATTAAATTATGTTTCTCTTTACATAATATTCGTTGCTTATACTGTATATATTCACGTGGCGGTCAACTTGTGCTAGTACAGGAAGTTGGTTATTATTGTAACTAAACTTACAGATATAGAATTTGGTGAAGACAACTAGATTAAGAAAATGGCTCGCTCTTGATTTAATTCACAAATTTATTTGCTTACAGTCAGCATATGAATCTTAGACACCCGCAAACCTAAAGATTTGGCATAAAAGTAAATAAATAAAAGGGTTACCTCTCTTGGTATGGTATTTAGCAGATCAACCATGCTCCCACAGGCATCACCGGAGATAAATTGGTCCTACACTCAGTAAGAATATTGGTCTATGTTGCCTGGCCATTGCATTATTGTTTGGTACTTAGATATCTATACCCTCCAAGATGTCAGGATTACAAAACTTGTTCAGAAGTTTGAAGGCCATCAAGAACAAGGCAGTGCTCCATCTGACCCTCAAACTTGTCATGTCAAACATACTTAAACACAACAGTTTATTCAAACCACTATTTTTTAATATTTATTTTTATGTGCCATCTTGTGAGTCAATTTTAATTAATAATAAATGGTACCTTTTTACTTATTGCCATGTGATCATTTAATCAAGACAATATATTGATTTGTTTATTAAAAGTATTTAATTTTTGTTTTGTTTTTTAAGATTCGATTACCACAATTTTTCTCTCATAAATAAGATGTTGTTTTTTGTGGTTTTTGAAAATATGCAGATAGACTCTTTTTAAAAGATTATGTTGTGGTTTTTCTACTAATTTTTATTAATAATGTTTTTTTAGCTTTTACTTTGAAGGTATTAAATATCTATGTTGTATATAATTAATGTACATTTATTTACATTTTCAAACACATCGCTTCAAACAATCTCACGTTAAAATAAAAATGATTTTAAATGTTTTATTTTAAATTTTCAATGTAAATAAGTAAATAAGTAAATTGAACAAAAAAAATACTATTTTAGTACTTCAAATTGTTTGAAATATTTCATTTAATAAATGCGATGCATAAAATGTTTAGAATTTTTACATGCCTCTATGCTTTGGCGATTTTGTAATATTAAAATCTTTATTAAAAGTTAAAAATTTTTGAAACTATATATTCATTTGCGGTTAAGCTAGGGTTAAAATGTTGACATTCTAAAACTAGCAAGTATTTGATGGATGAAATTATTATAATATCACAATTGATCATCTCAAAAAAATAACTGCATATTCTGAGACTGAACTGTGTTAAAAGATATACATTCATAAGTAAATAATTAATTAAATTTGTTATTGTAAGGTTTCATTTGTTTGAATCCACAGACGCTGCAGGAGGGTATGGTTATTATGGGACGTGTCATGAACATATTTGACACCAAAGTTATTATTTCATTACCTGGAAGGTTGACAGGTGTTGTTATGGCCTGTCACATTAGCGCCCCTTACTCAAAGTTATTGAAGTCATTTGTTGATGATGAAATTGAGGTTCGTATTACTCTAAAAGTATTTTGGTATATGTATTTTGTGTAATCTGCAATAGCTCCCTAGAACAGATACATAATGCTGATGATTTTTTTTATGTTCTTATTTTTTCAATTCAATTCAATTTAATTTATATTAATTAATATATAAATTACCCACTAACATTTAAATTGTATACAATAAAAACATAAATCAAAAAGTAATCAAGAAGACTCTTGTTAAATATGTAGAAGAATCCTGTTTCGGAATACTCCCTCAGACACATAGAACATATGAATATTCGGCATGATATTGTTCAGCATAGCGGTAGCTCTTCCTACAGGCTTAACCATCGGCTGGTCCTGTGTATAGGAATGTGAAACAATCTATGCTGACACTGTCTTAGGTAACTATCAGGAACATACAGACCAATGCTCCAGATAATTTCAGGATTATCGATCATACCGCCCTACAATCGACAAAAATGCTTATAAAAACCATCACACATATATATTAGTTTTTTTTTTTAATTCGCATGAATCGTTGCCGATTTTTTACTCTTATTTTGAGTGAGAATAAGCTAACATGAATGATTCCAAGTCTGGTTTTTGTGTTTTAATAAATCAAATTAACCCGCAAACATAATTCGTTATGATATGTTAGGTAACATATTCATTGTTATAACCAATTGTGGTAGAGAAATGGTTAATGATTTATTCACAATTTTGTTTTGCAACCGATGTATTAATTTTTTTAGGACATGAAAAGACTGCCTGACATTCTAAAACTAGGAGAATATGTAACCGTCAAAGTATTATCCCTTACTGCCAACAAAGGTAGACAGAACTCAGTATCGCTGTCCATGGTGCCTCAGGATGTGAATAAAGGCATTTATTTCAACAATCTTAAGGAAGGTTTGTTATAGTACCTTTATTCTCTGTCATGCAAATGTTTTATTATATCCCTCACTCCTTTCAAGAACGTCATAAATCAAAAATCGTAAATTTACAGTTGTGCATGTTTTCGGAATGCCCAGAAAATGTACTATATCCCACCAAAAGAGGCATATTTTTAACTTAATATTTACCCGATACAGGGCAAAAAGTGTTGTTTTTGCATTTTGAAAAAAAGATATTGTTTAATTATTTTTTTTAAATATACTTAATATTTTTCAAATGGAGAAAAAACCTTCAGGTTTTACCTAAAAAGATCTGTTGCACAGTAAAAAGTTCAATAATTGGCTTGATATTTATTTTTAATACATTGTAATATATTTTTAAACTTTAAAAACATTCTCCTGAAAAATCAAGTTTCTTGATTTATGACGTTCTTGAAAGGAGTGAGCGATATGTACAAATTATAAAAGACAATAGTTAGGTACGCAATTAATCATTTGCAAGTATACTATAAATTTTTCATTTTTAGGTATGCTACTCCCGGGAGCCATTGAGTCCATAGAGGACCATGGTTTTGTTATAGATCTGGGAATAGCTAACTGCCGTTCTTTCCTCCCATCAAAATTTGCCGACAAAGATCTTCCAACTGGTAAGTTTTGTATATAAAATAGAAATATGTAAAATATTATCATTTGACCCTTTTGTGTTCAATCAATATTTGGCTTTAATTACATTTAGCAGTATCAGATTTAAATTTTGTACCGCCATTTCTTGGTGGAACTGCATTTTATATAATAAAACAATAACTATATAGCTTTTTCTACTTTTATTTTATTTGGCCAGTTTCCAAGTTTCGTCTTTACTAACATCATCAGATATCATATCAATCTGATGATGTCAGTTATAACGAAACCCAGTCACTGATCAATTAAAAAAAGTTGTAGTATTTTATTATATCTATTGGTATTGCCTCTCAACGACTATAATCTTATGAATATTTTTGAAAAATTATTTTGTTTTTCAAAACAAACACCGCTTTAGTTGATACATTGCTAGTTAACATAGTTAATAATGAAAAAAAATAGTTTATGCGCATTGTTCTTAAAATTTTGGCCGCCTCCATAGTGTAATGGTTAGCACGCTGAGCTACCGTACTGGAGGTCTCGGGTTCAATTCCCAGGGGGGGGGGTTAAATAAATATAAGTGATTTTTTCACTGTTAATATTTATTCACTATTACCCTGGACTGGTACCTGAAGCGGAGGGCTGATCACCTTTCCTTCATGCAGTGCCTTATGCACCATTGGAGTGCGGATAAGAGTTTGAAGAAGAAGAAGATTCTTAAAATATTTTCATTTCAGATATTGGTCAAGTCATTTGGTGTGTCGTTAAAAAATGTCAGACATCTGGAACCAATACTATTGTGACTGTTTCCAACAGTTTGGAAAGCATTCAGTCAACATGCATTTCCGGAGATAATGTACAAAATTACCAGGTCACAGATTTACGGCCCGGAATGGCCGTTAAATTTAATGTAAATAAGGTATGTAGTGTTCCAGAAACATAAATTTATCTATTCTCACAACAAACCCTACATACATATCAAGCGCGGTCCGTCCATACATGCTGTGGATGCTCCGCATCCCTTGCATTTTAAAATAAAAAGATTTAAACTTCTATCCTTAAACAGCAATACTGCATTTAAAATATTTTGATATTTCTACAGCGACCATATTATGTTATTTTTTTACAAAAACAGCGCTCTACAAAATCATACAAATATTATTATTATAAAAAAAACATGCATTTATCGTCCCGTCTCAGCGTACGCGCAACAAGCGACACGATACAAAGATCGCGAGCGAGTCTAAATACACATACATTCTCAAATACTGTGAAACGCGTAAAAAGCACGTAAACAAGCAATACTGGATGCGATTTGTAAACCGCATACACTATGTCAAAACCTGAGTTTTTTCCACATCAACTTTATACGATATTAAAATGACAGCATCCGACGTATAAAAAACCTCTTTAATACTAATGTGTATAATGAACAGAATCACATACTCTATTGGATCGTTCTTAGTGTGCGCGTTGCTTTGACAGTTTAC
The DNA here is from genome assembly GCF_059751285.1 of Brachycentrus maculatus. Classification (NCBI taxonomy): domain Eukaryota; kingdom Metazoa; phylum Arthropoda; class Insecta; order Trichoptera; family Brachycentridae; genus Brachycentrus; species Brachycentrus maculatus. The sequence continues at coordinate 2,250,282 of NW_028280804.1, forward strand.
TTTTGAGCTTGAAGACTGAAGTTAAACTGTTATTGAATATTATTAACCTGCGATTTACTTAAAAATTTAAATAAATAAAAATTAATTGATTATATTTTGTATCTGTAATTATTGAGTTTTGGATTAATGGAGATGGCGTCTAGATGTGCATATTTGATATCTAGTACGTAGTAAGTACGAGTATAAACATTTGATGTCCAGCATCCCTTCTACAAAAAGTCACCGCCACTGTTACATATGTATTTGAGAATATTTCAAGAGTATATATTGTTGTGTTACTTTTGCAGCCTTTACCGGACGGCGCAGAAGGAAGTATCTTGGCCGGCTCTACGGGTTACATTCATGTTTCACAAATTGGCGCTAAAGTACATGTTGGAAAGAAAGTTAAGGCGCGCTTGTTATATGTGATGCCGGTTACTAAATTTGGATTCTTCACAACTAGGAAAATATTTGAGACTCTTAGACCTAACCTTCATGAAGAGGCTAATTTAAAAGTCGGTGAAATAATTGAAAATGCACAGGTATTGAAAAAAACTTATGTTGTAATGAGTGTATATCAATAATTTTTCCAGTAAATTGAGCTGCATTTTAAACTTCTTATAAATATAACAAGGTTGATTATTGTATTTTTTATATATATTTTTTTATTGAGTATGGAAAGTTCCATTTTTTTAAAAAGTTTAATCATTATTTATTTCAGGTTACAAAAGTTACAAATAAATCCGTAATATTCAAGTTTGATAAAAATGTGGCAATAATGTCACTAAATCAAAGTGGCTTTGAAAAAAGCAAAATTAACGAGGCGTATCCCGTGGGTAAGATTTAATAATGGATTTGAATATTTTGTAAACTCTGAAAATCATAAAGTTGAACAAACTTCTGTTATTTAATAGAGATGAACTAATTATTGGTTCAAACTTTATTTTAACCGCTTTTTATTGGTACACTTTTTCCAACCGGTTTCGACAAGAACATTGTCATCATCAGGGTTTATGTACTAATCCTAAAACATTGAAATACTCATTGTTAGGTTATAGTTGATTACCCTTCCCTTTAAATTTAGTAGTTTTTTCCCGTTTTTTAAATCACTTTTTTCAGGAGTGGAAGTTTTTGGTATCATAAGGGAAGGGTTATAAACTATAACCTAACTATGAGTATTTCAATGTTTTAGAATTAGTACATAAACCCTGATGATGACAAGGTTCTTGTCGAAACCCGTTGGAAAAAGTGAACCAATAAAAAGTGATTAAAACAAAGTTGTTTTATTTTATAAAGTTTATAAAATGTGCCATAAAGTATCTGCAAAAAACATTCAAGAAATTATTGGTTTGGCTAATTGAACAGATTACTAATTAGTTGGTAATAATTGGTTTTACTTTTAAAACAACTGATTGGCGGCTTCCAACTTATCGCCATTGGCTGATTAATCGATTTAGCCGAGTATTTTATTTAAACCCTCAATGTCACTTTATCTACTTTGTGGTTCCGATTTTATGAGATTATTAAATTCTTAATGTTTATTTGGCATTCTGGGAATGGATTTAATAACTGGTGTGCTTTCGCAGGTAGTCAACATGAAGTTCGTATTATATATTATCACCCATCGGACTATGCGTACTTATGTTCTGACAAACCGGAAGTTCTAGAACAGAAGTATTTCAATATGACGGACTTATCAGTTGGAGAGATTGTTGATGCGGTGGTTGAGAATGTACTGGAGAAAGGTGTCTCTGTCAAGCTCGGAAATGTTAAAGGTACTTATCTAATATAATAGAATATAGTTTATATTCTCAATATTATTAATATTTAAAGCATTTACTTTGTGGTTAGTCATTTTTACTTATTTATTTTGTTACTCGGCTCGTAACGCATGTCTGTGCTGAACCCTTTAGTGCATGTTGGTCTTCGGGTCGACCAAAAATCGCATGTGTTAGACATTTTGCGTAGTTTTGAGTGTGTAAATGGTGCTATGGTGGTGAAGGGTGGTATTGTTTGCATGCTATGGTAGTGATTGTCCTGACGAAGAGACGGGCACGTCTCGAAACCTGTAGACATAAAAATCTCGGTGGTGAAAAAATAAATGAGTGAATATAGTGTTGCCAAATGTAAATTACATCGACAGTTTCTATGTTATTGATATGATCATCATCGATATTTTTTTTAAATCTAGGTTGGATTCCAGAGCTACATGTGTGTGATGTAGCATTGTTTCAACCGACCAAAGCGAACACCAAAGTAACCACTAGCGTCGCTGCTAAGAAGTTTAAACCGGGACAAGAAATTAAAGCCCGGGTACTAAAAGTTGATCCCACAATCTCTGTTCTACATCTGACTGCTAAACCCACCTTATTGGATCCTGAATTGATTGTTTTATCAAAATATGAAGATGCAAAAGTCGGCTACCAATATAAAGGAGTGATAGTACATGTAAGTGCAATTAAAATACTCAAAAATAAATTACGTTACTGTGTCACAATAGTGGACGCCTAGATAATATCTGAATGTTTATGTTTTAGCATTTCATGTTTGGGGTGTTGGTCTCTTTCTTTGGGGAAGTGAAAGCAATGGTTAAGAAGAATCAACTTAGTCACGAAAATGTTGCTAATATTCCAAGTGCATTCCCAATTGGGCAAGTTGTGAGTATAATAGTTTTAATTACTTAAAATTATGATTGTTTCTCTGGTATTTCTGAATACAAGTAAACTTTTTTTTTTAAATTACAGGTAAACTGTATGATCTTGTCTGTTGATATTGAAACAAAAAAAATAAATGGCAGCTTTATAAAAGAAGGAAAGATAGATAACAAAATGAACAAGGTTTGTTTCTGATTGTATGTTTTTAAAATAACCCGTATCTGTTATGATTCCATTCAAAATGCGATTTTGTTTGTAAGCCATTTATTAAAGACACAAATTAATTGTATTTTACAGAAAAATAAGAAATCAAAAAAGAGAAAAAATTCCGAAGAAGAAATAAGCTCTACAGAGTGTAGTGCTGTCGAATCCAGTGAAATAAGTGCTGAACCATCGAAAAAGAAAAAAAAGAAAAAAGAAAAGAATTCTGAGACAAGTGGTATTTTCAATGATGGTTCAAATAATAATGACAACATTGAACTGGTAAAGAAGAAAAAAAAGAAAGATAAATTGGAAGATGAAAACAGAATTAATAAAACCAAAAATGAACTCAATGAACCGGGAAAAAATAAAAAAAATAAGAGAATAGATGATTGTGAAAATACGCAGGTTACTGCTACTGACGCCCCAGAACCTGAAAAGAATAAAAAGAAAAATATGGTACGTATTTTTATTTTTCACATTTAACAAATTAAAATGTGGATTTATGTGAAAACGGATGAAGTAACTTTTTAAAGAGAAGAAATATAAATGTTTGGGAATTTACAGGGCTTATGACCTTTCATTGGCTGGCTTAGGTTCTATACACCGTGTAACATTCCCTGTTCTGCCCATTATTGAACATACATACATATTGCCTTTGAGGGTTAAACATTCAGTGTTTGAGTGCAATCAAATAAAAACAATATTATCATTAAAATGTAACTTAGTTTTAAAATCACTATAAATATTTTATTATAACTTAATTATAATGTCTACTGGTGAGCTTCGAAACCGGCAGACATTATAATTAAGTTATAATAAAATATTTATAGTGATTTTAAAACAAAGTTACATTTTAATTATAAAATGGGAAATCACAAAGTTAGTGCTTCAAATATAAATTATAAAAACAATATTGTTCGATTTTTATACCTCTATATGTAATATTTTATCCATTCAGTATGCAATACTGTATTCTCAAAAAAAGCTTGTACGGGAGAAACAATATTTTCATTCTGACATGAGAAATGTATTTTAGGATTACTTTTCATATTATATTTATGTTCCACGATTGAATTATATATTTATTTTTCAGAAAGAAAATACAAACACTAAAGTTTCCAAAGAGGTTGAACCGACTCCCTCTGCCAATAATATTGAATGTGTCAGTAGTAAAAAGAGCAAAAAACAGAAACTAGTGGACTTGCCAAATGCAACCGAGGTTAGTTCTGGAAAGGATAAGAAACGTAAGAGTTCTGAGGACGTTGATTGTAATGATAAGAAGAAAATCAATAAACTGTCAGCTGAGGAGCCCAAATTCTCAAGCATGGGAAACTTTTGGGAACTAAATGCATCTACTATTTCTAAAAATATTTCTAAGAATGCCAATGACGCTTCTAGTAGTGAATCGGACAGCGAAAAGGTACATTAGTTTATATATTTTATTATGATTATTCATTCTTTTCTCTGTAAGAATATGTTGTTTTTAGTATTAATCAGAATTACTCATTTTGGGTTTTTATTGTTAGACATTCTTAGATACATATCTACAAATAACAAGTAGCAAAAACCGAAAATATAAATATAAAAATTTATATATTTTTTAAGGTTGAAGAAAAATCTAAAAAGAAGAAAAAGAAGTTGACTGCTGCTGAGAAGGTGGATAAAGCTCGCCTCGAAGAAGAGAAACTTATAGAGATAGAACAACAGCTTGCTAAATCCGATAGCCAACCACAATCCTCGGATCAGTTTGAAAGGTTGCTCCTCGCTAATCCAAACAGCAGTGAATTGTGGATCGCCTACATGGCATTCCACCTGCAGGTACTCATGTACATTTTATTAAAACTTTTCCAGTATACATTTAAAAACTGTGCAATGAATTTTTTTATAAGTTTTAATTTTGTATCTTATGTAGCTGAAAACTGCGGTGGCACATTCCAAAAGACAAGCACTCGTGCACTAATAATGTAATCGAAGCGTTTTTTTTTAATGGCTCGAGGCACTTATACCATAGTTATTGTTATTGCCATTGTACATAGAGTATTTTCTGTGAAAATTTTAGTTTAATATTTTTTACACATGTTTTAATTTAATTTTCAGGCGACAGAAATTGAAAGAGCAAGATCCGTTGCTAAGAAGGCTCTTAAAACTATATCATTCCGTGAAGAGCAAGACAAGTTGAATGTCTGGTTGGCTTTACTCAATATAGAAAATCGGTTCGGAACTAAGGTAACTTAATCATATTTTATTGTAATATTGTTTGTATGATAAGGACACGCCAAATAATGGAGTAGACCAGGTGCTCACTAAACACCGCCTTTACTTTGCCCCGGACCAGGAGTATTGTGCACAAGTTGAAAATATATTTATAAAGAAAATTGTTTTAGAAAAATAATGCTTCTCGCATTATTATTACGCAGCATAATTTTTTAAATTGATTAATAACCGTTTATACCAAAACACTCAACACAAAACACAACTTTCCTTCAATTTAATATGATCTTATTAATTTATTGTCTATACATAGACAATGGAAATATAATCTTGATGTTTAAATATTTTGTCTCACATAAAATAATATATTTACTATTATCGGAACTACAATTTGAAGTCCTGATACAATGAAGAATATTAAAGATTTTAAATTTATTTATTTTTTAGGAGTCTCTTACTGTCACATTACAAGAAGCTTTGCAAATGAACAATCCATTTGATGTCCATTCTAAAATGTTAGATATGTATTTGGACACTGGTAAAGTGGACGAATTGCAGTCTTTGGTGGATACGATGGTAGCTAAGTACAGAAGTAACCCACAAACATACATCTTGACTGGAGAGGTTTTATATAAACTCAAGATGGTTGACAAGGCTCGGTCGGTGATGCAGAAAGCTGTAAGCCGACTTGATAATAAAGCTCGTAAGTTTTTTTCTATATCATGACCTTTATTAAAATTATGTCCGTGCAGTATTTTGTTCTCTTGCCAGCTAAAGAATAATGTTTTACAACATTTTGAGTGTGTCCAAATACTTGTTTACAAAATCTGGATTATCTCCAATTACAGGAGTTATTTTCATATTATTTTTTGACATCTCATCAAAGATGAAGAAGAATATGGAAGTCTGGGCATTTATGGGGCATTACCGTAAATGCCCAGACTTCCATATTCTTCTTCATCTTTGATGAGATGTCAAAAAATAATATGAATAATATTTTACTTGTATTCCTGTTCAAAGATCACCAACAGTAGCTATTATGAACTCTCAGACACAAAACAATGTTTATGATTATGCTCAGTCGCAATGTTTACGCCCAGTTGACTGTTTAATTTTTTATAAGTTAATATTTTTAGTACATAACAATATTTGGCTTTGTATGCTATGAGCGGTGAAAGGTTTTTGTAGCATTTGTTAAGAGTAATAAGGATAATTTGTTCATATTATTACTGTAGGTTAAGCCTAAAGACATCTTAATTTTGTGAATTTCATATAGAATCTAAAACTCTAAATCATTTTTATGTAGGTGCATTAATTTTATAACTACATATTATTACAATGATTTAAATTTCAGATATACCCGTTCTGATTAAATTTGCTCACATGGAAAACAATCACGGGGATTCAGAAAGAGCAGAAGCTCTGTTGGAACAAATAGTTGGTGTTATGCCACAGAGAGTTGATATCTGGTGTGTTTACGTAGACATGTTATTGAAATCACAGAAAATTGATAGCCTCAGGTGAAGTATATTTTTTATTTACATTTTCATCAATATACATATAATGAACTCGAAGTTATCAGATGATAATGAAATATATTTTTTCAGATTGGTGTTTGAAAGAGCAGTGTCTCAAAAACTACCCCTACGAAAAATGAAGACAATGTATAAAAAGTGGGTTGAAATAGAAGAAAAATTGGGAAACCACGATCAAGTGGAACGAATAAGAGAAATGGCAATGGAGTATATTAATAAAGTAAAATGTTAAAATGTAATGCATTTTTATTTATGAATAAATATTAAATTTCTACTTTATCTAGTTTTTTTTTCAACGCTTATATTGGGTTGATGCAAAAGTAATGACCGTTTTTTATGATCCCAGGTAAAAAAATTTTTTTTCATAAATTATGAATAGTATCTTCTTTTTTTATGATTCCATTGTATAAAGGATGCTTTCCCTCTACTTTCTATTCAGTTTTGGCCTAGCCAGAGTACAGTAATGACCCCTTGTATTTTTTCAAAATGTCGCTTGATAAAGTGCATTTACGTCATTGTTTACTTTATGAATTCCGTAAAGACAATACCGCGAGTGTGGCAACCAAAAACATTTGTGAAGTGTATGGAGCAGATGTCATCAAAGTTCGACAGGTACGAAGATGGTTTACAAAATTTCGATCTGGAGATTTTTCACTCATTGATAAACCACGTACCGGACGGCCATTGAAGTCTGATGACGACAAGTTAAAAGTCATAATTGACACCAATCCACGTCTAACCATCAGGGAGATTGTGTCAATGATGGGAGTCAACCAAACAACCGTATTAAGATATTTGAAGCGTATGGAAAAGGTTTCGCGGTACGACGTTTGGATACCTCATCAATTGTGGGCTGCCAATTTATTGGATCGTGTTTCAACGTGCGTTGCTTTGAGTGCGAGACAAAAACATGAACCTTTTTAGCATCGTTTGGTGACGGGAGATGAGAAATGGGTTGTGTACAACAACGTGACAAGAAAAAGACATTGGGCTATACCTGGACAAGCCCCATTAACAACTTCGAAGGCCGAAATCCATAAAAAAGTTATACTTTGTGTTTGGTGGAATAATAAGGGTATTTTGTATTTTGAACTCTTGGAACACGATCAGACAAGTACAGCAGAGCGATATTGTCAGCAATTATCCAAATTGAACATGGACCTTCAAAAGGATAGACCAGAAATGGTAAACAGAAAAGGGGTAGTGTTTCATCACGTCAACGCGCGACCACATGTGGCTATGATGACCCAACATAAGCTAAATGAGTTAAATTGGGATGTTATCAAGCATCCACCGTATTTTCCAGATCTTGCTCTTTCTGATTTTCATTATCACTGCAAAAAAAATTAAATGATGAAAAAAATTATACAATAGAGCAGGTAAAAACATCCCTTTCTTCATTTTTCGCATCAAAATCCACGGAATTTTTTACAACTGGTATTAATAAGTTGATAGAAAGATAGGAGAAGGTCATAAGAACTGATGGAAACTATATAATTTATTAAATAAATAATACATATAACAAAAAAAAATTAAAAAAATTATATGTAAAAAACGGTCAAAACTTTTGCATCAACCCAATATTTTGTTTTTAAAATTATTCATCTAGACAAAAAATATCAAACCCAAGTGTGCCAAACTGAAAAATAATCCAAAATGTGAATTGTATTTTGTCCCTATTTTACGAGCCTACGGCTAAAATTCAGTTAGTCGGATGATGATGAAGCGTTTCTCGCCCTCTATCATCAGTATGTAAGACATCTTTAAGCGTTTCCCCCAAACAATGTGGTAAAAAGGAAAGGAAACTCCATGCTCTTTGGATAAATAATAGATCAATTCACCACAAGTTATAAACTTTTGCTATTATATATATTTTGTAAATTTATTTAATAAGTACATACAACATGAAAACAAAAATAAAATTCGTCGGAACAAAATATAGTTGAACTAATCTGAAAACAGTTATTATGGATTTCAAACAAATATGTAATACATTTTTTAAAATTATTGCAAAATACTATTTGTGTTTGGTCATGTCTTTACTGAAGGTTGATCTTCGCTAAAATAATCTCTATCTAAAAATAATCTTCCCAATTCACCTTTTCTAAAAGCTCTTATCATGAATTGAGCCGCTTGTAAAGTGTCTGGCATTAATTTACATGTACCGTCAAATTGTTTTAAATTTTTGTATTTGTTTATTTTGATAGCCCCAACGGTCAATAATTCTGTAATATCCTCCGTAGGTTTTTTTAACCCCATTAATTCAACATATTTGTATTTTCCGTATCTATTTAGCCAGTAAAGTAAATAGTCAGCAATCACATCTTCTCCTACTAAATGATCCGGAAGCGATGCGCATAATGCTAATTTCAATCCCATTTCCACATTCTCAACGGAAGGGTTCATTATTCCAGGGGTGTCCAACAAGAACACTGGGGGATTCTCTGATATTTTTATTTTATTCATCATACTTTTAGTTACTCCTGCAACGGCTCCAACGGGAGTCGCTTTACCCTTTTTAAGAAATTTATTACGTAAAACATTTATAATCGACGATTTTCCGACATTTGGAACTCCTATAACCATTATCATATGCTCCGCTGAATTGGCTCTGTTATACCGTTCAGATTTCAAAATTAATTCTTCCATCAGCGGGAATATTTTCTTAGTTCCGGGACATTGTTGGTCTTTGCAGTTAGTATATATTATATTCTCGACATTCTGATTTTTCAATTCTCTTATCACTTTTGGATTCTGACTGACGTCCGTTAAATCCTTTTTGTTCAGTATTAAAATGTGGGGTCTTATTGCGCAAATGTTTGTCTGGAAGTGAGGATTTCGACCTGAAAATGGTATTCTGGCATCGTGTACTTCGATTATACAATCAACCATTGATAGTTTATGTTGCATTTGTTTCATTCCTTTGTCCATGTGTCCTGGAAACCAATTGAGTAGTTGTTTGTTAATTATTCTAAAAGATTCCCGAGTCTTTAGAGCCGTCGCAAAGTGTTGTGACATCGCCATAATGGAAACAATTAAGTTAAATTTTAAAGTGTTTTATATATCCAATAAATTTCTGAAGAATTTCTTAATGGATTATAAACTTTTATTCACAGTCTTTTTTCAAAATAACTTTTTTGACAGTTTGCCGATACAAAAACATAACATAACCTCAATTAATTACAAAATACCATAGACAATAAGATACTACCCTAATCATATGCGTTGGGTTAGAGCGAATGAGCGATTGTATACTTCCTCTAACCATTATATAATTGGTGCATAGGACACTGTTTCGTACAGAAGCAGTGTATCATGATCGTTAAATACGTGAAGGAAATCAGCCCTGCGCTTCAGGTATCAGTCCATGAAAATATTGAATAAGTATTAGGGTGAAAAATCACTATATATTTTAACCCCCCTGGGGACCGGTAATATAAAACTATACATTGACTATTCCGGCATTCCACCTGTAAAAAAAGGCATGTGTTTAAGGAAATCAATTGAAATTAGTGATTAGTCCTACCTGTGCATTTAATTAAAGTATTCAATAAATAAATTAAAATTACGCATGAAAATTAATATTGCACAAATTTAAAAAAGGAGTATTTTAAATTATCATAGAAAATAGAATTTAGAGGGATTAATTTAAATGCAAAAACAAATGTAATTTCAAATAAATTGAATTGAATAAAGTGAAACTGTGCATGAAGTTTTGATTTTTTATTAATATAATGGAAAGTGGAACTGAAGCGGATGATGGTAAGAGTGAAGAAAATGAGGATATTGAAGAGATGAAGGAATCATCCCAAACTGTTGAAGAAGCTGATGGGTCTGAGGAGGAAGAAAATATGTTGGAGAACGACCAACAATCTTTATCACCTAATTCACAGAAAGAGGAGATGTCAGAAACTATTATTAAAATACCATGTTTCCAAGCACCTCCTCCACTTCCTTGTAAAACTCCGTTCATGTTGGAAGCGGATGTAATAAAAGCGAATAGAAAAACTTTACCTAGCGTGGAAGAGGAAATCATTAAAGCAAAACAATTTTTAAAAAGACAAGGAAATTATGGAGACACACTGTAAGAAAGTAATATAATAAACATTGCATTGTTTTTATAATAATTTATTAGAGTACCATCTGCATCAGAAGTTTAATGAGATGAGATTGGTATAGAAAAAAAAATGCGGCTAAAGTGCAAATGGCTTGTGAATCTGTTTTTATTTATTATTTTATTTTATTTTATTACAGTGACTTTTAATCAATGATTCATATTCAGACTAAATGAAAAATAAGTAAACAATGATTTATTGAAAATGATTACTAAAATACTTATTTTTTTTAAGGTATGACCATCTTGCTGATATAATTCAAAATGTTTTATTATATCAGCCTGATAATATTGTGGATTTTATTGAGAATTTTTCAAGCGATTTGAAAGAAGACCGATTTCAGTCTAACTTTGATAGATTGAGAAATGAATACATTTTAACAAAAAGTATGGATAGTACAATGTTACTCCATAATTTATATAAGGTAACAAATTTATTATTAATTAAATTACAAAATAAAATGTTCTGCATTATATCTTTCACAATTAATTTATCTGAATATTTAGGACATGAAAATTAAGCGAGAAGATGAAATGAATGATAAAAATTTTGATGTTGATATAAATGTTGAAGAAATTGACATTGACGGTCAATTAAAAATACCAAATATAATTGAATCAAACTTTTATTTTCGACAGGTGAGTTTAGGATCTCATTGTAATATTAATATATCTTTCAAAAATATGTAGTAATATTTATTTAAGATAATGTAACCTTTTTTTAAATAATAGGCTGGATTTGGACTACCAGATTGGGAAATATATAATTTGGCTATATCTATAAACAAATTTGTCAGCGTTAAACCAGTCATTTTAACTAAAGTAAGGTAAGAAAAAGGTATTTAAAAAAAATATATTTATGTTAAAACTGAAACTATACCCCCTTTCATCCAAATAATAAAAATACATTTAATAATACACTTCATTAATGCACCAACTGAAATGGCATTATATTAAACCATAAAATTACAATACTTAATGCTTATAGAACCAGAAAAAATGGACTAATTAAAAATCAAAATTTTGTTTTGGTTTAAAGATGGTTTAAATGTTCACTCATCATTTCCTTGTGAAATGTTTGCATTTTTAAAAAGATGATAATATTTTAAGAAACAAATTTATGTGTGTCATTCAATACACAGGTTTTTTGGAAAAATATTTGGCACTGCAAACAATTACTATATTTTGGAAACAGAATTAACAATGGATGAAATAGAAAAAAGATTGAATCCAAAGGTAATAAAAAGTATAAAATGAAGATTAATATATAAGAAAAACTATTTATACATAAAAATGTACATCGTGGTAAAATGTTTTCAGTTGCCATCAGAAGAAAAATTACCAGAAGCCAGTAACTCTAAGATTGAAACGGAAATAGTGGAAGAAAATGTAGTTCCGGAAAAAGAACCTTCTTTTAGAAGTGAAATGGATCAGTCTGAAGGTAGTAAGATTAGCTTAACCTGTCAGAGTATTTTTTATATCAGAGTTGCAGTTATTATTTGCCTTGTTTATGATGTACAAGACTTATATTCAGTAAAATTATTTTTATTCTACCTTGTAACTTTGTGCGAGGATCGGGTAGGATGGGTCGCTGTGATGTCCCCGCATCTGTCTTTATGATGAAAATAACACAGATAACTCGACAGGAAAATATGGACCGGGATTTGGTATTACGTTGCGAACCAGACCTTCCATTCCAGTTTGGAAACTATTTTTATGAACCTCATTGTCATTGGTAAATTATTCTATGAGATAATGTTTGTAATAACTGAAGGGGTGTTAGATTTATTTAAAAAATAGGACTTGTGTTGATAAGTGGAATTCTTTGCAAAGTTTCTTTGAGTACAATCATCCGTATATTGACTTTTCGAATTTTAATAAAAATACATTTTTTAGTAAGTAAACCTTTGTTTTTTATTTACCCATTTGATTGAAAATTACTAAAGCCCACCACCAATAGTAAATAATAATAAAGTAATAGTTATAATTTTTATTACAATAACCATATTATTAACAGCATTAGTTTTTCCAAAAAATAATTCTATGGTAAAGTTAAAAAAGCTTAATGTAACAACAACGAAAAAACTCTTTCCAATATAGTTTAGCTTACACTCGGCGACAGATTTAGTATGTATTATCAGATAGTCATATATGTAAAAATATATTAAATATACTGTATACGGCATCTAGGTTCACATGAAATAAATAAAAATGCTGAACACACTACCAGTTAATTTGTACATTTACTATTTGATAAACAGAAGAAATGGAAGATAAGCCAAAAGAACCAACTGAAGAACCGCTACCGGAATTACCCCCATTACCGGAATCAAAATGGCAGCCCCCCAGGGAGATTTTGGGGGAAAAATTAGGAGAAGGTCTGAATAGAAAAGTATGTATGATATGCATCTACAAGAATGTCCAATGATATATAATTTATAAACCGTAAACAAACAAAAAACGGTTCGAAAATACAAGAAAATTGGTACAAAAATAATTATATATATCGTTCACTCCTTTCAAGAATGTCATTAATTAAAAAACTAGATTTTTCAGGAGAACGTTTTTGAAGTTTAAAAATATAATACAATGTATTAAAAATAAATATCAAGCCACTTATTGAACTTTTAACTGTGCAGCAGATCTTTTAAGGTAAAACCTGAAGGTTTTTTCTCCATTTGTAAAATATTTAGTACATTTAAAAAAAAAATTAAACAACACCTTTTCAAAATGCAAAAACAACACTTTCTGCCCTATAGCGGGTAAATATTAAGTTAAAAATATGCCTCTTTTGCTGGGATATAGTACATTGTCTGGGCATTCCGAAAACATGCACAGCTTAAAATTGACGATTTTTGAATTATGACGTTCTTGAAAGGAGTGAGTGATATGGGATAGTAAAAAGGTTATGTGTCGTCACTTATGATATTTACGTACCTGAAAATAATAACATGATAACAAATTTTGATTGTGATTTGTGAGAATTTTTCATCAGTGTTTTGAACTCATTGAATAATTAATTCTTGATTTAAAAAAAAAACTTTATTCCTCCCATATCGTGAATGGGGCACGCCATTTGAATAATGCGTTTTTTTGTAAATTACATGAAAGGCAGGATGACTAGTCTTAAACTTGTGGTACCAAGGTAACATTAAACATTGTGTCTGGTCAAAAAACATTTAATATTCAATTAAAACAATTATTTCTCTATAAACTCTCTGACAGGTCTACTGGGTTTGTACTAATCTTGGGGAAGATTGGATCAGTCTTCCAGAAGTTCAGCCCAAACACATAGAAATTGCGAAAAAGATATCTGTATGTATGACAGGAAATCTTGAGAAAGAGGTATGGATATAAACTATACATCACACAAATAATTATTTTCTATTGTTTTTTACAAGTGTTATATGATCATGTAATTTAAACATAACTGTTTCTATTACAGATGCACACTTATCCACCATTTGATGGAAATGAAAGAGATTATCTTCATGCTCAGATCGTTAGAATTGCGGGGGCTACAACAGTATCTCCAGCAGAATATTATATTAGAGGTGTTGAGGGAGAAGATGAAGAGGAAGAAGTAGACGCAGAAGATGAAAGTATTAAAAACACAACTCTTTTAAACAGATGAAGTAATAAATCTGTATTTGAACCTCTCTTTTTGAACACATAATATTTTTCTTAAAGATTTCACCGAAATAAAAAAGAATAAACATTATGATGGGCATCAGATGAGTGACTTGGCTAGCAAATCTCTGTCATTTTGGGTACATCACAGCAGATTTGTTTTGAAACAAGGAAGAGTGACTTGGTGGAATCCTAAATCAAAGGAGAGGGTAAGAGGTTTTGGAAATGTGGTCAATATTTTATTTTATAAAACATCACAATAATAAAATGGTTAAATTACTGTTTTAAAAGTCTTAATTGTGTCCTTTCTGTTCATCATGGAACAAAATTTATTTTAAGTTGGTATTTTGTATGATGAATTCTTATTATTTTTTGTAGCCTTTATCCACAACCCAATATGTAGTACATAAGTCGTTGTATCCTATCAAAATTCACGTCTTAGAAAACAATTGCTTTTTGAAAAACTTATGTTAAATTATTGTAAGAAACTAAAGACAAGAGAACTAGGATTTTGTTTTTATTTTCTTCAATTATTATTGTGAAGCTCTTCACCAAAACGTTACATTTCCATTATAAATGATTTTAAGTAATCAGGAATTCTTGCTTGTAAAATTGTTACGTTTTGGTATGATTTAATATTGGTTTAACACAGTATTGGTCACGTTTTGCAGCAATATTGGAAATGTAACTTTTTGGTGGAAATGTAACCTCCACAATTGTATTATTTTTAAATACATTGTGTTTTTTTAAATTATTGTTCTAACAATATTTGGTATACCAGCTGTTTAAGTCATAATGCAAGCTTTCTATTTTGATATTTAAAGGATGGTGAGGAAGGGGATGAAGAAGAACAAGAGGGGGAGGGAGATGATGATGGGGCGGAGGAGAAAGAGGCTTCTATACCGCTCCTCACCCCCTTGACGGAGGACGAGGATGCGACTCGCTGGTGGAGCGTGTACCCGGCATCCCTGCTGCAGCCTCCCGTCGGCCCCAACATAGCTTGCTTACGTAGCCTACGTTGGCCGGGGGCTGTGGCTATAGCTACAGTAGACGGGTAAAATAAATTTTTGTAGATATCACAATAAAAGTTTACTGAGATGGCAATACGGAAGTCGAATTGTATTCAGAGCTTACAACCTGTTACTGGCTGGTTTAAGTTTACTTAAACCAGCCACTTTATTCACTGTAACATTCACCATTCTATTATATAACACACAACAAAACCCTTATCCGCACCCCAATGTTGCATAGGGCACTGCATCGTATAAACGCAGTGTTATCTTGATCGTTTACTTATGAAGAAAAGGCGATCAGCCCTCCGCTTAAGGTACCAGTCCAGGCTAATATGGAAAAAATATTACAGTGAAAAAATCACTTTTATTTGTTTGACCCCCCCTGGGAATCGAACTCGGGACCTCCAGGACGGTAGCCGAGCGTGCTGACCATTACACTACGGAGGCGGACAAATTCTGTTACATAATTGAGAAATATATTCTGAACCATTTATGAACCATATACATTTATATGATATTGCTGGTGTAGAGATCTTGGTAATTATCTGCTATAGTGTGTCTCTTTTAAGTTGTTTTTTCAATGTATTTAGGAAATTTGATAATGTGTACATCGGATGGGGCTTGAAGTATTTACCCAACGGGTATTCTCCGCCACTACTTCCACCAGTTTGTTCCGAGTATCCTCTGGGACCAGAAATTATGGAAGTTTTAGATCCCACTATTGATGAAGAGGAGGTGAGTGCAATCAAATTCATTGACATAATAAAGAAGGATGAAATTGAGCGAAGAAATAAAATTTTAACCCTTTATTTCCTTAGCAGTTTGATTGCAAGCATTTATTTCGTTGGTAAATTTTTTGATGCACTGAAAGTGATCAGTCAGAGGCATACACATACAGATTTATGTTATACAGTGGAACCTCTCATAACGAGTTTAATTCGTTAACACTCGTTAAGTGAAACATTGTTTTCCCATACACAAATCAATGGAAAATACGATAATGGGTTCCAGGCCGAAAGAAATTTAAATTATTATTATTTTTTTAGCGTGTATTCAAATAAAATTACTTATAAATTGTTAAGGAGTGTAAAAACTTGGAATATAATTTAGATTTGTTAGTAAAAATATGATAATATTATTATATATTAATATATTAGTAAAAATATGAATTTATGACAAATAATTAATCCCTTTTAACTAGAAAACTGAAAAAGATATTTTTTTGCCGACGCTTAAAAATTTGGCGAAAATGTGTCACAGCATTATCATTGAATAAATTTGCAGTACGAATAGCCACCTCCTTATTAGGGTGATGCTTCTCAATGTACGATGCAACAGTTTCCCATGCTTTCAGAATTTCTCTTATTGTGCTAGAAGATTGTTGCTCTGCTACTTCCTCTTCCTCCATTGACAAACATTTCTCCATAACTTTTTGATGCAACTCCATAAACTCCACAGTTACGGTTTCAAAATCACATTTTACAACACTCTCTGGCCGAAGTTTTTTCCAAGCAGAAGTGAGGGTCCTCTGGTGAACCTCATTCTCAAGCCGCGAAAGTCCCGGTTCATAAGTGAATGTCGTGAAAAAGGGTCTTGATCTTCCTGTTAACTTTTTCAATTTTTTTTACTCGCTATGCGAATTACTTGTTATGAGAGGTTCCACTGTATAGTCATCCTTCATTATTTGTGTATTTTTCAATTAGCAGTTTTGCATTTTCTGGGATCACATAATTTACAATATCGTTTAAATATTTTGGAATTAAATTTGTAAAAAACAACAGCAACATGTTTACAAAGTGTATAGCGCTGCAATCTTGTGCTGTATTCTATTTCAAGGTAAATTACATATATTTTCTTATGAAAGTATGCTACAATCCTAATATTTGCTCAATCTATGAAGGTGTTGAAGTAGTGTGTCAACACCATCAAATGTTACATTTGTATGCTAATTTGCGGGAGGTAGTCGTATAAAATCCAATACAATTATGATATTTTGTACATACACTGCAGCTAACCTTGGACAGTATGATTGTACTGCAAATTTGTTGAAAATATATGCTGGGTATCACAAACTTCTAATGTGCAAATAAAGTAGCATTAAATTATATTAATATACATACTATATTTATCATACATTCACTGTACAACCGTTATCAACATAGTGCTTTAAACATACATGGATTATATTTTTTACCACACTATTTCTCATCACTGTTATACACTAATATGTACATACTATTTTTAATTGAGAAATATTCCAAAATCCCCACTCTATTGACCTTAGTAGTCTGATATATCCAGTATTGTTATATGCTACATTTTCTAAGGACGTAAACCCCGCGAATACTGAGGCAGTAGCACATGATGATTCTTCCACGATTTTTCTATGATTTTTCCACAGTAAAAATATGTAAATGTGCAATCTTTTTATTTGAATTGGTAGGAATTCCGGATTGCACATTTACCGCCGCTTCCGCCACTAGAAATGCCAGGGGAAGGAGAAGAGATGGAAGAGGAGGGTGGGGAGTGAATAATATTAAATAGTGAAAAAAATATAACATCGAAAGGGTGATTTATTAGTTAAATGGAATAACATCGGAGGAATAATCAATCACAGGATCGTTAACAATAACGTATTTAGTATGAATTATAACATAAAAATACATGTAAGAACTTAATTTAATAATTGCCAGTAAAAAGTATTCCAGATAACAAATAAAAAAATATAAACTTAAAAATAATCACAAAAAGGTTTTTTAATTGCTTTTTTTTTGTTTGACATTGATTGTATAGAATTATTACATTATTTTATTAGCAGAGTTAATTTTAGTAGAAATGCTTTCATTTCTTTTTGCTCTTTTGTAATTGAGGAGCAGAAAGTTTAACTTTGCCGGGTAAATTTCTAGCTACATTCTCGTCTCTCACCGCTTTGAGAAGGTCCTTTTCTCTTGCCGTGCACTGTTTATCTCGGAGGAATACTTGCACACCGGTTCTGGCCGCTTTTCCTCGTTTCCCAGTTCCAGGTGTTAGTTTCACTTTATATCTGTGAAGTAAATTTTGAGACATCAGTACTGAGAATAAAAAAACAGATGATCAAGAAATAACTAGCAGTTGACTGCGTAAAAATTAATATATGATTTACAAATTATGAACATATTTTTGATATGAAAATTTTAAAGTTGACTGCGTAAAAATTAATATATGATTTATAAATTATGAACATATATCGCTCACTCCTTTCAAGAACGTCATAAATCAAAAAACTAGATTTTTCAGGAGAACGTTTTTAAAGTTGAAAAATATAATACAATTTATTAAAAATAAATATCAAGCCACTTATTGAACTTTTTACTGTGCAACAGATCTTTTTAGGTTAAACCTGAAGGTTTTTCCTCCATTTAAAAAATAACTAGTTTATTTAAAAAAAAAATGAAACAATACCTTTTCTTCAAATCGCAAAAACAACTCTTTCTGCCCTGTAGCGGGCAAATATTAAGTTAAAAATATACCGCTTTTGCTGGGATATAGTACATTTTCTTGGCATTCCGAAAACATGCACAACTGAGAATTGGCAATTTTTGATTTATGACGTTCTTGAAAGGAGTGAGCGATATTTGATATGATAATTTTAAAGTTGACTGCGTAAAAATTAATATATGATTTACAAATGATATGACCATTTTAAAGTGTCAATTCCACTAAATAGGGCTATTTGTTAATTGGGGAAGCGGTCAAATTTAGGCCTAATATCACATCTCTAGGAAGTAATAGTAATTCTCATTGTTTACTTAGGACAATATTCTGTTTATATTTGGGACAGTAAATTTAAGAACTCATTATGTGATACATATAATTTGAAGTTTACCATTGCACCACTGGTGCCCCAATTGACTTGGGTCCCAATTGACCGACACTAATGCAGTCATTAGTGCCGGTCAATTGGGACGAATGTCCTTTGTCCCTCGAATTGAGTGGAATTGACTATTTGATATGCGAGATGCGGATCTTACTTGTAATGATGCAAGGCAGAGTATGGGGCGACAACAGGAACTGCAAACAATATCTCATCCTCTGCGACGGGGATTCCAGTCAATTGACATAACATTTCTGTTTCTGCTGCTGCTCCAGGTGCTTCAGTCTGAAATAATGTTTCACTTAAGAAAACAAATAAAATTCTTCACAGCCGTTCAGTTATTTTTTTTCATTAATTATTCGGCAGTCACTTTGTGGTAAAATCAATCCATTTTTAATTTAAGTTTTAAATTTAATTTAATAATCATTTTCAAACACCATAATTTTTTTGTTGGGTTGCGCTTTATTATTTAAATATATTGCAGCCTTCATTGATTTATAATATTACGATAGAAGGATCTGATATCAGCAATAAGTGTTATAATAATGAAATAAACAGGAATAAAGTTATTGAAGCATAAAAAACAAGTTTTTTTCATTTTCGTTTTATGACGATATATGGATTGATATGAATATCTTGTAGTAAAATCTTAAAATTGAGTAGTTCAGATATATTAGAGTGAAAGATAAGGGCTGGGTCTTTTTGAAGTGTATTTTTTTTAAATTACCAAAGCTCCCTGGGAAAATTGACAATTTTTACAAAACTCTAATTTCTCATTAATCATTAAGAGAAATTTAGTTGAAATTGACAATTTCTCTGACTGACTTCAGGATGCTTAGTAAGAACAATCAATCTGAATGGGGTGTTACAATATGTATGTATTTGGTATAACAAATATAATTTATTTAAAAAAATAAATAAATCAAGTCACTGGAAGCATTCTGACCTCGGGATCAGCATCATCACCATCGGATTCAATATGCTCCTTATCCTGTGGTTCGGACAGATGAATATTTTCCGGTGGTTGGCGTCCACCAGGAACGGGCTTTTTCTTTAAATGTACGAGACCGCCACCCTTCTTTTGTGCTTTCTTTGGTTCTTTTTTGGCTCCCGCAGGCTAAAATAAAATAACTAAATTAACAGTGCTATTAAACTTGTATTTTTGTAAAAATGTAATATTACAGTGAATACATGCATTTAATCCTGTATTCTTCATCAGCAAAAATACCTTTATTTTAAAAATAAAAAAAATAATGATAATAAATCTTTACTCCAGCTTGACTAAGTGGTGGGTGCAATAATTAGTCAGTCATATATATTTTGCAACATTTTTTTTTATTAATAAAATGAAATAAAAATAATAAATAAATAAAAATAAAAATAATGAAAAGAAACGGCGAAAGAAAAAAAAGGAAAATTTGGAGATGTAGATGAAGATTAGCTCGCTGGCAAATGCAGCACTGTGCTCCAGTGCCACCACATGTCCAGCCCCCATCTGTTCTCCACAAGCCGCTTTATGATGAGGTTGGAGCTTTTCATCAGCCTCTCCCGGAAGCCTGCCACTCGTTGCCTTAATAGGCCATCCCAATGTGGTAGGCGTGCTGTGGCAAATATACCACTCGCGCATAATAAGAGTATTTAAAAGAATTTCTGAATACCTGTAACAATTGCATTACAAGCATAAAATCTTCTTCATCCTGATCCTTATATTTTCCCTTAATTTTCTTGAGTCTTGAACGTTGTCCTCGCTTCACCTCTTGCTTCTCACTGTTATTGGGTTTTTCTTCCTTCGGTGCCTTTTTATCTTCGGAAACGTTCTTAACATGCTGTTGTCCCTTTTTATTATTCTGTTTTCTTTGTGAGAGAGACGGGAAAGATATTGGCTTATCATCTCCGAGGTAAACAACATTTTCGCTTTCGTCATTGCCAATAGTGCTGGTGGAGAGAGTTCTAGAGTTGCTGCGCATTATAATTTTGCCGGTATCATGTTCTACTTTGATGTGGGTATCCGGGTATTTCACATCTGCAGATTCGTCATCGCTGGACGATTCTACTTTCTCGACTTGCATTTTTTCTTTAATTTTGAGAGATAAGTTATTTGTTTCTTCTGAAATTGACTCTAAACGATCCTTATGTTTAGAATCCCGGTCATCTATATCATCTGAAAAAGGGTGTGAAAATAGATTGCCACAGAAAAACAATGTCATATTATGCAGTTGGTGCCGGTTATTGTTCTAGCAGATAATAGATAATAAATAGATCTAGTACTATGAATATTCCAATAGAACTACCTAGAAGCGCGTTCACGCTCTTCAGTACTAAAAAAGTTGATTATAGATACGTTAATAGAATTTTTCCATATTGAAATAAAATCTCTGAGGACTAATGTGATCGCAATAACTGGCGCTTCTTGTACTAAATAATATAAAGTGAGTATTTCTTCGCTTTAAACTATATGTGATACTTACCGTCTTCTCCATCAGAGAGTACTATTTCCTGATCTTCAGTTTCATCATTTTGAGCCTCGGAACTCTCTTTATCAACATAATCCTCTTCTTGCTGTATAACCTTCCTCTCATTCAAGTGCCTTTCGATGCTGCCATCTTCCAGCTTTAGGAATAAAATAAATATATGATTGCAAACAAATTTATTGCTTAGTTAGAAAATTAAATTTTTAGCTTAATATATTAAATAGTCACCCTAAACATGAAAGAGAATCCGAGGACAAGATGGCATGGTGGAAGGAAGTTCTTCTTCCCTCGGATCATGAAGGATCCAGTAGTCAAGTATTCTCCAGTGGGGGCTGATTTAGATACCTGTGAAGCATGCACCCACCAAGCTGATGTCACTACCTTGGCTTCCCAAGCAATACTGAAAATAAACATAATGTTTACAAATAACATAAATCTAGAATCAGAGCATCTAGAGTTTTACTTTCAGAATATTTCAAATATTCTCTCTTAGGTCAGGCCTTCATCCACACCCAAAGGCGCATAAAGCGCTGCTTATTTTGTTATTTTTATCAGTAGGAACATGGACAATAGGAATAAGAGTTTAGTCATTGTCATGTTGTTAACCACTTAATGCTAGGGTTTTTTTTTATTTTTATTTTTAATAAAAAGTGTTTTATATCAGCTTTTTTAAAACATATTTTATTCAAGGTTTATCCACTTTTCAAATAAAATAGCACAATTTAAGCATATTTCATTTACAATTCCGTCTTTAATATTTTTTTACTAATTCATTGTCAAAAAAGTAATTGAAAAATTCAGAATTGGAATGCAGTTAGCGCGCGAGCGCGACTCGTTCAAGAGTATGGAGCGGTTGATTATAGGCTTATTATTATTTTTATAATATTACATAAACATTACCTGAGGCGTAGGACTGGTAAAATTGCCTTCATAAATTTTCTGAATTCATTGTTTAAATTAAAAAATAGTTTTGGATTAACATATTATTTTAAAATAAATTTTTAAAAAGCAAAAACGTAATCTATTTATTACCTGTAGGATATAGCCATTTGGCCAGCTTCATTTAAGGTTTTCGGTGGCACAGGATTTCCAGAAGGATTTTTGATTATGATGCTTGATGCTCCAGAAAGGTCCGCATGAACGTAAATATCATTAGCTCTCATGTAGCGCTTCACAAGAAGCTCATTTTGCTGTTGATCCCTTCCTCCTATAACCTGTCCAATGATATCATTTTATAATTTGTGTTAACAAAAAATTTAGGCATACAATCTACGTGTGTTGCCGTAATTTCATACAACCACAATCCAAAAAACTTAATTTTTAGATTATTTTTACAGTGCCTAAAATCATATTTTTTTAAAGATTTATTTTGATAATTTTAGACGATGTGCAGGATCATTAAAAATTTATACGAAAGACTCTTATTAATCTAAATGCGGTTTATATATTTAAATGAACATTTTGATCTTCGGACCACAGTTGTATTACAGACAACTATTGTTATCAAATAATTCCATTAATAAATCAACAAAGGACCATAGTTTGTAGAATGTTTAGTCTTGTTTATGGACCCAACGACATCCATTTTTGCTGATGTTCATAATATCAAAATGATATTTTTTTTTTAAGATTTAAGGCTTATATATTTTTTATACAAACTTACGGTAAATCGCTCAAGCATTAAATGTTTTAATATTTGCTTTTCAGCGTGCCAAGCTGGAAATCAACTCATGAATAGTTGTTAATGCGCTAACATGTAATGCATACACGTTTAATTGGATAGAACATCAAGTACTTCATAAATTGTGCCAATTCGTATAAAAATATGTATTTTAGTTCTTACCAAATAATTCTCGGATGAAATGAACCAGTAAAATTTCTCAAACCAATAAACCTTCCTAGCTTTGTTGATATTGGTGATTGTTTGAACTTCTTTTAGTGTTTGCATAGTTTTCTTTTCTGCACTTTTCAAGGCTTTTGTTTGTGATTCTAAAGTTTTCTGTTGCTTCTTGGCAGCCGAGCGCTTCTGGTCAAAGTATCTGGGAAGATTGAGATGACGGAGGTTAAATAATAATAAAATGTTGCCTTTTTCACACATTTTTTTTTGTAATTACTAATTGCATTCTTATGGTAAACATTAATATTTCATTTTTAATTTAATGTTTTACTTAGTAAATACCACTATTTCTTAAAATCTACTGTGACACGTGTTTCGTTACATTCCGCATAATTTTCAAACACTTCAATTCAATACTATTTTGAGGTAGCCCTAAGTGGCTTGTGTTAGAAAACAAGGATGAAATTGTAGCAGGGCGAGGTTCTGACACAGTCCGCAACATTAAGTATTATTCAGACCTTTTACAGATTTATTTTATTATTATGGATTTCAAGTGATACTTGGTATTTCACATTTTAGTGTAGACACGACAAGTCTGATCATTTTATTTCTTGACAGATTTGAATGAGTTCAGTATTGCTTTGATTTTCAATAATTGATTTATTTGGTGATAGAAAAAATAATTGAAAATACCTAAATATAAAGGATCTTTCAATAAGAGCTTCAGAACTTTCAAAGTTGATAGTGGCCATATTGTTGATGCTATATCTGTCATATTGATTGTCATTTATTCGGTCTGTTATGGCAAATCACCATGGATGGATATAGCGTTCAACAACACGTACAAATGATACAATTGTTTTATAAAAATAAGTGTTCTGTTTGGGCAACATTCCACGCGCTTTTCCCAATTTAGGGTCACCATAAGCGTCCTGGCCGAGAGAACTATTCGCAGCTTGATGGATAAAATTGAGTCCACTGGTTTAGTAATCAATCAACCAATACCTATACGTCAACGAAATGCAAGATCTGTCGAAAACATCGTTGTTGTCCGTGAGAGTGAGCAGGAGAATCGGAGACAGTCGATTTCGCATCGCTCACAAGAACTTGACCTTTCGCAATCCACAGCTTGGCAAATTTTGGGATGATTACCAACTTCTTTTTGCCTGAATTGGATTACATGGACACCAACGACATGTGGTTTCAACAGGATCACACAGCTCATGCCACAGGGGACATTCTACACGAGCGATTCGAGGGCACTGCTAACTCACGTGGAGGTGAAGTGAACTGGTTACCGAGATTGTGCGATTTGAGCCCTTAAGACTTTTTTTGTAGGGTTTTCTTAAGTCACAGGTCTATGCGAATAAGCCACAAACCAGTGACCCTCAAAGCCAACATAACCCATACCATCGGTCAAATTCAGCCTGATTTATGCTCCAGTTATAGAAAATTAGACATTTCGGATACGCGCCACCCATAGAAGCTGCGGTGGACATTTGAACGATGTTATATTCCATACATATTGCCATTGATGGGCCTTTCAAGCGAATAAAAAAATTTGTTAATATCTCATACACACTTTGTTTTATTTCAATTTAAAGATAAGAAGCGCTTAATGAAAGACCCTCTATATAAATGATTAAAAAAAGTTAACTTAGTCATAAAAAGCCACTTTTTATCATGAAACTATAAAAAATGTATGTTATATTATCTACATATGTAGATTCTGATGACATTCAGGGACAAAGTTCAACTATTTGTGTGTTGTAAAATAATTTTCCATCTATAGTGCCGGGAAGGCTAAAATACATATGCATGAATATAAATGGTACCTACACAAAATTTGTCTGATTTTCATTGGTTATGACAGTACCCAGGAAATTAAGCAAGATTGAGACCATATCTTGTTTGTACAATGACCTTGGTCCCAGGAAATATTTCTTTCCTTCTAATATTCGTTTTCTTTATAGACTGTGTTATATTTATGTATGTATTTATCTTTTACTGACCTTCATTCACATCTAACGGTGCAAAGGGCGCCATATCAGATTGACACGGTGTTGACTTGATTGTTAATTAAAATCATTGAACTTCAGATACCAGTTTGGGGTGATATTAAATAACATGTTACTGATGACGAAATAAAGTTGATACGAAGCACATTCCAAAAGAACTCTAAAACTGCTAGATAATTCATTTTGAACAATTTATTTTTAACAACATTCAAAGCAATAAGTTTTTATAATTCGATTGATATATTTTTTTAAATATTTCAGATACTCCATCACAGGTGAATTCTAATTTAGCAACTTATACCTTCATCAATCTTCTCTAACCTTCTTTTAAACCAGTTTAACCTAATAATATTGTCACCCGAATGCAGAACTATCCTAATAGCGCGTAAGAAAATTTTACAGGCAATTAAACTTTTAAAATGAGTTCTTTCAATCATTTTGTATTTTAGCTTGAATATTTAGATTCATAATGCTTGAATAGCTATTTATTTATGTGATAACTTTTCGCATAGAAAAATCACTTGTATAAAGAACAGAATACATTTATAAAAACAAAATTTATTTCTATACAACATAGAATGGTTCTGTAATCAGATGAAAATATATATAATATATATTTGAAGCATTAACTTTGTGATTTTCCATTTTATAATTAAAATGTAATTTGGATTTGAAATCACTATAAATATTTTATTATTATAATGTTTTTAGTATTATTCAGTCTTGATAAAGAAGCGGTTAGCTTCGAAACCGATAGACATTATAATTAAGTTATAATAAAATATTTATAGTGATTTTAAAACAAAGTTACATTTTAATTATAAGATGAGAATATGTTCATACAAATAATTAGGAATCGAGATGTTAAAATTAAAATGATTTATTACCAAAACATGTCAGTACAAAGTACAAAAATTTGCTCATGGGTTGTGAAATGACAATCACATTTGGGGAGGCAGTTCATATGACGACTGAAACTGTGAAATAAAAACGTTCCAACATTTCAAAGACGTGATCTCGAAGGGTGGCGTTGACCCGACAGCTTGTGAAGTCGAAAATTGCTTTGTCGAAACCATTCGAAAGACTGAGAATTTCAATACCATCTCTAATCTCAAGAATGGCTCCAACAAAAAAACGAAGAGGCAGGTGAGGGCCCGGCTTTAACAGAAGAAAACAGGTAGAAATAAGATATGCACACTAACCTTCGAGCGTTCGAGAAGGCGCTCATTGAGAGATCTATATCGACTACGGTCGGTTTCAAACCGGGATTTTTACTATTCACTTTGGAATCATCTTCAGAGTCGGACGATATATACGGATCTTTAAGGAGAAGAGATATAAAGTTTGATTCCAATTTGAGTTGTTTGATACATTGAGCTACCACATCGCCATTAGCTTGCGCAGCCTTTATCAAGCTGTTAATTTCAGTCCAGGAGATCTATTAACAAGTAAAAAAAACTCATCACACTGGTCAGTAAAATTTACATCGATGAGATCATTAAGAAATATGTTTCAAGTACCTGATTAGCTATAGCGGATTGCACAGCGAGAATAGCACTGTCTACTAAAGCCTGGTTCCGTGTTATCAGTTCCGCTTTATCCCTGTCGTTTGTTTGTACCTTAGATAACTCGGACAACCGTTTATCGTGATCTTTTCTCACATTCTGTAGCTTCTTCATCGCCTCGCGCTCTATTTGAACAGCCTGTTAAATACAACACATAAAATATACCACAGAAATGCTAATTTTCCTTGCGTCATATTCTTTGGTGAAACAAAAAGCAACCTTGATGTCGATTTTTTGACCCTCCAGAGTAGAGAAGAATTCGTCGACAGCTTGATCGAAGGAATCAAAAGTAAGGTGAGGCAGGGATTCGTGTTGCGCATATAGGAACGGATGAAATTCTTGGTTTGTCAAGAGGAAATTCGGTGCATCAGGATTTTCTTTGGTACTCGGTCTGTCTTCTTTTTTTTGAATGATGTAACCCTGAAAAATAGTTTAAAAATATATAAACATGACACTTTAAAAAACAAGCTTTTTTCTCAATTATTTTAGAAACATATCAACATTTTTTAAATGTCCTACATAGAAAAATAGTTTAAAAATATATAAACATAAACAAATTTTAAAAAAAAGTTTTTTTCTCAATTGTCTTAGAGAAAATTCAATATTTTTTAAATGTCTTATTGAACATAATTGAAACGTCCTTGAGGTAATGTTTCATGAAAATGATACTTAAATTTTTTTAAATGATTATTATACATCATTTCAAATACAAATCCATTCCGGCGTATTGAATAAGAGAAAATGTATGCGTAACTATTATTAAATTAAACACAAACAGAATCTAGGTCAATGACTAGTATACAAAGCCGACACCCTTTTTATAAAATGTATGCGATCTATTAATATATACATACGTTTGATATGTTTGTAGCTGCCATTGTCATCATTTCTTCTGCCATACTCATCGCATTCACTAAGGATGCCATATCCCTAAGGAGATGAAATCCTTTGGCACTCAATTCCTCAGTTGGTTTAAGCGTTCCGGCCAGATTACACTTAGATAAAACATGATCTATAACAGCAGGACCGTATTCTGAAACCATAAAAAAACATGATTTAATTTAAAAGTCTGATTTAGATTGATATTTTATGACGGTGTCCCATTGCGTTACATATTTGTATATAAAAATATTACACTTCTTTGTAGTTGTGTAATATTTTCAATCACTTGACCCAATAGTGATTTCACACATTAATGAGATTAAACTTAACATACATATATGTAAAAGTAGTTTTATTAGAAAATACGGATGAAATGAAAGATTTTTCTAACCGACGTGCGGGTTTAGTATTTTTTTAAGGTTTTCTCCCGGTTTAGCGGTGCTTATTAATTCAAATAATTTATTTTCACTCGGCGGTCCAGATCTCTCTTTGGCACGATCTAACGGATATTTTTCTTTCACTGCAAACCTAAAAATAAATATCACAAGATTATGTAAATTTTTTTTTACTTAATTTTTTTTATATAAAATTTTACTTAATTTTATACCTGACGGTTTCTCCTTCTGTATGTGGTCTTAAAACATTCAATATAATCCAATTAAAGTCAGTGAGAATAATATTTCCTCTGTCATACAATTCTAAAATAATATGGTACGCGGCTTCCCCAGTACCAAATTGAAAATCGACTATTCTGTCAAAACCCAGTTGAGTTAGTTTTTCAAGACGTTTATTTTTCAAGTGTTTTCTCATCTGAAATAATGAGAAAATATTAACTAATTTTAAGAAAAAAAAACTACTAAAGTAACAATGCTTTAATGGATTATAATGTACCTTCATACTAAATCCAGATGGAGCTGTGTTTTTAGGCCACTCGAATGCGGTGGTATGAAATCGATTTCCAGATTCTAAAAGAAGTATGCATTTTTCTTCCGACCGTTGTAATCGTATTAGATACGTCTTGTTGTCGATGTCGTATACTTGATTAACTCTCATACCCACGTACCTAGAATTACATCACATATAAAATTTAAATTATCAACGTGGGACAATCGATTTGCGCATTACACATATTGGGCGGATGTCGGTTACGAGATTAGAACAAGGAAATTAAGGTCAATTGAAATTGACGACCTGGTGAAGAGAAATATTATGAAAAATATATACCTCTGTAGCTCCGTAACGCTGCATATTATATCGTAAGTATTGAACCTATTCTTCATGTTTATTTCGCACTTTATCGAAAAATAAATTTAAAACGACGACGAGTCGTGACGTGACAGGGAAAATGGCAGATCAGAGAGAATTTTTCACGAGAAAGATAGAGAATTGCGCAAAATCAATAATTTTATATAAAAAACACTTCTACATTGTTTATGGTTCCATGTCTATTTTAAGTATCGAGATGTTGTAGCAAGTAATGGTAACACTGAACGAAAAAATCTATGGTTTCGAGCTGTCAAATTTGTTGACATTCAAACACGATATATCCCGGGTATTGGATTTTGAAGTAGATTTGAAATATTTAACGGGACTTTTATCATTTATAACATGGAAGTAGAAACACCAGAAAAAAATAGCGATTTAGATACTGAAGATTTCAAATTAAGAGATATACAATGTGAATTGAATATGCTTAGTCGCCCAGATGGATCAGCAATTTATTCGCAAGGTTAGCCAGTTCCTCGAATCTAACCTATATATCACGTTTTTACATCATGAAAATAATTACCGTTTTTGTTTAAATAGGAAATACTGTGGTGTTATCGGCAATTTACGGACCCGTTGATAGTAAGACACAAAACGCTGACACTTATACTGCAAGCTTGGAAGTATCATTTAGTCCAAAATCCGCTATGTCCACTGTTAGAGATCGATTGCGGGAAACAATTTTAAGGCAAATATGCGAGTCGGCAATTATTACAGCGTTACATCCGCGTACCACGATATCCGTCAATATTCAGGAGATGCAAGACTTTGGTGGGGTTAGTAATTATATTGTTTAAAAAAAAAAAAACACATTTTTTTTTGCCACTGTTGTGGCAAATGATTCTTCAAGTTTATTTCTTTATTTCATCTGTTATATATAATGATATTTACTTATATGTAATGATATTTAGTTATATGTAATGATATACTTTTTTAAAAATATATATTGTCCGCCTCCGTAGTGTAATGGTCAGCACGCTCGGCTACCGTTCTGGAGGTCCCGGGTTTGATTCCCAAGGGGGGTAAAATAAATATAAGTGATTTTTTCACTGTCATATTTATTCAATATTACCCTGGACTGGTACCTGAAGCGGAGGGCTGATCACCTTTCCTTCATGTGTAAACGATCAAGATAACACTGCGTTTATATGACGCAGTGCCCTATGCACCATTGGGGTGCGGATAAGGGTTTTTAATTTTTAATAATTAATATAATAGCATTGCATATAAAATATATTGCTTTTGCCAGTGTCAAGTTAATAAAATAATATTACTTAATTATAAAATATGATGGACTTGTTATTAAACTTTAAATAATTCCGTTCAATTTTTGCAAAATAACTAAAAGTTTGTACATAATTGGGTTCCTGCTTGGCTACAATAGTTTTGAGACTACAAGGAATATGTATTTGATTACACATTTTTATCTATTGTTGTGCGGTATGATCGATAATCCTGAAATTATCCGGAGCATTGGTCAGTATGTTCCTTATGGTTACCTAAGACAGCGTCGCCATAGATTGTTTCACATTCCTATACACAGGACCAACCTGCCGATGGTTATGCCTGTAGGAAGAGCTACCGCTATGTTGAACAATATCTCATTGGATATTGATCTGTTCCATGTGTCTGAAAGAGTTTTTCGAAGCGGGATTTTCCACACCTTTAGCAATAGTTCTTGCATATTTTCGATTTTTGCATGTATTTAATGTATACGCTTTAAATTTTTTAGTTTGTAATGTATATGTTAATTGAAAATAAATAAATAGAATTATAATTTGATTACAGCTACTCGCTTGCAGTATAAATTCGTGCTGTCTGGCGCTAATCAACTCCGGGCTCTCCATGCAGTATTTGTTTGCAGCTGTTAACTGCGCATTAGAAAAGGATGGGAGTATTATATTAGATCCATCGACCAAGCAGTTGGATGATGTGGTGGCACAACTCACTTTTGTGTTTGATAGTGTTTCCAGCAATGTTATATCGTGCTCTACGAGTGGCAAATTTACACCGAGTCAATACAGGAATTGCTTAAATAAATGTAAAAATGGCAGTGAAAAAATATTCCAGTATTATCGAGACATTGTCAAGAAGTATGCCAAAACAATTTAATGTAATTTACAACTGTTTATTGTATTCATGTTGCAATCAATAAATCTATACTTATTTTTACGTATTTTTTTGGTGTTGATATTTTGTCTTCATTTACTATGTATTTAATCTATCATGCAGTATAAAGAATATGGTAGGTCTGCTTCAATATTTTACTGTAAATATTTCTCCTGACAAACATGTAAATTTGCATACAATTAATCATTTTGGATTGTCTTAAAAATACAAATAGAACAAAAACTTGATTTCTGAAGATTATCGTTCATAGACAAATCAATTTCATAAGCAAAATCTGTCAAACACACTTAATTTTCTATTTAATTATGTCCTCTTACAGTTAAATGGACGTTCATCATAATATTTTAATTACTACTCATTTTAAATAACCATTTACTTTTGAATTGCCTGAGATAGCCTCATTAACTTGTCAAATTTATATGTGCTGGTGTGTTTCTTGCCTGATTCTAGAAGCCCTAACATTGCACATTACTTTTAACAAATTCCATAATGTATTGCTTACTCATCACAGATTATGTTGTGCATGTTTAAAGTCACTTGCGCCAAGGCATTTTGAAGCATGCGCCGGCAATGCACGGAAATGTATCATCTTCACTGCTCTAACACATGATTTGCCCCTACGAGTGTAGTCTATCTCGCTCATGTCACCGTCCCCAGGAATGGAAAATTTCTCATACCATCATAGTACACAATTGTGTGCAGACTAAAATGTGGATTGTAAGCCATTTGCGTTTGCTCGGAGGTATAGAAGATAATTTGGCAAGAGTTCTACCGGAAACCTTTTTTTATTTAAAAAAAATAATGGATGTTAAAACTGAATCACAGATATTGGCATATTTAATTATGTGAGGACAAGAAGTGCGTTGCACATGAACACACTGAGAAACTGCGTGTGAACAGTATGCACCACTAAAGTGACGTTTTTATTTACTGTTAGCTGTACCCACCCATGCGTAACATAATTTGGCCGTTGGTATGGAGTTAAAACAAATCCAATTTTTACATTTGGCTTATTCTTATTCTTCCCGTAATTTAGTTTTCCCACCATTCTTGATCTCAATGGTTCGGTTCTTCGGAAAAAATATTTACTTTCACTACACTCCGCTAGGTGACTCTTTACTGTGAACAGGATTATTAATTGTGGAGAGTAGTGATTTCTAAGGCTGGCAATATAGCCCACCAGTGGGCTATTGAAGACGATTGGGGGTGTTAATAGTCAAAATTGCTTTAGGAGCGATAAGCTTACTTTGACAGGGTGCAAATTTAAAAACTGTTTGGATTCCATCTCTCAACCTGCGCCGACGAAAAAAAGTCGGATGACTATTTTGTGGGAAAAAATAAGTTTTCATGATAACAAAGTCCGCCTCCGTAATGGCCAGCACACTCGGCTACCTTACTGGTGGTCCTCGGCTCTATTCCCGGCGGTAATTAAATAAATAAAGATTTTTCACTCTAATATTTATTTCATATTACCCTGGATTGATCACCTTTCCTTAATGTGTCAACGATCAAGATAACACTGCTTTTATGTGATGAAGTGCCCTATGCACTATTGGGTGCGGATAAGTGTTAGAAGAAGATGGCAAAAATTGAAAATGGGTTACAAGCATTGTTTGCAAGTGAAGACTTGAGAATAAAAAACGTGGTTTCGCGCTCTTTTTTGGTATTTTACTCCATCGGGAAATGGGGAAAGAAAAATAACACATTACTCTGTAAGTCTCCGGTCTGACACATATGGCAACACTGTTGGCAGATCCATATGATTTCTGGATAGTACCAACCTAAGGGCGTTTGTGCACTACACGGAATTTCACCGTCCGGCAGTCCGGTTTTGTAAAATGAAGGCGGCTACAACAGTTTAGCGTGATCGAATTTACGCGCAACGTGTTCACACATCGATCAAGAGCACCGATCCGAAGAAAGATGGACAAAAGCACAAGCCAATCGTCGTTTTAAAACGTTAACTGACGTGCCGGACGGTAAAATTCCGTGTAGTGTACAAACGCCCCATGTAACAACGTTGGCCAAATGGTGAATAAAGTTTGGTGCCTCTATCTTGGTACTAGAGATATCGTTCTTCTCCCCAAGTTCGAATTTTAGGCTTTGTTTAGCATAGATAAGACAAAATAGATTTATTTGATAATAAAAAATTGTTAAAAAAATTAAATATCCCTTACTCATATTTATTCCATTCCATTATTTTCATTTACGCAGTCTTTATTACATATAATTGTACACTTTTATACGCTTGTGCCCACCCAAATATAGGTAGGTATGTGTATATATACTTATATAATTCCAATTTTTTATGCATACAAAGTTATTATCCACGTATGTACGGATTTTTTTTCCTCAATATGAGCGAACACATCAGATTAATTATTAACTTATGATTATAAATAAGTCTAATAGCTGAGTTGTTAAATAATTGTGGGTATAATAAGGCTACGGATCATGAATTTTGATCCCGATTTTTTCTGTTTTTGAATATTTTTATTATTTATTATTAAAATATTATAATATTAACTTCAAAAACAAAGATTCCTTATTCTAGTCACGAGTAGTTAGTTAAAGATAGAATGAATAAATTATTTTTATTCGTTTTATGATATTTTTTTTATATCATAGCATTTTTTATATAATTATCATAACTAGATGGACTGACAGAATTAAGGCTGCCACAAGTTCATTGGTGGTTGGAGCGATGCAGATGGCGGTGTTTCAGGAGAGATGAAGACAAACCACACAAAATGTTTTGAGGACAAGGAAAAGGATGATCACGATCCTCAGCAACGAGGAAAATGATGGCTAGGGGTTGCATTTTTTGTAAGAGAAATATTTGTGTTATTATTCTCTCTTTCTTCTCCGTCTTACTCCTAATTCCTGAGGGTTGTGACCCTTGTGGAAGCAATACTCTTCTCCAGTTATCCTTTGACTGCGCTGCACGTAGCGCTACAACCATACAATTGTATTATTCACAAAAATACTTCAATTTCATACTATTTCTTTTCTTACTAGTATTAGCTTGTGTGAGTTGCACACTCATAATATATGAAAACCTCTTGAAAAAACAGTATTAAACTGATTTTATTTTTATATTTATATGAAATGGATTTTTTTGGTTAAAAGTCAAGAAATAATTATATTAACTTATTTTCGTCTTTAGGGATAATACATAGCTGATTAACTTTGTATCTTATATGTAAATGAATTTTTCAGATATACTTGTAACATATATCGGCTGTCCAAACTCAAAACACAGTAAGGGACATTTTTTTTGTTGTACGTTTATTTTGCATTTTTGGACTAAGTAGATTCTACTTAGTCCAAATATGCAAAAAAAAACTACTACAAAAAATGTCCCTTACTGTGTTTTAGTTTGGACAGCCGATATGTGCATTTAAGAATTACTTGCACAAATCACAAGAAAGCACCTCCCAGCAAAACAACATACAAATCACCAATAGCGTCATGAGATTAATGACATATGTAGGAGTTCCAAATAATTGAGTTGTCTGGTTGTCGATAATGGGTAGAATGGTGAATGTTGTACGTTTGTAAAGTGATCACTTAACCAGCTTATGACAGGTCATTAGCCCTGTAAATACCCAGACATCCATATTTTTCTTTATCTATGTTGAAATGTCAAAATATGTAACTAATCAAATAACTTAATAAACAAGTATTGTTAAATGTGCCTCCGGCATGGAAAATCCAATGAAGACACATTATTGTAAATATATGAATAATTGAATAAAAAATTCGCTTTACGCTTATTAAAATTGTATCTATTACACCAATTTTTCAGAAATACTCGTAACACATTGGAAGAATAATGCACTGGTCGGCCGTTCGTCCACCGAAACCGCCAGACGTCTCGCCAAATGCAAAATATCATTTTAAAAAAGCCAACTAAAACAAATGAAGAGCAAAAAGAAAAAAAAGAAAACGCAAAAGAGCGGGAAGAGCTCCCGCCACGGAGATGCGCGGAACAGGTATCTGCTGTGCCATCTCCGATACTCGCCTGCCTTGCCTCGCGAAATAAAAAGCCTCAGTCGGCCAAGTAAAAAAAGGACGGTAAAAGAAAGCGTAAAAAATCCTTGCAAAGATGCCGCGTATGTGAGCATTGATATCAGAGCCCATGGGTGCAGAAGTCGGAAGCTAACATTCCCGTGTTTTTATTGTTCTAAAGGTGCTTTTATGACGCAGTGTTTCAATATACCACATGCAGTTAAAATATCAGAAATATCGGTCAGACTATTAAGTCACATTACTCGACTTAACGAAATCGTGACTTATTGTTAAAATATATATTCAGTTTAGTGCAGAGTATCGAAAAGTATTTATTTAAACTTCATGTACAGAAAAGAAATAAGTACATTGGTAGGCTTATTGCCAAAAAGCAATGTCTTCAAACCAACCAAGAACAGACAAGTGATATTGGTCAAAACGTTTGATACCATATTTGGCTGTTTGCAATCAGAGGGTAGATAGTACCTGCTTGAATATAAAATAATAATAAAAAACATAAAATAAAAATTGATTATCATAAATTGACTATTATCGCAAGGAAGGCAAAGGAAAAAGGGAGTTTAGGGAAGGAGGTAGAAAGAAAAACTAAGGGAGGAGGTTTGATGGATAGTTAGGATTCTAATGATAGATAGTAAATATCGGTTAGACTATTAAGTACCACGATTCGACTCGAGTACCGATTTTTTTTGACTACCAGAGAATTAGATTATACTCACAACAGTTTCAGGAGTGTATGAATCCTTGTTTTTAAATCTGGGTTCCTCTACTTAGGAGTTATTTTTAAATAACCAGACTTCCATATTCTTCTTCATCTATGTTGAGATGTCAAAGTGTAATCATAAAATATATTGGTGTGGCATACTTTGAGGCATAACATAATGATTAAATAAGATCACTTTTTAGTTAATGAATGCAAACTTGGCTAGTTTACATCTGTAGTTCTCGAAACTAGTCATGTTTACATTAGTAACCTACAAGGTGAACTTATTTTCTTCTTCTTTTTACCCTTATCCGTATCCAATGGTGCATAGGGCACTGCATATTGATGTAACGTTAAGTTGATCGTTAATTATATGAAGGCGACGTGATCAGTCTTATGCTTCAGGCACCAGCCCAGGAAAGTATTAAATAAATATTAGAGTGTAAAATCACCTATATTATTATTATTTCCTCCCCTGGGAAACGAACCCGGGATCTCCAGCACGTTGGCTAAACACCCTAACCATTACACCTAAACATCTTCATTATTTTATTTATTGTTTCGGCATTTACTTTGTGGTAAGACATGTTAAAATGATTAATACCACTAACCCCTCTCCTTATTTATAGTTATATATATATTAACAGTTTTATATTTTATATTTTACTTATTATTCAGACCTCACGATGGAAGTTTAGCTTCCGAAACTAGTAGTCA
The DNA here is from genome assembly GCF_059751285.1 of Brachycentrus maculatus. NCBI lineage: Eukaryota > Metazoa > Arthropoda > Insecta > Trichoptera > Brachycentridae > Brachycentrus > Brachycentrus maculatus. Next base: position 2,287,093 of record NW_028280804.1, read on the forward strand.
TTAATAAACTCAAGTGGTATAAAAACAAGTGTTTCCTTAATCATCTTAATTATTAGTTGTATATTTTCGATAAATAAATTATTCTTCCACTCTACGTCATTGCGTTGGTTGTGCGTATTGGTTGCGGATAATGAGGGTATATCTTCGTCTTCGTTCGAGGTTCGGCAACCAACCAGTGCAAGTCCGTTTCTCCCATGCCGCCACCAAACGTAGGGCATGTCTGTCATGTTATGTATTGCTCCACGTTAATTGCGTTCCAGGGTCATCACAGCACTCCTTAAGTAGAACCGGGACACGCCATAAAATGGGAGTCACCTAAAGAAAGCGACGACATCAACCATTATGTCCAAATTATGTCTCTACGTCTCTACTATTGAGTAGTAGGTCCGTAAAAATACGCGAATTGGGGCTACTTTGCACTGGACACATTTTATTATATTCATTCATTTCAATTTATTCAATAATTAATATAAACATTACAAACTAACATTTAAGGCGTATACATTAAAAAGTAAGCAAGAAGACTCTTATCAGTATTCAATGTAATATTGAAGATCAATATCCAATGTGATATTGTTCAACATAGCGGTAGCTCTTCCTACAGGCATAACCATCGGCAGGTTGGTCCTATGTATAGGAATGTGAAACAATCTATGCCGACGCTGTATTCATGTCAAATACCTTAACATTTTTGATATTCTTACATGGATGTCCGCCTCCGTAGTGTAATGGTCAACACGCTTGAGGGGTTCAAATAAATATAAGTGATTTTTTCACTCTGATATGTATTCAATAACACCCTAGACAGATACCTGATGCGGAGGGCTGAAGACCTTTCCTTAATGTGTTAACTATCAAGATAATACTGCGTTTATATGATGCAGTGTCCTATGCACTATTGATTTGCGGATATAGGTTTGAAGATGAAAATTGAATAATAGGTCCGTAAGTAAACGCAAATTGGGGCTACTTTGCACCTGAGATATATATTTTTATTTTCATGTCAAATACTAACATAGATGAAGAAGAATGTGTAATTCTGGGCATTTATAATGCTTACGACCGTCATAGGCTTGATTAAGGCCCTTATTCGTTAAGTCGCAACTTTGTAGTCTCTAAATGCAGGTAACATTTTACGTAATTGATTTTTGTCTTAAAACATGATTTTTGAATTGAACAAATAAGTTTTTCTTCGAAATAATTATATGGTTTTGAAAAAAGTTATGGAAAGGAAAGGAATTAAAAAAAATATCTAAAAATATTTTGAAAATTCATGGAATACAATTTCATTGCTTATAAATTATTTCTTCTAAATCTTATACTAAGTTACTTATATAAAATTCACGTATAAATTGTTTATAAAAAATGCATATGCGTATATACCTTGAATTTGCCTTAAAAGCATTATTACTCGCTTTGTTGGTGGTATTCGTTCGTTTTGACATTTTCTCAAATTTTCAATTAAAACTGGTAGGTATCATAATTCATACAAATGGCATTTCTCTCCCCATTTATTCCGTTAGCTACACAATACATCATGTTTATGAAGTGAATGTGGACTTGTAGGTACCACAGAGTGAAGAGGATATTATCTCGTTCTTCTTCAGATACTTTCACAGCCGCTACATTTTACCGCTTCCATATCTTGTTATCAGACATTAGCATTGCCACTAAGACTCAATTATGCAAAGCTACACGCCGTACGTCATTCGGTTTTTGGAAAATAAAATAATCTCATCGAGAGATTTATTATTTCCCCGCTATAATATGGCGATCTGACAGCAGTGAGTATCTGCGGCCGTGTAATATAACAAAGCTTTTACAGGTTATTTGGGACAATCTCGCGTCTTCCACCTTGAGTCCCGCTCCTTTGAAACCTTCCTACCTTTCTCTCTTCACCGGGACGCGCAATTTTGTGGCAGGTCGCATAAATAAGGGACTGCCTGTTTTATTTTTCCTATTATTTCAATTTCGACGCACCGATATAAAATGACTGATAACTTCGCCATACAAAGGTTTGCATTCAAAGCTCCGGAGAAACCGAACAAACGAAACCTCGTAAGTTAGTTATATTGAACAGGTCCCCAATTTATTTGATCGGCCATGAAATCGGTTTTCAGGGAATAGTATCATTCTTGAAGTTAGTGATGTGATTCATAAAATCCAGAACACAAAAAATGTTTTCGATAAGAGATATTGTCAAAATGTCCATCGGTAGCCTTTTAGTCTTTTTTTAAACAAAATGTTAGTTATGTTACTATGTTACTACTGGCCGAATTTTTGTTTATTAAAAAAAAATACCCGTCTCATTATCAAGATAATTACTAACTAACTACACTAACATGCAAAAAACATTATAGGTACATAGTTTCACATTACCGGAATTAACATATTCAACGTATTTGTTTTTATATTTCACCTGATATGTTTTAATTTGTTTATTATTCATAAAAAGTATAAATCACATAAGTATATATAATATAAATTCTTGGTACTTTTCAAATTACGGTAAGCAGTGGAAGTTGGTAGTAAAATAGAGCAGGCATTGCTTTTATGCATATATGGAATGCACACCTATGGCGGGGGGCAAGAATAATATGTATGTTATTTATATTAATTTTTGTACTTAAAATTAAATTTAACACAATTTTTAAATGATTTTTTTAAGACTTGTAAATGATGTCTAACTGTTAAAATAAACCGATACGACGCTTTCGTAGATTTATGACAGCTAGTAAAAATATGAGTTGTATTTTAAAGACCAATAAAACGTGCGGATATTGTTGGTAGTAGAGTGTAGATTTCAAATTACCGTTAGCAATGCTTGCTGTGATAACTTATCGCAAATTAAAATATATTTTCAGAATTTTTCGAATTTATTTATTACAGTCAAAATAAATATGTAAAGAAATTATAAAAAAAGTGGTAGAAATATCGCATTTCTCATGTAGATAATATAGAAAAATCTACCAAGTCGAGCCCATGTAAAACTAAATGGGTATATTATGCAGAATAACACGCTTAGTAATAAAAAAAAATAATGAAAGATTATTAAGCTAAACATTTTTAAATCTCGCCGAAATCTGCAATGACACCCGGCTGATTTATTACATCACTTTGCGTTTAAATTAAACGTTCTATCTGCTTGAAATAAAACAGTTTCGTTTGATTGAAAATAAATTCAAAATAACTGGAATGATTCATAGCCCCAAGGCCGGCATTGTTTCATCTCTCTGCTCTCCTGTTCTCCTTGGATTGCGTGAGGAATCGAAATGAAAATATCTTCATTTTGCGAATCGTAAATTTCACTCCGGTTTGTTTACATTTGTCAGAGAAGTTCAATTAGTTCTGGATATGTAAATTCCGTATCTTTCAGAACATTCCGAAGACTCTTCGCTTGTTACTACTTGTTACTTGCTACGCTTTTTGACTGAATGTTTTTGATTCGATATTCATTTACATAGCGAGGTCCGGGTTCGATAAATTCACGAATGCAATTTTAAAGACAATATTATATGGAAAAAAAAAACAAAAATAATCTTACATTATTTTCCTATAAATACATAAGTATATACATAATATGTAACATACTTATAAAAAAAACAAATTGGATATTAAAAAAAAAAAGAAAATATAAAATACTTTGAAGATTTAAAAGATTGCCGCCTGAAGGTGTTCGCGTGGTAAAATAATAAATAAAATGACATCATTCATTCGTCCTTATTTTTTTCTGCTAATTTCGACTTTTATTTTAAAATCTAATAATAATCGCTATAAACTAGATTCTAAGGTTGGAAGTTTTTATTTATTATTAATAAAATTATTTCGGAAGAAATAACTTAAAATCTTAAAGTCTCTTATCAACACTCAATAGTGTATTTTTTTTTCAAAATACCGATTTGTGATAAATTTCGATATTTGAACAGTAGACAATATAAAGTTCGATGCAATTTTTTAAAGATATTTAACTCATTGAAGCACAGAATTCGAGACAGTAAAAGAACCGTGTTGCGCAGTTTTTTTTACTACTCACTTTTACATACCACGATTGTGCACTGACAAATTAGAACGTTGGCTTCGAAAAGTACATATCGCTCACTCCTTTCAAGAACGTCATCAATCAAAAATCTCAATTTTCAGTTGTGCATGTTTTCAGAATGCCCAGAAAATGTACTATATATCCCACCAAAAGCGGCATATTTAAAACTTAATATTTACCCGCTACAGGGCAGAAAGTGTAGTTTTTGCATTTTGAAGAAAAGGTAAGGTTTAATAATTTTTTTAAATAAACTAAATATTTTACAAATGGATAAAAAACCTTCAGGTTTTACCTAAAAAGATCTGTTGCACAGTAAAAAGTTCAATAAGTGGCTTGATATTTATTTTTAATACATTGTATTATATTTTTAAACTTTAAAAACGTTCTCCTGAAAAATCAAGTTTTTTTGATTTATGACGTTCTTGAAAGGAGTGAGCGATATGCGATGCCTATCAGCGAATGAAGTTGACTTGTAAGATAGGTGGGAAACAACATAAACCTTTTGCTTCAAGTATATTTTAAGGTGGTAAAAAAAATCCCACCACATATATTTTGTAATTAAAAAAGTTTGAATCTTCTTAATTCTACCGGGCTCCAAAGAGTTAAATCTATGATAGTAGAGTGGCCGTGGAATCTATTTAGTTTGTTTTGAATGTTTTGCAGTTCTGTATTTTCGTTCTTTTGCGAAGCTGAGTAGATGGATAGCTCTAATGTCATTCCCGTTGCGATGTTGACGTGCCATTCCGACTGAAGGAAACACAGACACGGTCTAGAGTCTGGAGTCTGGAGTAACGTGTCTCTCATCTCCGTTTCATCCGTAACTGGACGCTACGTAAACCGTTGAAATGCCGGGCAATGAGGGAAATACCCAAACACCTTCGTTTGACCTCTGGGCCAGCTTCATGCTAGATCTCTGGATAGGTACCAGGAGTCTAGGAGATGGATGTGGGATGCATTGGACAGGGTAAATAAATAGGCATTAGAATTCATAGATAGGTACTGAAAACAGCTTCTTAACGTAGCAAAGTAAAGCGACTCATACTTGTTTCTATTTCTAATTATAAATAGATTAATCAAATGAAAATCTGCTTTTAAAATTTCGAAATAAATAAAATAAAGTTTCACCAACGTAATACTATTTACAGCCCCTCTTTTTACAATTTTTTTCATTCTTTGCACCATCGGGTATGTAACGCGATGGTGCAAAGGGCACTGTGTCGAATAGATGCAACATTGATCTGACTATTTATTATATGAAGGTGATCAGTCTTGTGATTCAGGTAGCAGTTTAGAGTGATATTGAATAAGTTTTATAGTGAATAATACACATTATTTATTTTGCCTCTCTGATAATTGAACCCTGGACCTCCAGCGTCAAATGTGCTAACCACAACAGTATGGAGACGGATCCAAACAAGGTGGACAATTTACAACATTTTACAACATAAAAGTTTCTGCTTAGTAAAAAGCTTCTTTACATCTCACCAATACATGTCTCTAGTGAAGTCCTAGTGATTCAAGAACAAGGTTTCTAAATTGGTTAATATATATACCTACATAGAACTTCCAAGAATTTGAGTAGTGTGGTTGTCAATAATGGATAGAATTGGTGAATGTTACACGTGTGTAAAGTGATCACTTAAACCAACCTATGACGGTCGTCAACCCCGTAAATGCCCAGACTTCCATATTCTTCTTCATGTTTGATGAGATGTCAAAAAATAAGGTGGACAATATTGCAGAATAAGAAATAAATACGCAGGTTTTTAATTTACTGATTGGTGACACTTCGGATTATTGGTTCAAGACCAAAATTGCTTACAATTGACATGTAGTAAGTTAAGCATGTATGCATCATAGTAATAAAAAGTAATTGCACACATTGCAAAATGTTGTTTTTTGGATGTAATTGTAGCACATCGGTAGCGCATCATTATTGTCTATAAATAGTGAAGTGTTAAGTGCATTAAAGTGGTCATAAAATATGGTGATTTTAATACCCGAGTTACCCTTTCCCCCACCCTCTAGTGTTGCACCACACCTCCAAATTAAAATGCAACCAATCACAGGGCGGCTCGTGTGCAATTTTCTTTAATAAATTCACCTTTCTACCGCTGAATTTATGAATGCATTTACTTCCACTGCACTCGTACTTACATCTTAGTACCTCGTCTAAGCATATCGTAGTCGTACAGGAGAAAGTGACCAACTAACGAAACGTAAAATCGCATTTTTGTAAAAAATGCACTTGGTCACTTTCTCCTGTATGACTACAATATAGCCCTTGTAGGTACTATACTTGAGCTCATAAGCAAATTTTGATACTATTTACACATTTATTAATTAAATTGTTTTTTTTTAATTATTTTCCTTCTACATATTTATTTCATGGTATATTCATTTATTTATATGCATATGTTTAAAACATAAAAAAATCCCACACATGTGCATAGGTATACATTTTAATACAATATATACGAGGCTAATAGCAATAATTTTAAACCAGAAAAAAAATGTGGAAAAACAAGAAGAAAGAGTAAAAATTAAGAAATATTTAGGAAAAAGATATAAAATAAGAAACAGCAAAATGTAAATAAATATCAAAATAACAGTTAATAAATGTTAAGTTAATTAAGGGTCGAAAATAACAAAAATTGTAAGAATTACACTTTTTCAAGAAATTCATTCATTCATTCAATAATATGTATTTTTCAAAATGAAAATATTAATAATACTTTGTATATTGTTAAATATAAATTTCATATACGTTCTCTGATTATTCTGAAAGATTTAGAATAAAGAAGAAATTTATTTAGAATAAAGTATGTATAAAAATCGTTAAATTACACAAAAAAGAACGACCCTTTTCCCCCTACCTTTTGGAGGGTAATTTTCTAATTTGTCTATGGACTAATATAAAATGTATCAGTCAGGAAGGGTCTTGGCCTTAATTTATCACTTCCTATTTCCGTTTTATTTACAATATTAGAAGGTTGGATATCGTCGAACTAGCAGCCGCGCCATGTTTCACAGGTTTATTTTAAATAATGTATAATAACATAAAACCTTTCGTTATCTTTCGTAATCACTCAATAAATGTAAACATTTGCATGAAATTTCGTGTCAAGTAAAATCATTCCTAAAAAAATATCCCGCCCTCGTATTTATTAGGTACTGTGCTCAGTTGTTAGTTGAGAAATATGTGTATAAGTAGATTGGGGTTTTAATTGACTTTACATGATGGAATTACATAAATGCATTTTTATTTTTCCTACGTAATAAATTTTACCTTAAATATTTCATACACATAGCTCGTTCAATTCACACAAGCTTGTATGAGCACAAGTGTGTCTTAGCCATTGCCGCTATATTCCTCTTCCTAACTAGTAATGGAGTCATGCCTCGCATTACGAACGCTGCGCAATACGAACTTTCCATTCGTCAATTACATAACGAACCTCGCTTCACACAACGGACTGTATCGTATTTCATCTCACTGCTCGAACGCTCCAAGGTAGCACGCAACTATGCACTTGTACGAACTAAACTGATCTTCACTTCTTCTTCTTCAAACCCTTAACCGCACTGCATCATATAAACGCAGTGTTAGATTGTTAACACATGAAGGATAGGTGGTCAGCCTTGCGCTTTCACAACGAGAACCTAATATAGAAGAGCTTATTGAAAAATACGAAGCTGACAACTGAAGACCTCCAAGCACTTCTAGTCCAGCAACATGATGAAGTTCAACGGGAAGCTTCAAATGCAACGAGGAGGTACAATCGAATCAATGACTCTCTACTGCTGCCACTTGGGACATCCTAGTCAAATGAGGAGAGATTCAAGAGTCTACCAAAACTCACTATCCAAACTCAGCTGAGGCTGATGTTACAGTACCATATTTTATGCTACCTACAGAACGATATTTAAAAAAAACATGTATTGTTTTAGGAAAACGAACTTTTCGCATAACGAACTTGCTCCTGGAACGAATCAAGTACTATGCGAGGCATCACTGTACCTGTTATTCCTCCTTCATTTCCGTTTCAATATATTAGTAACGTCTTTCACCCTAAGCTCCTCAACTTCGGTCTAGTTTCTTATAAAACATATTTTAATCAATGTAGAGCCCTATGTACCATTGGGTGAGTATAGAGGTCTGACAATAATTAAGATTTCATTAATTGATTCGGCAGTCACTTTGTGGTAAAACCTATCCATTCTTAATTAAAAAAAATACTTAGTAAATACCACTATTTGTAATAGTGGTATTTACTAAGTATTTTTTAAAATTAAAAACGAAAAATAAAGATCTTACAGTTAAATGATTTTTTGATTATTAAAACGGGCACTTACAATTACGATGATTCAAATCTAACAAACGGCTCTATACGCTCTTCTATCGGATTAAAAGAAACTGGTTAATGAAAAAGAAATGACATAATTCTTTTTATTTTTATAACATGAATAAATTATAAAGTACAATTTCTCCTGTTTTTAATATGTGTTATTTATAAAAAAGGCTTTCCATAAACGCAGTTTGTATTACATAATATAATAATACCTATATCCTAATTATTTTTAATAAAGTGGTAAGAAAACCGAGATCATGAACATCATAAATAACAGAAAATCTTGAGTAGGGTTCCTAAATAAATATCCCTCACAAAAATATAACACTATAATGGGTACGTAGGTACTTTCGGAGTAAGGTTGATATTGGTCAAGAATTTAAACAATTTTCCCCGAGGATTCCGCTAGTCGCTACCTGTGTCAAGTTTGGCAACATAATAATATGTAGTTTACGGTTTGGATAATAGATGGCCCCTTTTTCTATGATCACCGCCGTATTTTACAGCTGTCAAAAATGCGTCAACTGTCAATCACAGGCCCGTTCTCGTGTTGCCGCCGGTATGATGGACGCCTAAGTATTTTGAAGGTTTTTTTTTATCGCGTTGTGGGATTTATTGGCGGTTTTCATTAGTAACATTTATCCCGCGCAGGTAAATAAATACACTATTAAAGATAAATAAATATTTTCATCTTTTTAACCTAACCTAAAGGTAAAGATACACATGTTACTAGCTTAAGACATACGTCTTAAGCATACTTATGAGCATGCTTAAGACGAGCATGCTCTCTAGCTGTATACATTTGTTTGAAATAAACATGCTCGTTTACATACATCGAACCGGTCGTCACTTCTAGCCTAATAAAAAATACTCATATTGTTATTGATTTTTAGAATAAACATAACATAAACATAAAGTTTTTTTTAACTCCTTACCTTTCAATAACTCTTTTTGAAAACCGTATTTTTATTTCAAAGAAAAGCTTATTTTTTTAAATAGAAAAACGATGTTTTAAGAAAAATTAAATCACCTGGTTTTAAATAAAATCAAGTTGCCGTTTATCGTATATTAGGCCTTAAATGATGTAAACGTACGTATAGCAAAAATATGTAGGGATGTAATAAAATATCTCAATATAATTGTGGAACATATTGACAATTAAGAATCATTTTTACCACATTTTAAAAGAAAAAAAACGTATTTTAAAGCTATTAGAAAATAGTCATGTCAATTTGAGATTTGTAAACTTGCCGACTACCAAGTTAGTCGGTCGAGGCCCCAGGAGCGCAGCGCCGAGTGGAGATGTGGGGCTCCGTTCGCTAGCCACGGGCGTGATTAGCCTGTCAGTGCGGGATCATCACACGTTAAATTTATGTGCACGGTCCGATAGTCGGATCGGGGATGCTGCCCGACCCCGTGGAATGCCGGACTATTCTACCCGACCATTTTATTTCAAATCAAATCCTAGATATTATTATATATGGGGGTTACGCTGTGTTATGTTTATATTCACGTCTGGGTATTATTCCTCCTCAATCACGCACGGCATCATATGTTATTTTAGATGTACTGTTGCTTAAAATTATTCAGTTAGTAGAACTGGTCCATATAAGGGTATCTTGTATAAGGTATATTGAAAAACCTAAGTCAAAATTCTTTCAAAACATTACTTAACTTTTTAATTGAATGAAAATTCAGTACGCATAAAAAAAATCAAAAACAAGAATTCGGATTCATTTGTAAAGACAAATAGTAAACATTAATTTGTGAAACATTATATAATATACACCTTTATATATATATATATATATATATATATATATATATATATATATATATATATATATAAATATATATAAATATATATATATATATATATATATATATATATATATATATATATATATATACATATATATATATATATATAAATGTATATATATATATATATATATATATATATATATTTATATATTTATATATATTTATATATATATATATGTATATATATATATATATATATATATATATATATATATATATATATATATATTTATATATATATATATCTATATATATATATATATATATATATATATAAATATTCCTTGTTCTTCTTGCCGATAGCAGAGAAGACCTGCAGGCGTTGGTGACAAAAGTGTATAATGTGTGCAAGGAAAGTGACTTATTGATGAATGTTAGCAAATCCAAGATTATGGTTTTTGAAAGAGAAGAATGCAGATCTGAATGTGAAATATTAGTAAACGGAGAGATTCTGGAACAGGTAGATGATTTCGTGTATTTGGGTAGTATGTTTTCTAGGGATGGAAAGATTGATAAAGATATAGAAAGGAGAGTGAATGCTGGGAACAAAGTGAACGGTGCACTGAAATCAGTTATAGCAAATAAAAACCTATCAGCGGAAGCTAAACTGGCAGTGCACAACGGAGTCCTGGTTCCAACTCTAATGTATGGAAGTGAAACATGGAGTTGGCAAAAGAAGGATGAAAGTAGACTGAATGCAGTCGAAATGCGATCTCTCAGAAGAATGTGTAACAAAACGATGTATGATAGATGTGCGAATAGTGAAATAAGGAAGGAATGCAAAGCTGAGATAAGCATTATCGATAAAATTAAGAAAGGTGTGTTGAGATGGTTTGGACATGTAGAACGAATGAGTGAGGAAAGAACGGTAAAACAAATTTATGAGGCGAATGTTAGCGGGAAAAGAAGCAGAGGAAGACCGAGAAAAACATGGCACGATCAGGTATGCCAAATACTTGAAAGTGGTCAGGTTAGGAGTCGTAACAATCGGCGGGTATGTATGAGGAGATGCATGAACGTGGAAGAGGCGAAGAATGTTTGCAAGGACAGAGTGGTGTGGCGCTCTATTCTCTCTGCCTACCCCTGCGGGGAAGCGGCGTGATGGTTAGTTAGTTAGTTAGTTATATATAAATATATATTTGTTTTCATTTTTTTTATTACCTACATATATTGTATTTTTTGTGGAGACCCACCAAGACACCTTATGTGTCTTGTCCATCGAGTTCTTATTACATACTTTTTTTACATTATTATTTGACATCTCAACACAAATGAAGAAGAATTTGAAAAAAATCTGTTGAATATAATTTAATATACACACTAAAAAGGATTTTTTTTTACAAATTTATAATCTTAACTCTTGATCAATTACCCATTTATTTACTTCACCTTTAATAATAAAAATAGTAATAAAACCCTTACCCGCACCCAAATGGTGCATAGGGCACTGCGTCATATAACGCAGTGTCATCTTGATCGTTTTTACACATGAATGAAAGGTGATCAGCCCTCCGCTTCAGGTACCAGTCCAGGGTAATATTGAATAGATATTACAGTGGAAAATCACTTATATTTATTTGAACCCCCCTGGGAATCGAACCCGGGACCTACAGAACGGTAGCCGAGCGTGCTGACCATTACACTACGGAGGCAGACACCTTTAATGGATTATTATTCTTTGCTTTCTATTCCAGTCTTGTTGTTTTATCTTAGACTGTAGTTTTAGATCCGGGATTGATTCCTCTCCCTCCCAATTCGATGCTAATTTTCTATGACAGTTTTCTAACATATGGTAATAATTCGTTATGAAAACGTTGCATGATTCTAATGAACTGCCCTGTGGTTCTAAAGAGAAAAAAGTAGAATGAACTCATATTCTTGGCTATTATTTAAAGATATAATTATTCCGTTCATTGTTACCACATTATTTATAAAAATCCATCTAAATATTATTATTCATTAAAATAAGTATGTCACAAATGAAATATGTATTAAGTGTTTCGCAAAACAATACAAAGATTTAGGTAAGTATTATTTAAATAAGTTTAAAATATTATTCGGAGAAACTAAAATGTAATTTTAGAAAAAAAAAATGTCCCCGCTTTGTGAAACACGTATAATTTTTAATAATAATAAATGTTTCGGAGGAAAGCCTTGTTTAATTTATTGGTAATAACTGTAATAAATTAAAAAACGCATGTTCTCATGTTATTAGTAATAAAAGCGAACAAAACACGCATTTTATACCGATAGCTTTATACGAAGTAGGTAATATAAAATACGAGTATTATTTAAGACTGTCGTCGACGAAGAAACATGCGAATATTGTAATAATGAAACTAGGCTGAATAAAATTAATAGAAAAATATCTTATTATTTTTGACATCTAATTAAAGATGAAGAAGAATATGGAAATCTGGGCATTTACGGGGCTGACGACCGCCATAGTCTGGTTTAAGTGATCACTTTACACACGTGTAACATTTTCCAATTCTATCCAATATTGACAATCGCACTACTCAAATTATTGGTAGTTCTATATATATGAACCAATTTCGAAACGCTGTTCTTGAATCACTAGAACTTCACTTGAGACATCTATTGGTGAGATGAAAAGAAGCTTTTTATTGAGCAGAAACTCTTTTATTAGTATGTGAGAGACGAATCCTGGATTATAATCAAATATATGAGAAACGCCAGAATATACAATTTTCATTTTTTATTATTTTAGCTTATAATTTGACCAGTTAATTTATTTACAACATTTTGAGTGTGTCCAAATACTTGTTCATAAATCTGGATTATCTCCAATTATAGGAGTTTTAATTCATATTTTTTTTGAGATCTCATATATCTTCTTCATAGAACATATTCTTCTTCATCTTTGAAAACTAATATGAATTATGACTCCTTTAATTGGAGATAATCCAGATTTGTGAACAAGTATTTGGACACACTAAAAATATTGTAAAGAAAATAATTTATAAATCCAAAATAAATCATATTAAGATTGAAGATACACAGATCATTAAAACTCGTCGAAACGTCTAGTGTATTTAGCAACGTGTACGCGAAATTTGATCCAATATTATTTTGATAGATGGATGTACCTACATATTTAAATGAAAGATTAATGAATCTTTTTTACCGTTTATCAGTCTACTACTATCGAGAAAAGAAGTTCAAAATGATTTTCTAAGAGCAGTTGAATGATTTTGAAGGCGCGAACAATTATTATTGGCGTAAAAACTACAAGAGAATCGCAATTAAGTTTAATGAGAATATTGTAGTCGGGGAAGGCATTGATACCGAGTCCCACAAATAGAAATCAAACTGTCGAGAGAGCTACAGATGGCGCTGAGGGCCATAGAAAACTAAATATCTGACAGATGTACACGCAATTAAAATTTAAGCACGTGAATCGGCCGAGAACCCATTTTAACGGTATAATTAACTTCCTTTAATAGTCATTTATTTTTAATTGTTTTTCTCCTATTGTGTAATAGTATGCCAGAATATCCTATTTGACATTTTGATGAGCGTGTATTAAAATGAGTCAAACTTGTTTTTTTGAAGTCGTATTATTTATCAAACGACCGGCACATATCTATGTACAAACAAATAATATAAAAAACACGTTTTATCATCATTCGAATCACAACCGTGAATAATAGGAGAATTTAACATAAGTTTTTTACGTGTTTTTTTTAAAAGCTGTGTTCAGATGTACCTACGTATTAAATGGAGATGAACACATTGTATAAAACGAATAGTTTTTTTTTCTTATAATCAAGTTTGGTATTATATTACTAAAATAATATGGCAGATCTTAGTTATATGACCACGAATTACGAAAGCCATGGTCAAAATCTTAATTTAAGGATGTTGAGTATTATATGTTTAGTAATAAAAAACTTAATCTTCAATTTAAATCATAAATAAAGTCAGAATAAAGCAAAAATATTTAATTTAATCGAATCGGTAGGTAACTAGTCACTTTGTAGTAATATGTACCCATGTTTACTTTATATTTTACTTGGTAAATACCACTATTTATAAAAATGTATTATAGCATGCATTTCAATGAAATCAAACATTATACAAATGTGAATACGGGATTTCATAATGATGTTAAATGCATCGAAACACTTGTTAGAATAGATTTGATGAATAGTGGTATTTACCACATAAAATTTTAAGAATAAATGTTTAATTTTAATTAACATCGTTTTTACTCTAGGCTAGTTGAATAATTTGAAAACAAACTTGATACCCAAGTATTGCAAACATCAGAATTGTGTAGTTTATAAGTTGAAATATATCAATTATAACACCTAAAAGGTTAACAAGAATACATAAAAAATCTCGAATTGGATTTTTGGTAAAAATCTTATTAATTAAAAATATGTTTATGTAATTAGAATTTTTGGCTCTAATGTAAAATATTTAGATATTATGGTATTGATAATTGTTAATTATTTTTAATTTATACTAAAAATGAAATGATAAGTGGTAATAATTTTGATTTTGTTAATATTATTAGGTTTAATGACGTAACTTCAAGGAGGTTTTATAATTACGCGTAAAAACCGGAAATATCATTGATAACAGCTTTAGAAAGGCATACTTATCGCTTTAAACGTCCATTCCACATAATTGTGCTTTGGTAAATTACCAAATTCTCCCCGGGTTCGTATAATTACATGTAATTAACATAAGTAAGACGGTCTAATTTGAGGAATTATTTATATTCCCGTAGCTATCGGGCTGTGGGCACTGAATCAGCGTCTGCAATCAAACAATTTACTCGGGAAAAGTATCAATTTTGATGGATTCGGTTGGCGCGGTAGTTCACTTCGCCCGCTGAGGGGTTCAGACGAAATTGCCTCCTATTTTCTCAATATACATAATGTATGTTTTATATGGACGTAATCGTTTTCGTGAACGAAATTACAGGTTTCTGGGCCGGTCGCTTCCATTTCATTGGCCCGGGCTTCTTTATAAACGACTTCTCGTGATATTCGTTATTATGAAAACACCTACCCTGGAGCTTTTAACGTCCATACAGCATTAATTTGTTTTTTTTAGGCGGCTATGTAGTCTGTATGTACGGATTTAACATTTTTAATTTACCACTGAGTGTGGTTTATGTGAACTGGGCTGTAGGTAGTTCAAAAGGTTTTTCAGCATCGATAAGTAGGTATTTATATATTTATAATCATTAAATCAGAATAACGATTACAAATCACGGAACAGTATAAAATATATTTTTAAAACATGTATTGTGCTATTACTGTTTAATTATGTTATACTGTGAAATCATGTGTATTTTTTCATCAATTGATTCGGAAGTCACTTTGTGGTAAAATCTATCCATTTTTAACTTGAGTTTTACTATTTATTAAAGTGTGTTATGACACTTGTTTCGTTGCATTCCACATCTTTTTACGGTGTTTGAAAATGATGCGGAATGCATTGAAACACATCTCAAAAAGTATTTTAAGAAATAGTGGTATTTACAAAGCAAATTATATTTTAATTTTTAAATTTAATTTTCAAATTAAAATCTCATTTGTCATGTTTTAAAATACAAAAAAAAACATAAAAAACAAAGTGGTAGATTTTATTTATGTAATAAGATTTGTAATAGATCTCTAAACAATTGATAAAATTATTTCATTAGTTGATTCGGCAGTCGCTTTGTGGTAAAATCTATCCATTTTAATTAAGATTTAATTTAGTAAATAATACTTTATCCTAAAGTCTATTGTGACACGTATTTCGATGCATTCCGCATCATTTCCAAACAGTGTATGTGAAGCTAAGTATAAAATTAAGAGTTATGTCCTTGGGACGTTGAAGGACGAACAAGGGTTAGAACGGTAGGAGCTTGCTTCCTGGCAAGTACAGCTATGTACAAAAAGTACTATTGAACAAAAAGTATAACAAATAAATAATAGTATTAAAAAATTGATAACTTGCGCGCAGGATATTATAAAAATATCAATTTTCGTATTGAGAGGGATCAGGGCATCATTACCGCGGGATGTGCTATTAAGGCTAGGATGAGAGGCAGGTAGAAAGCTAACCAATGGTTCGGCCAGCCCCTCCTGTTTAATAGTGGCACTTGGTGCGAGCCTAAGGCATCATATTATATTTACGATCTGACAGAAGTGATCAGCCTCGGAGTGGGTAGCAGTTAGCAGCGGAGTGAGTGGCCTGCTCGGGGATGGTCCTCGTCATCCCTTGACAGGAAACAAGGCAGGAAGAGGCGATTACCTATGTACCTATTATCGGGAGGCGGGCACAAAATTGTGCATTAGATCTGTTTTTATAAATAATACAGCAGATGCATGAGGCGCATGGCTATAATACGAGTATGTACTCATTCCAATGAAACAAAAAAATGTTTTTTTAAAAATAATTATTACATCATTGCCTTTTTTTATTTGGCAGTAACTTTATTGCCATTAATTATGGCTAGTAATATATTTTAATTATGTTTTATACACCAAAAGGTACGCTGAGTTATTTAAAAAAAATGCAATTATATTGATTACTTAGATTTATCCACTAAATTTGAAGATTGAGTTTTTTATGTTAAAATAATTTGTATTAATTTAAATGATACAAATGTATGAGGAGATGCATGAATGTGGAAGAGGTAATGAATGTTTGCAGAGACAGAGTGCGGGGAAATGGCGTGATGGTTAGTTATTTAGTTAAATAAAATATTATATATAAAATATAATAATCATATGTAATAATAAATTTTGTATATCGTTTAAATGTTAAAATCACTGTAAATTGTAAGCGCTCTCGAGGTGATTTTTAACGAAAACGACGCTACATAAATTTTTCAATAAATTAATAAACAACTCATTTCAAAATAATACATGCGGTTTATAATAATTTAAAAATAACTTTTAACTCAGTTGAAATTTCATGTACATTAAAAAATGAATAATCTTCAAAAATTAATTGAAAGCTTTCGGCGAAAGCTCCTTAACTGGATTTTTCTAATTATGCTGCCATCTCTTTTATCCATTTTTTTTTATTCCCATCTGAATTAAATAGAGCATCGTATCGCAAGGTGGTGGCGAGTCGATATTCAATAATATATAAGCAAGGTGATCGGTCATGAGTTCCAGATTCTTAATTTCAGAATTTAGGAAAGAAATATATTTCAAAATATAAAGATAATGTAAATAAAAGAGAAGAAGGACATTGCTTGTAAAAACATATCACTCACTCCTTTCAACAACGTCATATATAAAAAATCATTAATTTTTAGTTGTGCATGTTTTCAGAATGCCCAGAAAATGTACTATATCCCAGCAAAAGCGCATATTTTAAACTTAATATTTACCCGCTACAGGGCAGAAAGTGTTGTTTTTGCATTTTGAGGAAATTATATTTTTAAATATACTAAATATTTTTCAAATGGAGAAAAATCATTCAGGTTTTACCTAAAAAGATCTGTTGCACAGTAAAAAGTTCAATAAGTAGCTTGATATTTATTTTTAATATATTTTATTATAATTTATATTTAAAGCACTAACATTGTGATTTTCCATTTTATAATTAAAATGTAACTTTGTTTTAAAATCATTATAAATAATTTTATTATAACTTAATTATAATGTCTACTGGTTTCGAAGCTAACCGCTTCTTTATCAAGACTGATAAAGAAAATAGAATTATTGATAAAGAAGCGGTTAGCTTCGAAACCGGTAGACATAATTAAGTTATAATAAAATATTTATAGTGATTTTAAAACAAAGTTACATTTTGGTTTAATTATATTTTTAACTTCATAAACGATCTCCTGAATTTTTTTTGTTGATATATGACGTTATTGAAAAGAATGAGCGATATATACAATTTGGTTTTTCCAATGTAAAAGGAATGGACGAGCATCAGTAGGAATAATGACAGCAATGGTTAGATTACTCGTACTTGCTTGTGTAAAAAAATTAGTACGATTCCCTTTAGATAGAATCTCATGGTATTGTAAAAAATATGTACTTATACAAGACGTACTTGTATAATTTTATAACGTGTAAACAACAAAATGTACGCTCGATCATGGAGGTTAAATCCGTTCAATTGATTTAAAAAATGATTACTCCTCCATCGTCATAGGAAACACCGCCCACCCCATCCTTTGATGGACACCGCTGCTCATTCGGCTCATTGTTACACCAGATACACTGTATTAGGGTTCGTGAGCCCAAAGGAGAAGACACGACCTGTTGTATGCTCTGTGTAACACTAATGCGACCAAAGTACCCGGAACGAATTACGCTAATACCTCTGCTGCATTATACCATCCTGGTACCCGACCCGTGAATACGCATCGCGGTGCATCCAAAAATATAAAAAAAAAACTTTTTTATCAGTGTACTGATCGGCGTTTCGGTCATCACAGGAATATTGTTAAGATTATTACCACTTACATTACAATACATCCTACGGATTGGGAAGATTGATTTTAAAATGTCTCTTACCCCGTGGGAAATGATCTCACCTTAATGTAAATTAGGAATATTGTGTACCGCCGGTGACAGTTGGAGAATTATGCGAGCCGGTCAAGCTATTAAGCATGTGGATTTTTTTCTATATAAGAAAATTACCTAATCGATACCGGGGAAAGACAGGGACAGCCAGATCGTGTTCTTGGAAGATGTACATTTTCGGTTCTCACGCAAATCGTTTATCCGTCTATTATATTTTTTAAATACATTTTCTTGTAAGGTCAGGAATGTGTATACATACATAAATTAACTTTTTTGTATTGGAAATACCGTACGTTGCTTGCAATCATTCTTGCAAAAAGTACCCACTTCGCAAATGGTTAAAAATTTGGAATTAATATAATGAGATATATTTTTGTGCGCTTAATAACTATATATAGATAATTTAAAAAAAATTAAACACTTGTAATAAACCACTTAATGAGTTTTATTTTTATACACGACTAGTTTCAAAAACTTACAGATGTTTTCATCTACAGGTGAAAATTGAAATTAAATTAAAGTGTTTAGAATAGATTTATATTATCCACTGACACTTCGTGATGGAATTGCATTTTTAATATATTATTAGATTAAAACCAATATTTTTAGCTTTTCCACTTTTTTTTATTTAACTATATGTTACCATCTCGCACCAGTCTGATCCCGGTCGCTGGTCAAATAAAAAAAGTGGGAAAGCTAAAAATATTGGTTTTAATCTAATAATATATTAATGTGTTTAGCTTTTAAACAACATTTCCACAAAGTTAATGCCAAATCAATAAATAATACAAATATATGTATATTTATTCTTGATCAATATCCGAAGTACTTATTTTATGATATTACATTTGATTAAAAATCTATGATTTCTACTTCACCTACTGCGAATATCGTATTTAAATTTTTAGGAAAAATGTACCAATATCAAAATCGCATAGTACACAGAGCATGAAAACACACATTGTAAGTTTATTTTTACAGCATCACATTATATTTTTGGTATAATAATATTATGGATTATCTTAGAAACAACTCATATAGCATGCTATGTTTTCTCAATGTACTGATTATTCTCTTATTACGTTTACAGAACTGAGAATGTTTCTTGATAATTGTATAAATTATAATATATGCATATTCAAGATTTTATAATCTATGAAAAAAATTCATAGTATAATTCTGAAATAAATTGTATAAACGAGTGTTTTTGCAAAGATTTTTCACTCATTAATTACGTGAAATTTTAGTAACATTGAACATAAAGCGTAAATCCATTCACGAATTAAGGTTTTATAAGGCTATAAAACTTATAAAATTGAAACTTAAGGATTTTTATTTTTCTTTACTATTTGTACCCTGCTTACATATAATATGTATACAAGGTAAATTTACATGTGAGAGATTTTTAACATATTTACTACACTGTTTTCAAAGACATATTTTTATAAAATATTAAAAATTAATATTCAACTACCTAAGAAGGGTTATGATAAGCGGTGTTGTATAAGCCGTAGCTAGATTTCAGTCACTTAGACGTTAGATGATTTAAAAAAAAAGTAATTGCCCTGGAGAAGTAACAGTGTCAGTGGTTTGTTCCGACGGCGCGCGAGTGTGTAAGGCAAAGTGACCTCAGTTAGTTGCTTATAATGTCGCCATTAGCTATTAAACTGGTCATTGTTACAAGGTTTACAATGGTTTTACACAAAGGGTAGTTTTATCAAAGAAACACAGTGAGAATACAGGATAACCGAGTTAGGGGGAATCTGCTGCTCCAATTTTCACCGTGGTACTGTGAGTAAATTCTTACACGGTCTTCTTCTTCCTGGCTCTCTCCCAACTTATCGTCTTTGTAGACTGTTGAAGTCAGCTCTCCTCGTCCTCACGTTGTAAGTCCTTCTATCATATACGTCACCTAAGCCATTGCTTCGAATCATGTTATCTTTCTTTAAATTCATACTTGGTGTAAGGGCGAAATCAATGCAGGATATACCTAGTTATAGTTATGCTAATTTAAAAAAATGGACTATTTGTGTGACATAACCAACACCAATTTAGTTATTTGTAGTGCATATTTATATAGGTCTAAGTGGCATAGCATCTAAAGTTTTAAAACACCGAATATATGCGATGGGTCTGTATCAGTAGGTCCTATGATAGGGTCAACTTTTATGGCGTAAGGTTCACAAATGACCAATATTGGATAAAATAAAATATGTTGAAGGAAGTCACTTTTTAGGGAATTTTAGGGATAGTTATTAAGGTACAATCAAAATGCCAATAATATTAACCTACATTTTTTTTCGAAAATAATTTATTTATGTCATAGGGGCAGATAAATTGGAATAGCAACATGTTCAGTGATTAAGTTAGGGTACCTTAACGGATCACCTAAATAGACCACGTACTTGATTCGTGGCCTCCAATTACACGCCAAAACCGTGATTCCTCTCATCTCTTTCATAATGTTCCTAGCCCAAAAGGGATTCGAAAAAAACTATTCTTTCTCCTAGGCAACACTCACATTGTCTTCAATGTCGATGGCGTTGTTTTTTTTATGATGCACTCAATGTTTCAATGCTTGATTTTTTATCAAAGTTCCTACTTCTCATTGTTAGGGCGATGGGTCAGTCAATGGTAATTCATGACTGTTAAATTGTATTGTTAACATCTAGTGTCTTCATTATACGGACTAGATAATAGGTCAAATCGTTCATCGGCTGCCGACAGAAGAGTTCGGAACGCGTCTTCATGCAAGCTAAACAAATAAGGCAAGGATTGATTGGCCTTTGTGAATCTATTGGAATTTAAAGGTTTTAATTGGACGAGAGGTATTGACTTCGCTGCCATTCTATAAAGAGTAATACTTTCAATTAATTTCAATGAACATATAAATTATGTACCAGAACGCTCAGATTTTATTTTCAGTTTCTAACTCCCATTTATCACTTATCTTTTATTTTTTATAAATGTTAAACAGATATTTTATTTTGTCCATTCGCTTTTTTTTACCTATTATTGTAACTTTTTTCTTCCTTTCATTTGGAATAATTATAATACTGAATTTGATATAACGACTTGACTAAATGTAGGTACCTACCGCCTAATGTTAAATGTCGCTGTCACTTTTGGCAAAGTATTTTTGTATGTATGTAATATTTTGTAAATAATCGAAAATAGTTTGATAAATGGATAGACTAGCTAAAAAACTAACTAAAAATAACGTCGTTTTTCCTCAGGGGTAGACTGAGAGAATACAACGCCACACCAGTCTGTCTTTGCAAATAATCTAATAAAACTCCTAAAAACTATAAAAAACCAAATACTTTTTCTCTTCATAAACGGATAGCAACAAAATAATTAGATTTTAAACAAATTATTTTTTGACATCTCATCAAAGATGAAGAAGAATATGGAAGTCTGGACATTAACGAGGCTGACGACCGTCATAGGCTGGTCTTAAACCATTAGATCACTTTACACCATTAGATCACTTTACACACGTGTAACATTCACCAATTCTACCTATTATTGACAACCACACTACTCAAATTCTTGGAAGTTCTATATATATATATATATATATATATATATATATATATATATATATATATATATATATATATATATATATATATATATATATATATATATATATATATATATATATATATATATATATATATATTTATATATTTATATATATATATATATATTTATATATATATATATATATATATATATTTATATAAATATATATATATATATATATATATATATATATATATATATATATATATATATATATATATATATATATTTATATATATATATATATATATATATATATATATATATATATATATATATATATATATATATATATATATATATATATATATATATATATATATATATATATATATATATATATATATATATATATATATATATATATATATATATATATATATATATATATATATGAACCAATTTAGAAACATTGTTCTTGAATCACTATAACTTCAGACATCTATTGGTGAGATGAAAAGAATTCAGCCCCGTAAATTCCCAGACTTCCATATTCGTCTTCATCTTTAATGAGGAAAAAAAAATGAAAATAACTCCTATAATTGGAGATAATCCAGATTTATGAACATGTATTTGGACACACTCAAAATGTTGTAGATTTTAAACATATTTTGTGCATTCTAAAGATTTGAAAATAAAGTTAGTGACGTTGCTATATCACAACCTTATGAAATAAATTTAACTTAATAAATAACTTAATCTGAATTGTTTATCGATTTATTTTTTTTGTTGATATTTTCTATTAGTCGAATATTATAAAATATGTTGCAACTTGTACATTAGGTACAATATATGATAAAAAAACAAAGATTCGTCATGCTCATTTGATCTCACGCGAACAATGGAGTTGCTATAACCTTTTTAACTCCAAAACGCAGAGGATTAGTATTGCTATTGAGACTGAATGAAAAGTGTGGGTAGAATTTTATAATTATCATGTAATGTGTTAGACATTTCCCTGACTCATCGGTAATGGTTTCAATACACTTCACATGTCTCAATACGGGTTCGGTTTGCCCCCTTCTGGCGCGGCCAACTCAAACAATGGCACCGCGACTCGCACATTCTTTTGTCCAACACCCAATCAATTGTTTCATATTTATCCTATGCAACGCTCAATGCGCAAGATGACTCGAGAAAAGGAACCCGTTATTATCCGTGTGTCAATACCTCGAATAATTATTATAATTACATTTATAGTTGTGAATATGCTAATGTATTTGACTTGCATGCTTATATTTTCATTTATAATATAATCACAAGTACAATGTAACAAATATCTTGCCATTTTTAATTATCTGTTATTTGCTATGCTGGTGTTCTTCATATCGCTCAACCTTTTCAACGAGGTCATATTTAAAGTTTAAAAATATAGTAAAATGTATTAAAAATAAATATTAAGCCACTTATTGAACAACAGATGCAACAGATCTTTTAGGGTAAAACCTAAATGTTATTTCTCCATCTGAAAAATGTTTAGTAAATTAAAAAAATAATAAAACAGTACCTTTTCTTCAAAATGCAAAAACATCACTTTCTGCTTTGTAGCGGGTAAATATTAAGTTTAAAATATCCCGCTTTTGCTGGGTATAGTACATTTTCTGGGCATTCCGAA
Organism: Brachycentrus maculatus; assembly: GCF_059751285.1. Taxonomy (NCBI): domain Eukaryota; kingdom Metazoa; phylum Arthropoda; class Insecta; order Trichoptera; family Brachycentridae; genus Brachycentrus; species Brachycentrus maculatus. The sequence continues at coordinate 2,311,030 of NW_028280804.1, forward strand.
AACATGCACAACTGAAAATTGACGATTTTTGATATGTGACGTTCTTGAAAGGAGGGAGCCATATGTTCCTATTGACTTAAAGCAGTGTTCTGCTGCGTGTGTGCCGCGGCACACTGGTGTATCGTGTGATTAGTTGGTGTGCCACGGAAAAAAGTCTAGGTTTGTGAAGATAACACAGCTCTATCAACCATTGTTACAAATTTTGATCGCCTGTGCTCAGTTAAGCAGAATCACATTTCGTATTAAACATAATATGCTATACATTTATGTTTTCACATTATATTACTTTTAATAATAAATCAATATCAAATGAACTATAGTTTTTTCTTTTGTGTCTGACTGTTTACTTATTTAATTACATCATCAACCCCTTACCCGCACCCCAATGGTGCATAGGGTGCGGGTAAGGGGTTGATGATGATGATACTGCATCATATAAACGCAGTGTTATCTTGATCGTTAACACTTGAAGGAAAGGTGATTAGCCCTCCAGTTCAGGTACCAGTCCAGGGAAAAATTAAATAAATATTAGAGTGAAAAAAATCACCTTTATTTATTTGACTTATTTAATTGCTCTATTTTTATTATTTCAATTTATGAGTATGAATGTTTTGTTAATATTCCTTTAAAACGTAAGTAACAGCTTTGTAGCTACCTGTGTAAGTACAATAAATATTTTTAAAAAATACCTGTCATCAATATTTTTTTACAATTACATAAATAAACGTCAAGCCTTAATATCAAATTTAAATAAGTTTCATAAATTATTAGTACGTAATCAATACTACAATCGACCTCGGGGTGAGAAAACTGTCTCAATACTCGATATGGCTCTGTCGGCCGAGTACATTAAAAATGGTAATAAAATCGTACGTACAATTTTCCCGCGTGTCTGGAGGCTATCGTCCATTACCATTTAAAATTGGTCCCGTTGATTGCTTGGCGGCAGGACTCGCCTCATGATTGGTCGACGGAACAATTTCGTAAATCATAAAATCTAGCTGGCTGCATGTGGCCGCCTGTCAGCAGCGCCGCCCCCTCGTAAACTCCACGGACCGCGATTCCATAGATATATTCAAAATTTATTTTAATTCGTCATTAAAAATGGAGGGAAATGAAACGTCAGTTATCCATATTGTCTATGGGTCGGTTACCGTAAACAAAATTTGTCAGTGTGGATTTAAAAGCAACGAAAGTAAATTGTGAATAATTTATTTGAATTATCTCGTGTGAAATATGTCCAACAGTATAAATATATTACATGACGTATTATTGGCAATCAGCTCTCGAACTGCATTTCGATAGAATGGATGCATTTTTAAAATGCTGGACTAATGACGATTGATGGGTTAGTGGTTAGCTACTATTTTAGAAAATATAAATATCGGGTCATTACATAAGTAATGTGGTTTTTTTAATGTGTTCAAGTTGAATAATATATTTTTTACATCTCAACATTGATGAAGAAGAATATGGAAGTCTGGGCATTACGGGGCTGACGACTGTCATAGGCTAGTTTAAGTGATCACTTCACACACGAGTAACATTTACCAATTCTACCCATAAATGCCCAGACTTCCATATTGTTCTTCATCTTTGATGAGATGTCATAAAATAATATGTAATATAAGTTAGCTATAGATAAATAAAATTGAAACAAATCAAATATTACTACAATAGCTCCAACAGTATTTAAAGGTGAAAAAAAAAACATATTTTTTGTAAATAAATAGGTACCTATTAACAGTTTTAGATAACACGTCAAAGTTGGATTAAGATTTGAATTATTACATTAAAAATATATATATATATATATATATTTAACGTGACCAATTTGCATCCCGTGTGAATGGATAAAGTAAAAGATTATCAAATGATTCCAATTTAAAAACCCAAATGGGTATCGTAGACACCAATTTAGATTCTCGACCCCTGCTGATTTTCTTCAAAACAGCTGCCGGATATTATCGCTTTTTCTTAATGATAACTGTAATATATCGCGTTAAATTATTACCTTTGTGGGGATCCTGAATATTTCTGTTAGACATTTACGCAACCATACAGACTGTCAGTTCAGGTGTGTAAAGGCGTCATAATAAATTATTGGTCCGACTAAATCTTTTTTAAAACCCATCGATATCATAATCAATATTTGATTATAACGTCTTACAAATGCTTAACTATCCATTATTATAATTGTGCTCAGACGTTAAATTATTAACTCTCTTAGAATTGAGCACATATTCAGGTTTATAGATATCAATCTATGTTAAAATAAAATAATAATCTCCTTTATTTATTATACGATACTAAAATAATTTAGAATCAAGAAACACACGTTATGATAATAATTTTATTAAATTTGAAATCGTAAATACTATTCGTAAATACGAGTTTACATATTTATGAAGAGAGAGATAATGTTGATCATTATCTACAATCCATTTGGTATTAGTCAGCTTCCATTTGAAATGAAAAAAAATCATAGTATGTCAAAACATATAGTTTTACTTTATATATTTTTATATATGTATATATATATATATATATATATATATATATATATATATATATATATATATATCTATATATATATATATATATATATATATATATATATATATATATATATATATATATATATATATACATACATATATATATATAAATATATAAATATATATGTATATATATATATATATATATATATATATATATATATATATATATATATATATATATATATATATATATATATATATATATATATATATATATATATATATATATATATATATATATATATATATATATACTCTTCGTTGTATTTAAAGATAAGGATTACAATGCTTTTATAGGTTGCAATGCCATAGGGTGCGGTTAAGGATAGAATATTTATCATTCTTTTTTTAATTGATTCGACAGTCACTTTGTGGTAATAACTATCCATTTTTATGAAGTTTTACTTAAATACTACTCGAATTACTATTACCAACATTACTCGAAACAGGTGTAACAATATATTTTAAGAAACAGTGGTTTTTACCAATAAATCTTAAATTAAAAAAAATATCATTCTACCCATGTATGATTCCCAAGCATATTTCTAAAATTTCATCAATTTGATTTTTTTTTTTATTTCATTTGAAAGTGTTGCAATTTGCTATTTAAACACAAGATAGAACAGTAGGAAGTTGTAAGATCTAATGCGAAATAAGGTCAGTTTTTATTGACCTTAATGAAATTATAATAGAGTAAGTTTGATGGTACCGGGATCATACACGCGCCACGACATAATATGCCCATTGTTTCACTTGTCACCGAAACGGGGTCCAATTTGATCCACGTCGCATTTCCAATGCTGCGATGACAGACTACCGCAATATCAGATGACACGCCATTGTTCTGATGGTCGAGCATCTCCCGATCTGTTATGGTAAGCAGTCTATGACTCCCGGAGTCGCAGAAGCAAGGCGATGCATTTATAACCTGTCAGCCGGAGATGTATTCGGGCATTAAACAACTCTACCACTCTTTCATTGCGTCGAGCCATTGTCTGCGGTAGCCTCGCGGTGTTGATTACTCCATAAACTTGGAGTTTTATTCTCGTTTTGACAGCATCATATTAGGCTTCCCTCCTATAACCCATGCCCGGTAATGAAAGTGCCTTTTATATACATCCAAAATAAATTAACTCAGTGGCTACGGTGAAGAGTAGCTCTAATGGCTGATTGAAAAATATTGGTAATTGCTACTTCAATTTCTCGGTCGGCTTCAACATATTTTATCTTCAGAAACCACATACAACATGGTTAAGTACATATACGAGAATCCTTGTGATAATTAAATTTCCAACATTTTGTATTATGTTGTGGCAGCATTACTGTCATGATTTTTTAGTATTAATTTTATGTTACCCTGATCTAAAGTGTAAATCTAATCATGCTGTCTGTATGTAATTTATAATATTTATTAAATATTGACATAAATACATACCTATATATCATGAATAAGAAAGGTGAGAATGAAACATAAGACTTTATTCGTTGATTTTGATGTAATGTTCATGATATAACAATATATAAATCTGTATCAAAAAACCTTTTTATCAATATGTTATACTAGCTGTATCTGGCTACGCGTTACCGTGGCTTAGTCTGGTTAAATGGAATAGAAAGAAAATAGAGAACACATATTTAATATGTATAATTTCACAATGCTTATGAAGCATTGAAAAAACAATAAAGTAAAATGATCGATGTTGTCATTTAGAAATACATTTACAACATTTTTAGTGTGTCCAAATACTTGTTTACAAAATCTGGATTATCCCCAATTACAGGAGTTATTTTCATATTAAAATACGAAAAAAATTTTACGTGTGTAAAGTGATCACTTAAACCAGCCTATGACGGTCGTCAGCCCCGTAAATGCCCAGACTTCCATATTCTTCTTCATCTTTGATGAGATGTTAAAAAATAATAGAAATACATTGTTGCTAAACGACATCAGCGGTCAAAAAGTTCGCCATACGTCATGGCCAATGTATAGATTGAGTATGTTTCTATTACGTTAAACTGATAGCGTTGACATTGTGGTAAAAAAAGTTAATTTTTAAAAATCTTTTTCAGGTAAAAAAAAAAAAAAATTATTCGCGAATGCAACATTTGTTAAAAAAAATCAAAACAATCGAAAAATAACTTTGGAAGATTTCAAATTTTGATCAAACGACTATTAACAATTTTCTTTATATAGATTTGTTTATTGATGTAAATTCCTGTGCAGTTGGCATAAGTACATTGGAGGGATAAATTAGTTTTTTTTTTAAATACTTTATATATAGGAGGAAATTGTAGAAGCCTATGATGTCTTTTATGTTGGGAATATGGCATTCTGGCGATTTACAGCGCTTACAATCTATCATCGGCTGGTTTCAGTGATCTATAACCACACCAAATAAATTAGTGAAAAACAAGACAATAAATAAAAATTACAATAAAACATTTAAATTTACAATTTAAAATCCATTAAAAATATTGAAATGATTTAATACATTATTTACGCAATACGCAAGTGGTAACTACAAACATAAATTTACTTATTTATTCGTTAAGCAATAATTTATGGGTAAATGTAAATAAATTAAAAATATCTCAATTATCTAATTGCATTGATCATGGAATGATCACTGATCACCGCCTTCCTAGCAGACAAATAAATTACATCTCAATTATCTTGACTCGAGTTGAGTTTATTGTTTGACTAAACTACTACATTGAGAATATGTCCATATTTTACAGTAAACTGGTAGTAAAAAAATGTGGCTGAACCAATTACGTACATAAATATTAAGTGTACATTCATTTGTCAATTCCACCATCCATTATTAAACTATGTGGGTACTATGTTAAATTTGAAATATCAAGGTAAAAATATTATTTTTACTAACTCAAACATTTGTTTGCAAAGATTGAGTTTAGACATTTAGACACGTATCCATACAATGTAATAAATATAAATTATATATCGCTCACTCCTCTAAGAACGTCATACATTAAAAATCGACAATTTTTAGTTGAGCATGTTTTTGGAATGCCCAGAAAATGTACTATATATATCCCAGCAAAAGAGGCATATTTTTAACTTAATATTTACCCGCTACAGGGCGGAAAGTGTTGTTTTTGCATTTTGAAGAAAAGGTATTGTATATATTTTTTTTAAATATACTAAATATTTTTCAAATGGAGAATAAACCTTCAGGTTTTACCTTAAAAGATCTGTTGCATAGTAAAAAGTTCAGTAAGTGGCTTGATATTTATTTTAAATACATCGTATTATATTTTTTAACTTTAAAAATGTTCTCCTGAAAAATAAAGTTTTTTGATTTATGACGTTCTTGAAAGGAGTGAGCGATATTATATTTGTTATTACACAAAGTGAACAAATTAATGATAAGGAGAGTGTTATATTACCATACCACAAAGTTTACAATGCTTTTAATATACTAAATATTTTTCAAATAGAGAATAAACCTTCAGGTTTTACCTTAAAAGATCTGTTGCATAGTAATGTTCTCCTGAAAAATAAAGTTTTTTGATTTATGACGTTCTTGAAAGGTTATTATATTTGTTAATACACAAAGTGAACAATGAATGATAAGGAGAGTGTTATATTACCATACCACAAAGTTTACAATGCTTTTAATATACAATATAAATAAACACTAATATACTAAACTATCATAAAAATACAACGGCAAAACTACCATTTATAAAAGAAACAATGCTCGCGCCGTTTCAGCGCCCTCTGTTTTACAGTACCTTCCTACCTTTATTTTTTTTTCATTACTATAATAATAATAACCATATCCGCTCCCTAGGTGGAGCATATGGAGTCCACAAATTTTCTCCAGGCTTTTCTGTCGGCTGCCAGCTCCCTTGTTAAATACAAAGAATATTACTTTTACTTCTAAAATAATAAAACAAAAGTTTTTGATTATCTTATTTATTCCCATTTTATTTCTTTGTCTTATTTTTTACGAATATTTAGTAACAACGTCACTCGTAGGATAGTTTAGCAATCTAGAGATAAATAAAAGTATTTGCGAGTTAGTAACTGTTAATAATGTTTTATAATTCTACGTATTTTTACAGAACGTATTTGCATTCTGCGTTAAAAAATAGTACATATAAGTTTCTATTATTTTGAGAAACAAAAAGGCTTTGTTTTTTGATCCACTCACATGTGCGTGGATCAAAAAACAAAGTTCTTTTATTTCTCAAAATAATATATCAATATGATCCACAAAGTTAATGCTTTCAATAATCAAAATATTATTTGTTTCTACTAAAGACTATAACTTTCTCATTAAATGCTTACATTCAACCACCCAACCTTGTATTGTACCAACGGGGTATTTTCAGGCATATTTTTTATAAACAAGCAAAAAAAAATTACATCGTTTCTTGCCACAAAATATTGTCAGGTATGAAACCTGGCAAATATTTGTCAGTGTTTCCGGTACGCATTAAATATTTTTGGAACAGATATCTTTTCTCGTGCCGTTGGTCATACGGGTTAGCTCGGAATGATGAAGAAAAACCGAGCTAAGAAAAACTACCCTACGATTATTCCAATTCCTGTCCCGACCTATTACAAGTATTCGTTATTAGTTGATCATGCCAAGATTTTCGATATTCTTCTGCGTCTGTTTCCAACTACATTTGCCTCAAAAATTTGTTTGACTGTCCTTCTTCACTCACCCGATTCACATGCCCAAACCATATCAACGCAACTTTCTTAACTTTATTGATAATGCTCATCTCAGTTTAGGATTCTTTCCTTATTAACATTCGAACATCTACCATTCAACGTTTTGTCGCACATGCGTCTAAAAGATCACATTGCAATTGCATTTTAGATTTTTTAAAATTACACTTAAATAATTACCCACGGCTGTATATGTTTCATCCATGTAGGTCTTTGCAATGCCGCGTGATTTAATTTCAATCAGAAGCGATGTCAGAAAACGTAATTCAACAATTATTTTTATGACGTGTGTCAGTTTCCCGGCGCATGCGCTTTGTGCAGAGGAAAGCTCACTGGACTTCCGGCTGCGCGCGCACGCTATCCATTGTCGTCATGTCGTGAGTGCTCAATCAACGACCACTTCCTTTCCGATTTAATTCTTGCCAATTTGAATGTTCACTGGGCTTTAAAGGATAACAATGTACTTTTGGGTAGCTTCCGTGGATACCAGCAGCCATTAACCACCATTTACACGAAATAATAATAACAATATAATAAAATTACAACTATGTAGTTATTCCCACATTTTTTTTATTATTCACACAAATATTTCATTTTTATTATTCACACAAATATTTCAATTTCATGCTATTTCTGTGAGCCTAAGCGGCTCATTTAATAATGAGATACCTATTTCTAATGAATTTGATACCTATTTCTAATGAAATAAGTATCAAATTGTGGTAGAGTGGATTTGAGCCGAGAAACTCTGACTTCAGAGTCCGTGACACTAACCACGGGACCACAACCCGACGATTAATTTTATTTGATCAGTAACTGGGTTTCGTCGTAATCGACATCGGTGTGATGCTAGCCAAAATGGATCTTTGTCAGACGGTAGGAATATCTAATTTAACATACTCAACCTTTAAATGATCGTATTGGACTCGTTTTGTGTTTATAACAGCCGATATAATTGATATTTTCATTCATCATTTACATTTGGAAAATTCGCCTTCGAAAAAACGTTATTTTCGTAAGTTGGCAATGAATGACGTCACAGAAACGAGTTATTTTAATGTTGGTGTCATTGCTAAATTATTGGCGGCTCTATTTGTTGATATCTGGTTTATCTCCAATTATAAGAGTTATTTTTCATATTATTTTTTGACATCTCATCAAAGATGAAGAGGATTATGGAGGTCTGGACATTTACGGGGCTGACGACCGTCATAGGCGTCATTGGTTCATATATATAGAACCAAGAATATGAGTAACGTGGTTGTCGATAATGGGTAGAATTGGTGAATGTTACACGTGTGTAAAGTGATAGTAAACCAGCCTATGACGGTCGTCATCCCCGTAAATGCCCAGACTTCCATATTCGTCTTCATCAGTGATGAGATGTCAAAAAATAATATAAAACATAAATTTAAATGTGGTTCTACAAACTAAACGCCAAATCTATAAATACGTATTTATTATATTTCGCGATATCTCTTACTAAGCTTACTAAATTAAATGGATTTGAAATAATTTACTTAATAGGATATTCTGTTAAAAATAATTTGAATTTAAATTTAAAAGCGAAATCGTGTAAATGCTCGAGTAACGTGTTATTAGCGCTCTTTTCAGAGAGAGATTAAAATTGATGATTTAATTGGTTGTGGAATATTTATTCTGGAGAGTGTTCAAACCCTTCCATCTGTGTATTGATCCTCGCTTCAATCTTTGCAGCTGATTGAGAAGGTATTAATTATAAAATGGAAGATTGTAGGCCAGCAAAGTTGCCCGATTCTAAATACTAATGCATGCCCCACAATACGGCCTCAGCATATAGATGTATTTTTATAATGTCAGGGGCGAATTGCATAAACGATAAACGAAAAGGAAACTCAAATTGATTTATTAAATTAAATAGAAGGTTAAAATAAACAGTATTTGGCGCTGTCTGATAGACGCTCGACTGTGAAACTGGCGTCGCGAATTTGATTTTCGCGTATTGAGAAAATTAATAAATGAAATATTGATTTTCGATTGATCTGGGTATTAGTGAACTATTTTTAATATTTGAATTTTATTCTTACTATTCTACCTGGAGACAACTCACTAAAATAGAGGTTTTGTGTGATTTACCTATGTGTGTGTGTGCAAATATTATATACACACACATATATATATATATATATATATATATATATATATATATATATATATATATATATATATACATATATGTATAAATGTGTGTGTGTGTGTGTGTGTGTGTGAGTGTGTGTGTATGTGTGCGTGTGTGTATGTGTGTGTGAGTGTATGTTAAAACATAAACTTCCAAACGATGAATTCAGGCGTAGCAACTGAAATTTAGGATATGTAAACTTGGGTAAGTTGCCTTTAAAATTAAAAATTTTTACCACAAATTTAATCATTTTTGGTTTTTTTCTTACAATTATAAGTTATGGAATGAAGTCGTGTTAACCATAATTAATAAACTCATAAGTGGTCTAATGCAAGTGTGTTATTTTTATGTTTAAATATTATGTTGTATGTTCTACGAGTATTTGGACCCGTTGGCGGATGAACAGATTTACTAAAGGGTCCGCCAAATAACTTTTTTTTTTTGAAAATGCTATAAAAAACATCGAGTGTAGCTTCGGCTGTGTGGCACGTAGCGCCGTCCTGTTGAAACCAAATGTTGCCAATATCCTCCTCTTCAATTTTTGTGAACAAAAATCCGTTCAACATGGCCCGATAACGATCGCCATTGACTGTAACGGCCACTCCTTGCTCATTTTCAAAGAAAAATGGCCCAATTATGCCTCTGGACCAAAATCCGCACCAATAAAATATGTTGAACGAATTTTTGTTCACAAAAATTGAAGAGGAGGATATTGGCAACATTTGGTTTCAACAGGACGGCGCTACGTGCCACACAGCCGAAGCTACACTCGATGTTTTTTATAGCATTTTCAAAAAAAAAAAGTTATTTGGCGGACCCTTGATTTTCAAAGTAATGTCGCAATATTTCCTAGCGTTGTTCAAGCGTATACACAACCATATTCGCTTAGCGGAAAGATAAAACTAATTATCTGTCAAATCAGACATGAGCTAAGTGTTACCATTCACGAAATAAGCACTAGTTGAAAAAAAAAACTTTAGATGGCGGACCCTATAGTAGCACATAGATATACCTTTCGATATATATTTGTCCGCCTCCGTAGTGTAATAATGGTCAGCACGCTCGGCTACTGTTCTGGAGGTCCCGGGTTCGATTCCCAAGGGGGGTAAAATAAATACAAGTGATTTTTTTCACTGTAATATTTATTCAATATTACTCTGGACTGGTACCTGAAGCGGAGGGCTGATCACCTTTCCTTCATGTGTAAACGATCAAGACAACACTGCGTTAATATGACGCAGTGCCCTATGCACTATTGGGTGCGGATAAGGGTTTTATTGTTTTATTATTATATATTTGTATATTATTTTATATCTGTGATATTAAATTAATAAATCAAATCAATTCGATGGCCCAGTGCGCCCCTGAAATCGGAATGCCTTTTGGTTGTGAAACGTTTAACCTTTTTTTGTTTTAATTGCTATGTTCTGCTGTATAAATGATCGACTGAGCCTGCATCAAGGGATTTCGAATTACAACTATACATTCAGATAATCTCATCACTAGCATATGTTAAAATTGGTCTCCACAAAAAAATTAAATAATAATAATGGTAGATATCTTCGGGTATTCTTATAGTCGAAATACGAATTCGGCATAGTATGAATGAAGGCTTTATATTTGTGTGGGTACTTTTATTATTTTGACAATTATAACTTTAATTTTAATTTTTATTAATGAGTACAATATATTAATTTAACAGGTTGATAAAGTCAATATAAAACACTCCTGAAATATGTAAATCAAATTGTATAATACATTTGTCATTGAAGTCGGTTTACGACTGTTTGTTATTATAAGGAACAATTTAACACATTATAGGCCATAGATATAGGAAAAATTAACCATAGATGGCTCTAGTGAACGTACATGTATAGTGTCATGAGATTAATGATATATGTAGGAGTTCTAATTTTTTATTAGTGTGGTTATCAATCATGGTTAGAATGGTGAATTTACCGCGTGTACAAAGTGATCACTTAACCAGGCTATGAGCCAGTCATAAGCCCTGTATTGACCTAGACTTCGATATCTTCTTCATCTATATTGAGATATCAAAAATGCAATTGCAAACCTTGGATAATCTAGGTTATTTTCCTTTATTGGATTATTTCTTTTCATTAAGTATGTTCTTAAATAAACTTAATTTTTTTTAATAGTGATTGAAACTTAAAATCAATCTCCATTTCTGTTTTACAATGTTTCTGAATTATAAAATTAAAATAAATAAATACTGACAGATCTAAAAAAATACGCACTATATATATATATATATATATATATGTATATATATATATATATATATATATATATATATATATATATATATATATATATATAAATATATAAATATATAAATATATATTTATATGTATGTTTTACATAACATATATTTCGTGCTATACATAAGTAGATTTCACAGAGAAAATAAAAAAGCAATAATAATTAATTAATGAATATTTTAGAAAATATGTATATTCATGTTCAAACGGTTAAATGCCTTTGGCCATCAATATCTTGCTTGTAGTTTATGAAAGAAATAAAAACTAATTATAATTTTAAATAAATTTAAAACACGCAATATTTTAGGTCACTCCTAAAAAATATTTAAGAAACTTCCGAGTCATAAATATCCATGTGCCAAATTAATTAGTTGTAAGTATTCTAGTATCCTTAATCAAAGTTGACGTCATCATCAAAAACATAAAATTGTAAATAAAAAGCTTTGAAATAATAAGCAATAGATAATATCGCCAAGTTTTGTTGATTTTGCTAAATCAACAAAAAGAGCTATGTATACCAAGCTCATTAGACACATTTTAAAAATTTAAATTGAACTGTAAATACGTACATTACGTCAATTTTAAATTGTAAAGTGCCCTTGAGGTGATTTTTCAGGAAAACGGAGCCATATTAATTTGATTTTTGTTTTTAAATTTAAGTTTCACTTGGGAAATATCACTATTTCTTAAAACCTATTCAGACACATGTTTCGATGCATTTCCGTATCATTTGAAAATACTGTAAAAATGATGCGGAATGCATCAAAACGCGAGTCACAATATATTTTAAGAAATAGTGGTACTTACCAAGTAAAACTAAAAAACAAAGAATAGATATTACCACAAAGTGATTCCCGAATCAATTAATGAAAATATTAATTATGATTAGTATTATTATTTACTAATATTGTGACCACCGTAGTAGAAATGTGAATATCTGTTTTTATCTTCCTTTTTCGTATTAATGTGTTAAGATAACATTATCATAACATGTCATCATAATCCAACTCCCACTCAAGTAACCACCCTTCTTTCTGAACCTTATTCTATAATTGCGGTCATAATTTCTAAAATGATAAGGCTAAACGCATTCAGACTATGAAATTTTGATTAATTGTTATATTTTATTATATGTCCGCCTCCGTAGTGTAATGGTCAGCACGCTCGGCTACCGTTCTGGAGGTCCCGGGTTCGATTCCCAGGGGGGGTCAATAAATATAAGTGATGTTTTCACTCTAGTATTTATTTAATAATACCCTGGACTGGTACCTGAAGCGGAGGGCTGATCACCTTTCCTTCATATATAAACGATCAAGATAACACTGCGTTCATATGAAGCAGTGCCCTATGCACCATTGGGGTGCGGATAAGGGTTTAATTTTTTTAAAATTATTTATATTTTATTAATATTTTGTTTTAAATAAAAATAAGACTTGATACTGGCAGAAACATTTTCTCACTAGGTAACAGCCAATTAAAATCGAAAAAAAAGAGTACACTTAAACACAAAAACAAGCTTCTTCAAACAACAACAAAAAACAACCCAACGATGGAGATGGAAGCATAGCTTCCGAAACTAGTCGTCATAATAAAATAAACTCAAGTGGTAAAAAAACAAGTGTACAGTATCATCATATTTTACCGCAAAATGAATGCCGAAACAATAAATAAAATATCGTAGTCGTACAGGAGAAAGTGACCATCTAACTAAACGTAAAAAGTTCAGAAGGGCCATTTAAGTCACTTGTGCATAGCAAGAAAATAAACACCAATACAGTTAGTAATTTTTAACAAGTCAATATATTGTACTTCTAAGTTTAAAATCCTTTTGGATTTTTTTTCAGGGCAATATTAAGCTAGTAAAATATCAAATAATCAATGATCACGTTTTTGTAAAAAATGCACTTGGTCACATTCTCCTCTATGACTACAATATATTTAATAAATAATAAAAAAATATTCGTAAATATGTTTTTGTAAATTAAAAATATTGATATGTATGTAACCCTGCTGCCCTTGCTCTCGGATGGTGTCCAGAGACCCAACGGGGGTGCCGGGTTCGAGTCCATGGGTAACGAATGCAAATTTCCAGGCGGCCTTATGCCTGAGATCTTCCCGTAGTGAGGTTTATCCCGGAGAACCGTAAAATACCTTCTTAATGACCGCTCGTACCCTTTGATATTGCGCGACAATTCTCAACCCTCGACGACCAAATGAGGATTTATTGTTTTAATTAAATTATAAGTCCACTATAAATATTTTTGCGTATTCGCCATAATTAGGGAATATTTCATAGTGTGAGGGAGTATGAGAGAATTTTTAGCAAAGAGGAAATATGTGTGAGAGAATATTTAACAATGTAGGTACCCAATAAATGTAATTAAATTACTTTTACTCTTTTCATGCTGGTTCAAAGAAAAGATGGAACTCGGAAACTACTCGATCTCTGGGTACGCTCTTATGGCTGAGATTTCAAACGTACAAATTTAGAACACCAACGGTCGTGCCAGGGGCCGGACGTGTAATCCACGCGCATATTTTTTAGGACATATGCTGGTCACAAAGCAAAAAAAATAGAGCTCTTTATTCCAAAAATAGTATCTAAATCGTCAACATTTTCATATTCGAAAAAGACACCCATGATTCTAGCGTTAGAAATGTCCATAAAATCTTTTTCGAATATGAAAATGTTGACGATTTAGATATTATTTTTGGAATATAAAGAGTTTAATGAATTTTTTGCAATAATTCTTTTCTTTTCAAAACCATATTTTTTATTTCGAAGAAAAACTTAATTTTACGAGACATAACGGTTTTTTAAACAAAAATTCAATAACGTCATATGTTACGAAAAATGAACACTTTTAACAATATTTTTAGTGTGTCTAAATACTTCACAAATCTGCATAAAAAATGAAAATCGTTTTTGGAAAATGAAAAAAGGATATTCCCAGTATGTGAAAATAATCCGAGGTTCGGATCTTGCATACCTACATCCAAATAAAGGGTCTCTGCTAAATAAAAGCTTTCTCAATCCAGTATAGATGGCTGTTCTGAACTCATATGCAGTGTTTTGTGAGATTGATCATATATCTAGTAGTTCAAAATTTGAGTATTGTAGATCATATATCGCTCACTCCTTTCAAGAACGTCATCAATCAAAAATCGTCAATTTTCAGTTGTGCATGTTTTCGGAATGCCCAGAAAATGTAGTATATCCCTGCAAAAGAGGCATATTTTTAACTTAATATTTACCCGCTACAGGGCAGAAAATGTGGATTTTGCATTTTGAAGAAAAAGTATTGTTTAATTATTTTTTTAAATATACTAAATATTTTTCAAATCGAGAAAAAACCTTCGGGTTTTACCTAAAAAGATCTGTTCCACAATAAAAAGATCAATAAGTGGTTTGATATTTATTTTTAATACATTTTGTTATATTTTTAAACTTTAAAAACGTTCTCCTGAAAAATGTAGTTTTTTGATTTATGACGTTCTTGAAAGGAGTGAGCGATATCTAAGAGTTAAAGGTTGTCAATCATGGGTAGAATGGTGAATTTTGCAGGTATTTTAAGTGATCACTTAAGCAGCATATAACAAGACATTAACCCTGTGAATACCAAGACTACCATATTTTTCTTCATCTTGAGATATTAAAAAAAAAGTTAAATGTTTAGTTTTTATAATATATTTTGTATCCAAAACAACTAGAGGGTTATGTTGTATGACAACTCAGGTCGAGTGTGTCCTATTAATAATGGATCTTAAATTATAATTGAATTCCGCTCTGAACAACGAACCTGATCCTGAACCTTGAGTACAGAGTATACGAACCATACATGAGTAGTTTTCTTATATATGACTAAAACTTCACATAAACGCACGAATGCCTTATGCAGAACCAATTCAAATCAAGTTATTCTTCGACAAGATAGTCAGATGAAAATTTGATATGTACATCCATTTAATAATGTTTTATGTGTAATTATAAATTTATATCTACATCCAAAGCGTGTAAAAAAATGTCTCATTTATCTTCTTCTTCTTCTTTTCATCTTCTTCTCCTTTTTTTAGGACTATGTCCTGTCATTCTCCGGTCCGCTCCTGGGAGGTGGAAGACCAGCTATCTCTCCATCGTTTAGGTGGTCTTCCTGGGGGTCTGATCCCGTTTATGCTGCTTTCCGCTGCTATCCTCACCACTCGATCCGAACTTGCTCTTTCCACATGATATCTCCAGAAACGTCTTCTTTCTCTTACCCATCGCACATCTTCAACATCGCAGATTTTTCTTATTTCAGAGTTTCTAACACTATCGCGAAGTGTTAGGCCTGCAATGGGTCGTAGAGTGTTCATTTCGGATGTCCTAAGAAGGCTTTTTGTTCTCGCGGTGTCGGTTCTTGTTTCCGTGACGTATGTCAAGTTCGGTCTTACGCAGGTCTTATAGATTCTCACCTTACGCTCTTTCAGCATGTATTTATTTCTCCATACAATTTTTTTTAGCATCCAGCTACAGCAGAGTCTTATTTATGTCTATATTATTTAATAAACTATAATAAATTGAATTGACTTAATTATTCATTTCTTTTAAATTTAAGTTGTTAAAATAAGTTTTTACTTTTGGGACTTATATTAATAAGATAAAACTTCAATATAATTGCTGTATTATTGAAAACAGTTAATACTTTTGGGACTGGAATATACTTATTAAACAAAAATACCCAATTATTAATGAATTCATCTAACACCTCGATAAATACGCTGGGAGTTTTATAAGACTATCCATGAGCAAGCTATGTATTTTAATAATACAGGATTAAAAACCTCACATTGGTCTATTTGTCAATCTGTTTAGAGAAATAATTTCAGGTAAACAGTAAAATATTTACAAAATTTTGAGTGTGTCCGAATACTTGTTTACAAATTTGAATTGTAACTTCTCCGGTGGAATGAATTCTTTGCGAATATCCCCTTGAATAAAACATATTTTTCAGATACTTGTAAGAAAAAGTAAAAAATGACTGCATAACTTTCTATTTTGCTTAAAACTTGTGTTTTTAGCTTCCCGGAGAGGCTGATGAAGAGCTCCTACTCGGCTGTCCAAACTCAAAACACAGTAAGGGACATTTTTTCGTAGTAGGTATTTTTTGCGTTTTTGGACTAAGTAGATTCTACCTAGTCCAAAATTGCGAAAAAACCTACTACAAAAATCTCCCTTACTGTGTTTTAAGTTTGGACAGTCGTACTTCATCATAAATCTATTTTAGAAGCACTGGAGCGCAGTGTTGCGATTAACAACGAGCTGATCTCCTCATATCATTTTTCCAGAATTACGTTATTTACAATATTTCTATTTTAATTTTATTTTACAACACTATGTAGTTGCAAACAAAATATTGCTGATTAAGGTAATCCTTAAAAATTATTATGCATGTAATTATTATTTTTTAAATGGCCACTGTTGAGGATCTTTGTCAAGCCAAGTCCAGGCAATTTCTTATACGGCTTATGGTCCATTCGGTTGGGGATTTAACATATTTAAGTATGAATCGAATGATCCTTTTATGCATAACTTTAAAGTTTGTATGTTGGTGCTTCACGGGTCTCCGATGGCGGCATTAATGTACCCAGGAGACTTTTCACCATAAATGGCTTGAAATTGCATTCAGTTTTATCATTTTATCGCATTCGATATATTTAGGATCACCTCACCTACGGTATGCCGAATCGATTCGAATTAATTCTGTTGAATATATTAAACGCGAGTTTAAATTCTTACATTTATTAAAGTTGAATCGTGTTAGCACATCGCGATAATCCCGGTTATTATCGTTTATTTAACACATTTGTGATTGCAATACTTATGAATGATTTTAGAATTATCTTTATACGAGGGAAAGCAGTAAAAAAGCTTTTAACCATGCCAATAACGTCACGTATTTATCTTAATGTTCCGGTGAATAGTCCTCCGTATGAACAAACACAGAAGTGATGGTGTTTATTATTTTATATATCTGGAAATGATTTTATAGACGATTATATAGTAATGGTTAAATAAAAAACATATTTTTCGAGTCACTTGAAAAAAAATATCGAATCATGACTGCATAACTTCTTAAAACTTGTGTTATCTTACTTTTGATATATTAAACATGTTATTAAATTCATTTTGCAAAAACTTAAGTCATTGAGATGCTATTTGTTATTACAGTGGATCCTACCTGAGCTTTTTCACTTTCTCCTTTCTCAAATATGGAGCACAGGTCTAATCACTTAACGTTTATATAATTAATGACAAAAATGATCAAATTTGGTACCCTTTACGTCATATAATATTTTTTACTTATTAGTAAAAGCATAAGGTAAATAAATTATATTTTAAAACAGCTATTATACAACAAAATGGTTGCTTTTCAAATGTTCTTCTTCAAAAATTTGTCCTTAAATACGATATTACAATTAATGTATTTATTCTTTTATACAGATAATACAGATATTTTGAGTCTACTAAGTTGTAAATTATTAACAAAGACACATAAAAAATTTATATTGACTCAATTGTTTCGCCTAGTTATGGCATTTTTGAACGAATGTTTAACTACGCGAAACATAACTAGAAACAATTGTCACAACATTAATTTTTATGTGTTTTTGTGAGTAAAATACAACTTAGTAGACTCAAAAAATCTGTGTTTGATTAAAAAAATTAATACATAAATTAAAATGGAGTTCTACAAATTAAATGCCAAATCAATAAATATAATGATATTACAAATTGATATTTATATGTGTTTAAAAGAAGACTAAATCTTTATTTAGAAAATAGGTAATAAACATCAAAAACAATTAATTTTATTATTAAAATTTATTGTACAAACGTCTAGCTATTTTCCTTCAAACACAATTAAAATAAGTCTATGCTGTTGTAATTGGATTTGTAAATAAAGTTTGATTTGCCGTTTGAGGTACGTTTTTGGAAAATTTCCTGTAAATAATTAGCGGAAACTTGAAAGACAAACGAATAAATTTAAATACATCTCGTTAGGAGGTGATTCTAAGTTGTCTGTAAAAAGCAGTTTTATTAGCCAGAGGCGGTCCGTAAAGATATTAATCCGCTCAATTTTAATAAGAATTGATTGTTCGCCATGATAAATTACGGCGAGGAATTCACACTGACTCGAGTTCAGTCATATCATCAGTTGTGCGGTTAATTATTTCGTAACACTATCAACAAGAAAGAATCCATAAAAATGTTCACTCAATATAACTTGCCTCCTCCGTCTACTTAGTTTAATAAAATAAATTAACATTTTTATTATTTACTGTATAGTTTTAACACGATAGTTTGTGTTCACGCTGATTATTCAATGTGAAAATCGTTTTGATCCGAGTTGTCGGGAAAATTAACATATAATAATTCTGCAATTAAAACCTATAAATTACCATAGAGAAAAAATGAGTTTACCTGTGGTCCGGTGAACTTCGAGTTTTTTCGTTGTTCAATCCCCTTTTACAAAACCTGATTCCTATTTGCCCAGTCATTGTTCAAATAGGAATCAGTCATCTTATTTTTATTGAATTCAACTGATTTTCCATTTCATTATTTTTATTAAATACTATATTTTAAGCGCCCGTAAGACATTATATAAAATTAACAATTTTCCTTTATTTTTACGTCAACAATTGTCCTTGATGCGATCAATTGATCACTTAAAAGTCATTTCATTCGCGGCTTTTTATTGGTGAAAATATTGAGTGACATAGGTATATATTGACAATTTTTCCGATCGCCTTCGTACTGCTTTTTATTTATTTTTGTTTATTACTATATACATTTTTCCCCACTTTATTTACTTTGTCTGACGAGCTGAGTCACTGAAAAAAACTATGTAGTTGTTGTTTTATTATATAAAATGCTGTTCCACCAAGAATTGTCAGTATAACATTTTAATTATCTTTATTCCATACCTTGAAGTGAAGTGTGCAACCGTCTAAGTTTATTTGGAAAAATGTGTGGAAATAAGAAAATAAGAAAAACATAATTTAAATAAACAACAGTTTACAAATAATAAAATAGAGTGATATTAAAGATGTTGCGTGTATACAAAACACACAAACACAAATACACATTCATGATTTTAGTTCGGTGTTTAATATTTATTATAATGCCTTGATTGCTGTGTAATTTCAAGAAGATGTAATTCTGATTAAAACAAACTTTTTACAATTTGTCATGTTGTTTTTTTATGAGGTTTATTTGACAAGTGTTTTAATACTTAACTTACAAACTTTTTAATCTCAAAGAAAGATCTTTTCTTGCATTGTTCGCGTTTATAATGTCCATTATTGTTATGCACTGGCGCAGGACTATAATAAACTGTATTAAAATGCTAAAAAGGAGATTCCCTGAAGATTCAGCTGACATAATGACGCTGATGTTGACGTGATGTGGTGACAGAATGCATCTGTCATTTTCTGTCACCCGGACTCGTAGCAAGCACCGACACTGGTAACCAGTTGGAATACGAATATCTAGATCGTGGTTTAACCTGAATTGATGGTTTGTCATCCTTGCAAAACCTAAAAGGAAAATATTATTTATTTCGCTAGTCATAAAATCAATATTTATTTATTTACCAAACTTCTTGTACTAGACTTATTGCTAACAATATTGACTTTTTATTGATTTCAGTCCACATTAACAGATTTCATCGTATTGTTTTTGGTCAAAATATATGTTTTTATCTGTCACAGGCAAAAACACCCATCGCAGGTGTAAAGCGCGTTGTGTCAAAATTTCAAAGCTTAATAAATACGAGTAACTTTAAAAGGTTGAAGATTAAAAGACATCTTAACTAACAACTATCAACTAACATTTAGATTTTTATTTATATGGATTTTTCTTTTAACCCTTATCCGCATCCAATGGTGCATAGGGCACTGCATTTTAGCGAACCAGTGTTATCTTGATCGTCAATTGCATGTAGGCAAGGTGGTCCGCCATGCGTTTCTTGTAGATACCAGTCCAGGACGATATTTAATAATAGAGAGGAAAATCATCCATATTTATTTTGATCCCCTGGGAATTGAACCCGGGATCTCCAGCACGGTAGACAAACGCGCTGACCACTACGATACGCAGGTTAATATATATTACAGAATAAGAACTTTTCACGAAACAGAAAACATGTAATATTAAGTACTTTAAATATAAGAAAAAACCATAAACATGTTGTAGATCAACATTTTGAGTGTGTCCAAATACTTGTTCACAAAATCTGGATTATCTCCAATTACAGGAGTTATTTTCATATTATTTTTTTAATTTAAGCAGTGTGGTTGTCAATAATGGGTAGAATTGGTGAATGTTACACGTGTGTAAAGTGATTGTGTTGTCAGCCCCGTAAATGCCCAGACTTCCATATTCTTCTTCATCTTTGATGAGATGTCAAAAAATAATATACATCTAGTTTTGTGGTGAGGTTCCAATATTAAAAAGGCTTTATATGTGTTGTTTTTTTTCATGCTTCATTGTTCATATTTTAATAGCATCTTTTTTTCTTGTAAAAAACAGAAAACAAATTTTATTCTTCAACCGGTTTCAAACTTGTTTACTTTTTCAAAATAATTATTGTACACTTGAATGGCGACTGCTTAAAACTTAATTATAATATATAATAAAGCATTTGCATTATTTATGTCCAGTTTTAGGAACTGTGTGCATTAAAAATAATATATTTAAATTGTAAACGGACAGGATATACGAGTTGTTAAAGCTGATGTTGTATCACACCAAGGAAAGAGAAAAAACCAAACGGTGAGGCAATTACCGAAGAATATTGTTGAATTCAGTATTTTTGGCAATTGTATACAATTAGCGAAGAATATATTTATTTGGTTATATTGGAATATATTTATTTATAGCTAAACTGGCAGTGCACAACGGAGTCCTGGTTCCAACTCTAATGCATGGAAGTGAAACATGGAGTTGGCAAAAGAAGGATAAAAGTAGACTGAATGCAGTCGAAATGCGATCTCTCAGAAGAATGTGCGGCAAAACGATGTATGATAGATGTGCGAATAGTGAAATAAAGAAGGAATGCAAAGCTGAGATAAGCATTATCGATAAAATTAAGAAAGGTGTGTTGAGATGGTTTGGACATGTGGAACAAATGAGTGAGGAAAGAACGGTAAAACAAATTTATGAGGCGAATGTTAGTGGGAAAAGAAGCAGAGGAAGACCGAGAAAAACATGGCACGATCAGGTATGCCAAATACTTGAAAGTGGTCAGGTTAGGAGTCGTAACAATCGGCGGGTATGTATGAGGAGATGCATGAACGTGGAAGAGGCGAAGAATGTTTGCAAGGACAGAGTGGTGTGGCGCTCTATTCTCTCTGCCTACCCCTGCGGCGAAGCGGCGTGATGGTTAGTTATATTTATTTGGGGAAAAGTTGCTATTATTGGGCCACCTAACTTATATCGATAAATGAAGTCGAAATGTATTTCGCACATTTTAATGGACGCATGATAATAAATCTGCAGTCAGGTAAACACGGAATTATTCAAATGGGTGGTAGATACTTTCTGCACTGTATGTATGGTAAAACAATATGGACTGTTTAAACCTATGGAGGAGTACAAGTAACCGTCGTTTTGAGGCGGGGTGCTGTTCCGAAGACACCGGCGTAAAATGAAGACAAATATAATAGACGATACAAGGTTAGGTTCCGTATCAAAATATTAACAAGTTTATTGATTACATTACCTTTATATAAAACAATTTGTTAATGTATTTAAAAAAATAAAGTTTGAATTAGTTTACAAAATAAATAATCTTTTGATATAATTGGTGAATATAACTAATACTAATTCACCAGATCGTCGGTATGAAATTAAATTTTACACTTTTTTGAAAAAATCATCCAATTTAATTTGGTTTCATTATTGCTTCCTTTCTTTCAGAATCATAAAAGCATAAGCGCAGCTGTAACTCTTCTTTTAACATTCATATTTGAAATCTCCGGAACTCACAGAACTCAACTGTTTATATTGAAGAAAGGATACAAGTTATGTAGAATGTAAGTAGATAGTTATTTTTTCTATTTAAGGGTTATTTTTTCCATTATTTTTTCTAATCCTCTTTTTCTTTTTCGGGGTTATTTTATTGAGGGTGTTGTAATTCCTCCATCAACTATTTTAATTCATGATTTGAAACAGTTTGTCTAACCGGCGTATTTGTGAATTGGCGTAAATCTAACTGGCGCAAAACAAAGGTATCCTATATTTCAAATTGGATGGCGTAGTAAAATTTTCGATCGATTTTGTTTGATTTGCAATAATAATCAAAATGGGCACCATTAGTTAAGCGACTGAATAATTTTAGAATATCATTTTGGAAGATAATGGAATGTTGATACTAGTGTAGAGAAGTGAAAATTCACAGAAGGTATTGTGGAATGATCCGATCGAAGCATGATATCAATGTTTCATGTTATGAAATGGATTCAATGTTTGCATTATTTATTTAGTTAATGAGTCCGAATATTTAAACACGAAGCTGTCAAATGATGAACGAAAGCAGATTGGATGAATTGTGAGTAGGACTCACAGTTGTGCGATTCATTACAAACAATATTCCAGTATAACACATGCAAGCAAACGGACAATTGTAAAAAATCAAATTTATGATAAAAATATTTTATCATAAATTTGATAAATAGATAAAAAAAAATTAATGATAGTTTGAGAGTTCACTTCATGACAAATGTTCAAAAAGTGAATAAGGAAGGAATGCAAAGCTGAGATAAGCGTTATCGATAATTTTAAGGAAGGTGTGTTGAGGTGGTTTGGACATGTTCCTCGTGAGTGAGGAAAGAAAGGTTAAACAAATTTACGACGCGAATGATGTTGGAAAAAGGAACAGAGGAAGACTGAGAAAAACTTGGCACAATCAGGTATGTCAAATAGTTAGGAGTCGAAATAATAGGCGGGTATGTATGAAGAGATGCATGAATGTGGAAGGGGCGAAGAATGTTTGCGAAGACAGAGTGGTGTGGCGTTCTATTCTCTCTGCCTATTCCTGCGGGAAAGCGGCGTGATAGTTAGTTAGTTAGGGATAACTTCAACGGTGCTGCCTGAAAAACCTTCGTACTTCTTTTAATATTTTTTTTTCTAATTTTTCATCCTTGCTTGGTTAAAATAAGATTAGAGAAATAAAAAAAAAAACTCTTCTCCCTCAGTCCCCATTTTTTTAAACAAAGACCAACAGTAAGCTATTGGCCCATAGTAATCAGTTTGACACATACAAACGAACTTAATGCTGGTTATTTATTAGCATTTTTATTAGTGGATTAATGACACGTCGACATGGCATTAATTATTTGTAGAATACATATTTAGGAAATTTAAACCATGAGTAGTAAGATTCCCCAGTAAGGTGATTTCATATTTTTAAAATTGAAAATAAAAGATAGCATAAGAATAACAACTTTTTCTTCTTCTTTCATCTCACCATAGATGTCTCTATTTAAATTCTAGTGATTCAAGTCACTATGTTTCGAATTTGAACAATATATACCTATATATAGATGTTCCAAGATTTGAGCAGTGTAGTTGTCAAATGTTACAGTGTAAAGTGATGACTTTATCCAGCCTAAGACGCCCCGTAAATGCCTAGACTTCCATATTCTTCTTCATCTATTTTAAGTTGTCAAAAAAATATATGAACAATAACTCCTAATTGGAGATAATGCAGATTTGTGAATAAGTATTTGGACACACTCAAAATATTGTAAATAGGCATAGCAATGTTATATTTTTATAAACCTAATTAAAATGTTATGTTTTGTTATTTCAAAGCAGTAAATAATAACCTTACCCATTATAGGATTAAAGATTACGAACGAGAATAAAAGATAAAATCTCAAAGCAGATAAATATTCATAATTCTTAATTAATTTTTTTCTTAATTACTTAATTGTCATCATCGTGATTTGAAAACTTGAATTGCAATCAACTCAATCTGATAAGAACTCATTTTTGTTTTTATTTTTGAATGCTGCTATTTTTTACTGCTCTTATTTAGATTTTAACGTGATATTCGGGTTTATATTTTCTTCATTTGTGCAAAATAAATAATTTGTTATACATTATATTTGTATATAATGCTGACAATGAACAAAACTCGTTTAATATAATTTTTAAAGTGCGTTGTCGTGATTGTGTAGCCTTCTGTCCAACTGTTTTGGTTCAAAATCCCTACCATGTACAAGTTAACTATTTACATATGCACTAGATTTTTTTGATGATAATTTAATATCATGTGAATTGTAAAGTTCCAACAAATTAGTACAGGTGCCTCAAATATTGCAATTTGATATAAGAGAAGATGGAAGTCTGGGCATTTGAATGATTAAGAGATCTTTTTAAACACTTGCATAACGTTCACCATTCTACCCATTATTATTCTTCTTCTCGGCTCCATTCCAACTTATCCTCTATGTAGACTGTTGAGGTCAGCTCTCTTCGTCCTCAGGTTGAAGGTATATGATGGAAATCAAGGAAAATTTCACCTAGGCCATGCCAATTTCCTTGGACGAACTCGTTTCTTCTGCTTCACATTGCTTGCCCCTTGAG
Source organism: Brachycentrus maculatus (assembly GCF_059751285.1). Taxonomy (NCBI): domain Eukaryota; kingdom Metazoa; phylum Arthropoda; class Insecta; order Trichoptera; family Brachycentridae; genus Brachycentrus; species Brachycentrus maculatus. The sequence goes on from NW_028280804.1 coordinate 2,336,372, forward strand.
TCCCGCAAGCTGGCCCTGACACATTCTACCCATTATTATATTGCATTTATTTCTGAAAGATGTTGGCTTACATTGGATTTCTTTCGTATGTTGACTGTAATTTTGATACATGCAGTTGCATTATGTATTCTGAGTTCTGAACTCGTAAAGAGTATAGGTTATTGCCTGTAATAGCAAATAATCAAATATCACTTAGTCATCCTAAGGAAAATTTTGGAATAACAAAATATGAAAAAAAAATGAAATAAAAGGTAATTATTTTCAATTGGTGGGTCGGTACATTTGATAACGATAATTTCGATCCCATTTTTCTAGCAGTCATTTCAATGTTTAGGGAAATGTTTAAATATAAAACATGAAAATGTAAATGCATGATCAGTTTGGAGTAGTTATTATATTGTAACTATACAAATGATATTATTTTAGAGTTGCAATTTCTATACAGATAAATTATTTTTGTAAATCGAATTTCATTGTGAAATGTTTGTCAAGCACATTTTAATAATGAATGATCAAAAGTGGAAATTGCATCAGATTGAAGTATCATAAATATTTAATAAAAATGATAATTTTATATGCAGAGACCCATTACTGGATGATCAAAAATGTATAGCAAAATTTGCCTCGGTTTCTCTGCAAACGTAAAATATAGGGTCGTAATATCCCACTTGTGAACAAGCATCAACAATTTCGTTTTACTAATTTGGTATAATTTTTCTCAAATTACTTTCCTTAAATTTGATAACTATCTTTATTTGTGTAATTTATGACAATTTTACGATTTTCAACCATGATGAAAAGCACGGAATACCGAACTTAAGATCTTAATCGAAACTCAAAAAAATACTTTTATAAATCGGACAACGGCAATTTGCACGAAATCTGATAAAAAGAAATATTAAATTCAGAGAAAATTCTTTATTACAATGAGGTCTATGTAACTTAATACAGTAAATCGACACGTTTTTGATACCTAAACACTCATTTTTATTTCAAGGTAACACGGCAGTCATTTCCCGCAACAGTGGTTCAAATCTAACAGCGTTTTATATTGCCTCATTTGATTCCCGTACCAGAATGCAGTATGTCTCAAGGATCGGGCTGGCACTTCAGCCTGTCTCGATTTTAGGATCGAAAGTAATAAAACATTACGAGGGCGTGGCTGGAGAATGGCGGCCTCCACCGATTGGCGGGAACATCGTTGGAATTAAGAATAACACCATAGAGAATGAAAACTAGAGCTGGTCTGATGCGAGGTGGAGTAGCGCCCTAAGGCGCCAAAACCAAGACGAAAATCTCAAAGCAGCGTCATAGAGTAAATTCAACTATGATCATTGCAAATACATAGGTAGGTACATTGATCGCTGGTTAAATGCCACAGGGCCACAACGCAAAAAACTCTTTATTATCCAAAAATGGTATGTAAATCGTCAAGATTTTCATATTCGAAAAATACACCAATGATTCTAGCGTTATAAATGTCCATTTCTAACGTTAGAATCATGGGTGTCTTTCGAATATGAAAATGTAAAAGATTTAGATACCATTTTTGGAATAGTTTATTTTTTGCGTTGTGGTCGTTTACCAACGATATTTACGTATGTATCTATTCCGGTATAATGTGTACCTAGGCAGATATGAAACCTATACAATATATATATATATATATATATATATATATATATATATATATATATATATATATATATATATATATATATATAACTACAATGGAGGAACAATATTTAAAAAGGTTTGTGATCATCGTTACGTATGTTTAGGGAGATACAGTCGTTTCCATTAGAGTTGACCTAACAAACACATACTCGGATGTTCAAACTGTGTATGTATTGCAAATAGGTCTAACTGGCAGTAAGATTTACACAATACGTCGTAATTTTTTCGTTCCATAGGTATACAAGCGATCCCATGTTGTCAACTCTGATGGAAATACAGGAATACGCTATATTATGGTTATAAATTACTTTACCATGAGGTCCTTACAAAAATGTTACATTTCCAATATTACACGAAAAATCTTTTAAATGCTATTTCTTTCTGTTTACTGTACTCTAGCGATATCTTAATTAAATTATGTCGCACTAAAACGTAACTATTTAATATGCTAGAATTCCAAATTACTTAAAATCATTAGGTTAATGTTAATATAACGTTTTGGTGAGGACCTCCACATATATTGTTGGTTACTTCTTAGTAGAATTTCAAGAGTCGCAGTTGTTTGCGATATAAATACGGTTTAATATAATATGTGTGTCTATGATAATAATTTTACAGGGCCATTCGAATTCTTGATGCAATACTGTGTAATACTCAATTGAGAGTGTAGCGAGTACGTGTTCTATACTATGTAATATGTATTTTGTCTATAACATTGGTATCGTTAAGGTTGGCGGGGGTATCTGATGTCGTTTAGTGGGTGGTTCCATCAGTAGCTGCGGAGTCGCGAGCAGCCGGGAGCCACCCTGTCGCAGTGGGCAGATGGCACGAGCGCGGAGGCTGCCTGGAGAGACCAGGTCTAGCCTACGATAGTCGCCTAAATGGCGTGCCGTCGCGAGCGAGATAAATTATTATTTGTGGCCAGTCGTCGTGTAATGATAGTCATCAATGCGACCGCCGGGGGCCAAGCTATCAACCAATCACTGGGCAGCTACCATATTTCAAAATTATCGCCGCGCGCTGCTACATATAACATAATACTTTTATTTTTCATTTTTCTTTGTTCCACATCGCGCCGTAAACACGTTATCCTCGGCCGCTGTTACAAAATTAACAAAACTAAAAAAGACGGCCGAAACAATTTTCATCCTATGAATAAATTTAAAGAATCCTACCCATCGGGCTTCGTTTTGAATATGTTCCATGAATTTTAAACAAATCATTCAGTCTCCGAAGGAAGCGGCCGTACGATTCGCATTCCGCGTGATGAGCCCGGCTCATTTCTCGACGATTTATCGGCCCTAGGATTGTCGGCCGCAATCGATTGCCTTTGAGGCTCGACGGATGGGAATATATATTTTACCGTGTGACCCGTGTTGCTATACAGATTTTTACCTGTCATTGGCTAACTTACCGGTCTGTAAATGGCAATGTCCTCAGCGCGAGGAATATATGGGAAACGGAATACGAATTGATAATGATATTTTTAATAGTCGAGTCGTAAACACGTCCGTAATCCGAAAATTTTATAGTTTTTATGGATACTTACGAATACGATCTCGCATCAATATTAACAGCAAGCCATTCAGTTAAAATCGATTTAATTACAACGAAATTGTTTATGAATTGATTAGCATAGTCAAATTCGACCAAATATGTCCACCGATCGATGAAATTAATACAGGTACCTTATGAAGACGTAAAATCAGTCCGAAGAATTTTATTACGCTAGCAATAATAAAATTGAATATGAAGACCGATATTTGCATTATAAGGGCTACACGATGGAAGATAAGGTGACGCGTAATAACAGCTCCAGAGGTCGGTAGCTGCGTATTCCTACAGCAGAGCTGATTGCTATGTTAAAATATTTAATGGCAGCCTCTGGAGAAGTAATCCCATGCAGGTCGAATAATGTTATATAAATCTGCATTTCTAATTGCAGTTGTTGAGTGACCGAGAGGCAAGATGGCGATCGTGAAGTGCAGGAACAATTATTTAGCCCCGGGCGCAGCGCTTGGGAGGCCGAGAGATCGAATCGACTTGGCTAAGGACGGAGGGCCAAGGGCCGAGGATGTGAACTGGACTGGTTTCATTCCGTATCCTGTTATTTCAAGGAATCGATATGTAATTATTATTTATAATTACCACGTGACTAATGGGGCAATCCTATGAATTACATATATATCTCTGGAAATCCGGCTTGGAAGACTTGGAAGACTCATTAGTCATTACTTTTGTGAATTGACAATTTAAATATAAAACATCTCACCTGTTTTTAGATCATTCAAGCATTCTCCTTATTTCTTTCTAGCCTTCATCCGCACTGCATATATGGTGCATAGGGCACTGCATCGTATGGAAGCAGTATTATCTTGACCGTTGAAGATAATACTGCTTCCGTTGAAAGGTTATCAGCCCTGCTCTTTAGCTACCAGTTCAGGGTAATATTAAATAAATATTATAGAGATTTTTCACAATTATTCATTCATATTTATTTTGACCTTCCTAAGAATCAACCTTGGGACTTCCAGCACGGTAGCATAATTTACTAATCACTACAGTATGAAGGTGGATTTTTTTTTCATTTAGACATTCCAGTATAGGAACAACTAAAATGATACTTGCCATACACTTTCACACGATACGTTAGTACATAAAATTCTCACCTTCATTGATCAACTTCTCTTCATATAATTGAAGATCAAGTTAACGCTTTCATCCAATGAAGATCCTCTGAAATAATGAAAAATTTGAAAACAGAATATTTCATTTTATCCATATAAAAGCTCGAAACATTGAAACTTTTAATATCGAAATGAAGTAAAAACAAACAAGTTTTATGTTATCTGTATAAAATCTCTGAGACATTGAAACTGCTAATATAGAAAGTAACAACAAAAAACAGATTTAATATTATCCATATAAAAGCTCGTCCGCCTCCGTAGTGTAATGGTCAGCAAGCTTGGCTACCGTACTGGATGTTCCGGGTTCGATTCCCAGGGGGGGGGTTCAAATAAATATGAGTGATTTTTTCACTCTTATATTTATTTAATATTACCTTGGACTGCTACCGGAAGCGGAGGGCTGATCACCTTTCCTCTATGTGTTAACGATCAAGATAACACTGCGTTTATATGATGCAGTGCGCTATGCACCATTGGGGTGCGGATAAGGGTTTGAATGGATTTAAAGCTCTGGGACATTGAAACTGTTCACATTGAAATAGAGTAACAACAAAGAACACATTTGATATTTTCTATATAAACGCTCTGAGACATTGGTTTATAATGTAATCTTTATATCGAAATATAGAAACATCATGGAACAGATATTATCTATGTAAAAACTGCAAGACATTGAAAATGGCAATATCGAAACATACCAATGACAAAGAACAGATTTTATTTTATCCACATAAAATAGACATTGAAACGTTTATTTTTATTTAATTTCAGCAACTGTTATTTGAATACCATATATACATATGCTTGCTAGCACAGTAACACGGATAATTTGACGGTTGTCAGTATGATTGAAAGTGAATTTCACGTCAGAGGCAACTGAAGATGAAAAATACATATAGGTACAACGTATCTACAGGAGCTCATCCGCGTCTGTAGTATCGTGTATTGTGATCTCACCTACGCGCGTAGGTACCCGGGGTAGGTAGGTACGTCATCGATACATCACCTACTCTTGAATGTAGGTAGGTAGGTAGGTACATGCGATATATATCCACGCATCATAATATTATGTACGTAGCCGAGCGGCTTTACCTAAATCGCATCGCCCTGACTCGGAGCTCCGACCAATCCTTCGCATTCAAAACCAATTATGTTTTATTATACCCTCGACACGAAATAGCGAGTTGCTTACACGCTTGTGTGATTATAGTCGTAGTTCGGTCGAATCGTGAGCTCTCGTCGTACCTTAAAACAAAATAAAAACTAGTAAAAAGAAATACCTCCTCCTTTATTGTTTTACTACACTTTTTGTGGGCCGCTTAGCCGCGGACTTTGACGAATAGGTAAAGACATCGGCCCGGGAACAGATGTTTCGCGGGTTTGAGGAAATAGCGGCGTTCTGGCAAATTGCTACAAACGGCATTTTGATACAGATATTTCATTATACATCCCGGGGCCGCTATTTTCTCCTTCTGCGTCTACCCTGATTTATACGAGCAATTAATAACGGTAATGAGTAGCGATGAAATATGAACAACACTAAGGCGGATAATTTCAATTTGAGGATCGAGTGTTGAATGAGATTGCTTCAAATTATATAGCCATCTACTTAGGAAGGATCTTTACCAGGAAATTTTGATTTACCATCCACGAAGATACACGATCATGGGTACCTACCTACTAACTTAAATAATACGCTTTAGATCAGTCGTGGGATCAATTTCCAAGGGTTAATAACATAAACTGTACTCGATTTTCTACTTTAACAATTTCTGTGATGACAATGTTTGAGAAATAAGTACTTGATCAATTTTTATTATCAGACTCTGGATTAATCACCCTACGGATGATATGTCAATATTATAGGTGTCTCAACTTTAAAGGATGTGAAAAGGACCCAAGACCATTGCATATATACAAGTTCCAAAATTGAATACAATATGGATCTCCAATAATGGGCAAAATGGTGAACGTTACACAAGTGTATTAAGTGATCGTTTAAGCCAGTCAAATGCCAGGTCGTAAGCTCTGGGATACTCAAACTTCCATCATCTTTCAAATAAAAAAGAACGATAGATGTCTCATATCAAGTTAAAACACTTATAAAGTATTTTGATTGAAGCTGAATTCAAAAGTATTCATAATAATATTATAATTATTGTACGAACATGGACAAATCAACAGATCTTTAAGCCGTATACAATTATTTTATGAGCAATACAGCTAGTCTACATAACAAATCACCGTTAACTGTTATATCTATTGGCTTTTTATGACTCCCATACATTCGCTCGCTTCACAAGTCATAGCGATATTAGTAAAACATTAGTATTTTTTATTGCACTTACGGATATGTGTGTAGATTAAAAACTAGAATTAGACGCTAATGAAGGAGGACATTAAGTGAGGCAGTTACTTTGTTAATTTCCGATGCTAGTTCCTTTCGTCTTACTGCGATAATTACACGGGTATGATTCACTGCCGCAGTAAGCGGAGGGTAATTAAAATTTCATCAGGTAAAAAGGTTTATATCGCGAATGATCTGAAATTGTTTGAAACTGCTTTAAGGCGTTTATATCATATTTTATGCCGAGCCTCGTCTCGGTACCGAGTGCTATATCACTTTAATTTCGTTTACACCGCTTTCATTTTTAGATTCATAATTAAGAAATGTATACTGTTGCCAACACTAACTAAAGATTAATTTATAACGTAATTAAAACTGAAACGATTTCACAATTAGATCAGATAATTTTATTCGGCGTTTCTATGAATGGGAGAAAGAAAATTTAAGTTTCATAACGTAAGAGAGTAACATTAGGATGCATATATCGCTCACTCCTTTCAACGTTTTTAAAATTTAAAAATATAACACAGTGTATTAAAAATAAATATCAAGCCACTTATTGAACTTTTTACTGTGCAACAGATCTTTTTAGGTAAAACCTGAAGGTTTTTTCTGCATTGGAAAAATATTTAGTATTTTCAAAAAAATAATTAAACAATACCTTTTCTTCTAAATGCAAAAACAACTATTTCTACCCTGTAGCGGGTAAATATTAAGTTAAAAATATTCCTCTTTTGCTGGGATACAGTACATTTTCGGGGCATTCCGAAAACATGCACAACTGAAAATTGTCATTTTTTGATTTATGACGTTCTTGAAAGGAGTGAGCGATATATGAATATTTCAACGTATCAAAATACCTTGAAATAAAACGAACACTACAAACAAACTCTTCTTCTCCATTATTCCTCATTACTGAGGGTTGTGACCGTTGTGGAAGCATTGACTCTTCTCCAGTTATCCCTTGACTGCCACCACCGATGTGCCTGCTGCTGCCCTAACTTGATCGGTCCATCGTGTGGGAATCTTCCTCTCCAGGCTACCGATCATAATCATCCATTCCAGGCTATCCTCATAGTCACACGCAACATGTCCAAAGAACTAGAGAATCCGTCGTGTACAGACATTGGCCAGAGTCAAGCTATCCAAGTGTAGTTCATCATCATACATGTTGGAATCGATGGAATTCGGAGAATGCGCCTCCGACACCACATTTCGAAAGGGTAAACTTTTCTCCTTTCTGCTGCTTTTATGGTCCATGTTTTATTTATATGGTTTGTATATGTTTTATAAACATTCACAGACTAAACAAAAAAAAAAACTAAACAATATAGCTCCTCTCCAAGCACAAGACCTTGTCTCTTTTTTGGGAAAGTACCGCATAAAAATATACCTAGTAATATTATTTAGATGTATAACAAAAACTGTATAAAAATTTATACTATGCTACTAATAATAAAAAAAAAAAAATTGAAAAGTATCTCGAACGAATTCAAGAACACCTTCAAAAAGCGGGCATACTTATAAAATTGTGTACGGTGTAATTATGAGTTTTAATTTTAAAAGGTTCTATCTCCGTCTCTGCTTGGCGTAGAGCCTCGTCCCTCTCGCTCCCGCAGCCTGGGGAGACCGGGCTAATTATCTCCGCAAGACGCTTTGTAACAAAATAATAATATTTTTAATTTATACTTTTTTGTCCGTGTTTTGTTACGAAGCGGAGCGTTAGGGTTCAAGACCGGGCCCGGCCGAGAGGCCAGGGGCGAATTCATATATATATGTACTTCAAATTATACATATATATCTTACCGAATCAGACTACATTGTATTACCAATCAACCGTTATTTTCAACGCGACGGAATAACGTATCAACATACTCCCATGTATATTTTAAATATTAAAATCTAACACTCATTTTAAGGGCCTACTAAGTTAAATTTTCAAATAAAAAAAAATCGTGACTATTATTTCGCCTTGTTAGGGCATTATCAAACTACTGATAGTATATACTTGTATGAGAAGATGTGAGATATAGTGGTATGTAGACAGGAGTATTTATTCATTTGCCGTTTAATTTGTAGAACTCCGTAATTAATATGATTTTCACGGAGCATTAAGTTGAAAACGCAAAAATAAAAAAAGGATTATTCTGTAACTATTTCTCGTACTTTACAGATAATTTTCTAAATAACATATGTATGATATAATTGCACATTACAGAAAAAGAAAATAAAAGATATTCTAATTTATGTAATTATTATAATAGAAATACTGAAAAGGAGATATTAACGTGTATGGACATGGTGTGAACTTTAGGGATGTGTAAAATTGATGTAAATTATTTACAGGTTTGCCCTAAATTTAAATTTCAAGTAATATTGATGTCTTGTATTTGTTATTCACAAGTATGTTGACAGTAAAAAAATACGTATTTGAAAATTTGAATAGCACTAAGATGAATCTCCTTATCTTGATTCCTATCAATCTTGCCTATTGAGGCGTTAAACTCAATCTGTCCGGCCTGTCCAATATGTTAATAACTTTATTAATTTATTATTATTTGAGTTCCGATACTCATCTTTCATTTGCGAAATGGTAGCTGTCCGGTAGACACACGGCTAATTGGATGAAAGACAAAGATTGCAGATCGTATCGAAGTTGAAAAAAAAACCTTACGTGCTCGAATTATTCATATATTTATTGAATGAATTTGTGGGTGAAAAATAAAAGATAATAAAATTAGCGGTGAAAAGTGTTAATTGTAATCAGTAAAAAAATTAATGATGATAATGTTTTGTATATCGTAGTCGTACAGGAGAAAGTGACCAACTACCAAAACGTAAAATGTTAAGGAGGGCCATTTAAGTCTCTTTTACTTGGCAAGAAAATAAACACCAAGGCAGTTAGTCATTTTCAATTAGTCAATATATTATACTTCCAAGTTTAAAATCCTTTGGGATTTTTTCAGGGCAATGTTAAGCTAGTAAGATATCAAATAGTCAATGATCACGTTTTTGTAAAAAAATGCACTTGGTCACTTTCTCCTTTATGACTACGATATATGAGTTATTTACATTAAGATTTTTTAATTGATTATGCAACATTGATTTACCACATACCTACCTACAAGGTTTCTGCTGATTAAAAAAACTTACTTTGAAGCACAAATGTAACTTCCGTAAATTGAGTTGTATGAGTGGTATGGGCATTTACAGGGCTTACAACCATCATAGGCTGATCGTCTTAGATCGTACGCGCTGTTAATGGGGGCATTTAAGCCCTGTAGACTGTGGACTGTAATCGGCGGGTATGTATGAGGAGATGCATGGACGTGGAAGAGGCGAAGAATGTTTGCGAGGACAGAGTGGTGTGGCGCTCTATTCTCTATGCCTACCCCTGCGGTGAAGCGGCGTGATGGTTAGTTTGTTAGTTAGTTAGTTAGACTGCGGGCTTCCATAGTCTTCTTCATCCATGTTGAGATGTCCAAAAAAATGTGAAAAATAACTCCTAATTGGAGATAATCCAGATTTGTGAACACCTGTTTGGAGACACTCAAAATGTTGTAGATTTAACCATAATTAAAACTTAATATTTTTTCTTGTGTGCTTTTTGTGATATTGATTTCAAATGAGATAAATAAAATTCGTTGATAAAACTAAACTAAATTATACTCTCACTTAAAATTGGCATTCTGTTGTTTCTATTTCCACAAATGTAGTACATGTAAAAAAGGTTTTGAACCTCGTAAGTTCATCGATTTGTAAAAAAAAATAGTAAAAAAATTGAATTACATTATTTTATAATACAAAATGATTTCTATTTCACTATAAGTTAGAGATTCTCTTAGTATTCAGCGGTAGCATTCTCTACAATGTCGGGCGTCTTTAGAAATCTTAAAAGGATATTTTTATGATAAAATGTAATCTATTGCGGTTCTGGCCTAACCCTCCCCAGCCCTTAATGGACTCCGAGTGGCCAAAGATCCTTAGTAACTGAATCATAAGACCCATTTTGATATATCAAATATTTCAAACATACGGAAAGGTGCCTAAATCATACTATTATATAGCTTTTATATGGACTAATAAATTTCTTCGGGATATACCTATCGTTAATTGTGACTACAATGTAGAGTCGTAGGTGGATTTTTTTTAAAGCAACCAAGTATGTATGTATTATATTCAGCCGGGTGTAAAGGTTACCGTGATGGAAGTCCTGGGTTCGATTCCCAGGGTGGGAGTTTGAAATAAATATTAGTTATTTTATACTCTAATATTTATTTAAAATTACCCTGGACTGGTCTCTGCCTTCATGTGCCTTCATGTAAGTAACGACCAAGATAACACTGCGTCAATACTATGCAGTGCCCTATGTACCATTGGGCGCAGATAAGGGTAAGAAGAAGGTATTACACGGTATTATTATCACTTGTAAACTTTGAGCTTTGGGTTACAATATGCTAAGTTTACGTCTAGTTCTGCCTCATTGTTTGACAAACCATATCACCTCCCCTCCGGGCGGGGCAACTTTCTTACTTTCGGGGATACATTCAATTAGTGTCTTTGCATACATATTTTGAAAAAAAACTGATATGCGGACGGGTTAAATAACATCATATCATATGTATTCTTATTCATGAACAGATACCGATTATAAAAGAATGAATCCCAGGTTAAACTGATATTGATATAATTTTTCTTTCTTAACTAGTCCAGCTATATTGTATACGTTTATTTCTTTGTCCATGTTTTAAAAATTATGTCAATGAATACACCTCCATAAATTATAAAAAATGAAAGTTTCTCGGTCAATTCAAGATTGTCAGGTAAAGTCCCCTATACCTGGATTTATTGGGTTATGTAGGTACTCGAAAAAAATCACAAAATAAAAAAAAGTTAGATATATCAAACAAAAAAGGAATTTGTATGGAAATATGTTAATATTAAGGTTTTGGGATGGAAGTCTTCACGGTTATCAAAGGATCGCATTCGTGGAATGGTCGGACGATCAAATATATTAAATATTTCGTTTGTGCCGGCAATACCGCTCGTGATTAGGAGACCATAATGGTACTAGTGGTCGTTATAGCGTCCCATAGTGGCCGGTGAGGTTACTTTGGCGGAAAGATAATTTGAATGTACAAAAGATATCTAATTTGAAATGAAATTTTATGTTTCGTAATGCCAATTTTGATTGGTTACTTATATATTAGTAATATAGTATTGTGTGTGTATATATATGTGTATATATATATACATATATATATATATATATATATATATATATATATATATATATATAAATATATATATATATATATATATATATATATATATATATTTATATATATATATATGTATATATATATATATATATATATTTATATATATATTTATATATATATTTATATATATATACAGTCGAACTCGGTTATTACCGGAAATTTTGGTTTTTCTGATTTTTTATTCACGGTTATAACTTCTCGGCTATACCTAGCAAAAAGAGATAGTCTTTTTTTAAATGTAGTAAATACATACAAAATATATGGTAGGTTGGTCATGGTGGAGTCATAAAAACAAATCTGCTTGTTTTCAGTGATATCTACATATAATATATATATGTATATTTATATATGTATATACATATATAAATATACACACATATATATATATATATATATATATATATATATATATATATATATATATATATATATATATATATATATATATATATATATATATATATATATATATATATATATATATATATATATATATATATATATATATATTATATTATATGTATATAAATTTCAAAGATTAGTTATTCACTAATCTCTTTGAAATTTTGTCACAACGTTGCATTCAAATTGGAGCGTGTTTTTAAATGACCTGCTTTATTGATTAGTTTATTGATAAAAATACACGTTCTTAGATTATGAGAAAGAGAACACTATTTTGATGTCAAATTAATTTTACGGCATTAAATTACTTTTATTTTGTGGTAAAATACTAAAAAAATAATAATTTTAATTTCACGTTTAGCTAAGACGCAGATCTGTTATTGGGGCGGTTTCGCTTGTCACATAGAGATGTCGCTAGTCGTTCCCAATTTATACTCAATTCTTAATACTGGCTCGAGCAATCCATACAATTTGTCCGGCTGCTGACAAAAAACACAAATAACTTTATAGCGATAAATACGATTTCAAAAGGTCGTTTAGAAAAAAAATATTTCTACAAAATAGATAACGCTTGATTGGAAATTGTAGATTAATAATTGTAATGTGTAACATAATTATCGTTTCATCGCTAAAAAATAATTAGTAGAGTTGGTGAACTAGATATTCAAGTCCTTGTATTTTACAGATCCAATAATAATTTTAAACATTCTAAATACGTTCCTAACTATTACGTAGGAGAATATTTATTAAATAAATTTTTAAATTATTTTATTGTATTATTTTTTGACATCTCATCAAAGATGAAGAAGAATATGGAAGTCTGTGCATTTACGGGGCTGACGACCGTCATAGGCTGGTTTAAGTGATCACTTTACACACGTGTAACATTCACCAATTCTACCCATTATTGACAACCACACTACTCAAATTCTTGGAAGTTCTCTATATATATGAACCAATTTAGAAACCTTGTTCTTGAATCACTAAAACTTCACTAGAGACATCTATTGGTGAGATGTAAAGAAGCTTTTTACTAAGCAGAAACTCTTATATCAGTATGTGAGGTCCGAATCCTGGATTAAAATCACACACATGAGAAACGCCAGAAAATACCATTTTCATTTTTATTATTAAGCTTATAATTTGACCAGATAATTTATTTACAACATTATGAGTGTGTCCAAATACTTGTTCACAAAATCTGGATTATCTCCAATTACAGGAGTTTATTTTTTTGTACCTACATTTTATAATACAACCCTACTTAGTTATAATATTAGTACCTACCATACACTCCAACCTAACTATTAAAAAAATGAGTATAAACAAAAGTATTGTATTCTATAGTAAATTCAGGCTTCCACATCCCTTTAATCGAAAAAAAACAATAACATAATATGGAAATAATACTGAAATCAATAAAATAATTGAAAAAAAACCTTATTTTTATTTTTACGAAACACAAAATTTAGATTAGATGTCTTGAAATATTTATTTTGAAATTTTGTAAAAATTAATGATTTTGAATTAAATTTCTAAAAATATCTGCGTAAGTACTTAGGAAGGTAACTAACGAAGGATCGAGGGGTTGTTCATTAGCTATTTAATCACGAAATTAAAAGAAAAGAAATTTGCTAATCTCCTCATTGCGAAAAAGGAAAAACTCGGGGGGAGTAGCACCCTCTGTCAGCCATTCTGTAATTTAAAGCGGAGAATAAAGTTCTTATATACAGGTAAATGAAAGTATTTAAAGATACATTAAAAGCGTACCTTTACTCAAATAATATCTGTAAGATGTTTAAATATTATTATTGTATTTGCTAAGTATTTAAGTTCGATTAAAATATTTTGTTGTTGATAATCATGCGATAATTTATATGGACATTGACATTTTTATTAAGGTGTGTATTTTATGATTACGTATGTATGTTTATATTATGTATTATATTTACCGAACGAGACATATTTGATACTAAGATTTTTAAATTGATATACCTACTTTTCAAGAAGAGGAATATGGAGGTCCAGGTATTTAAAGGGCTTGCGACTTGTCATAGGGTGGTTCAAGTGATCATTTTATACACGTGTCACATTCTACCCATGATTAGAATCATATTTATGCTTTCATTGAAAAGATATTGTAAGTTTTACTTCTTCTGTAGTTGAAATTATTAAGTTTTTTAAACAACCGGAAACGTTCATGAAATATTTGTATATACTTTTTTTTTTGCATAAACTTAAATATTTGAATATATTATTTCAATATTTCGAAAAAATCCAATATATAATCCAAAAATCCTATTATCGCGAGTAAGGTTTTAAGAAGAAAATAAAGTATAGAAGTGAAAAGAAAACCACCTCTAAAGCTCTTTTGTAGCAATTAGTTAAATATTTTACGAAAGACGAAATCTTAAAAATTACGGAAAAAATATCTTTTTTATAAACATAAACATATATTAATAACAAGGAAAGTTTACACTTTAATCTTGAATGCTGTAAATAGATAATGTTGAAAATAAATATGAGGTTTTATGTTTAAATAATTCGGAAACAAACGTAATGTGCGCAAAGAAAATGTTCACCAGTGGAACGTTTCATGTAAAAACAAGTTAAAAGGGTTTTAACCAGCGGGAAATTATGGATATACCTAAATATGTTCATTTTATAGTTTTCAGAGTTAAAAATTCAGTCTATAATATAAAAAAAAATAATGCAAAGCAATAATTTTTTAATTGCAATAATAATGAACAAGTCAAAAATATGCCGCTTTTGCCGGGATATAATACATTTTCTGGGCATTCCGAAAACATGCAATTGAAAAGTGACGATTTTTGATATATGACGTTGTTGAAAGGAGTGAGTTATAAGTGATCCAATTTCTAAACAATGTACTTGACTCACTAAAATTTTCACTAGAGATATATATTGGTGAGATGAAGAAGCTTTTTGAATTGAGCAGAAACTCTTTTGTATGTATGTGAGGTCTGAATCCTGGATTATAATCACAAACGTGAGAAAAAAAGCAAGTATTTTCATTTACAATTTAAGAAAATTTTGTATATGCTCATAATGTGTAATTTGCCACGGAAAACATGATAGCTACACGATGAAAAAGAGTTTTCCTCATTTGCACTGAAATGTAAACGTCAGCTTGAGTTGATTTGTACTGCAACTATGTTACCAGCCACCTACTGCATAGTGTAAGTGGGTTCATTATTAAATCATATCGCCTTTTGCATATTTGATTCCACCCGCGAGCAAAAATACCGCCTGGCGGGCGCGAGGGCGGCGGGAGGCGGTAAGGGTGGGGGGGGAGGGGGAGGGTGAATACACCCCTCCCCCCTTCTTCTTCCACCCACCCCCAGGCATGTACAATGCCTTGCTTGATCGTGAGGCAGCAATGCAAGAATTGCCTGGATACGGAATCCATTTCAGTGGTGCGGTACCTTGAGGCGTGAAAACTAGTTTTCTGAAATTTCAGTTAGTTTTTTCACTGGTAAAATAAAATTGGTATCACAATAAAATTAAATAAAAAATGTTCTAGAATTAAATGAAATAAGTGGTTGATTTTTAATACAGTGAAAAACAAAACATAAAACAGATGAATTGATGATCCGCATTTTCGTTTGTTTTTAGTTTCGTTTAAATAATAAAAATAAAAATAATGAACGATAATAAAAAGAGGAATACTAATTTATTGTATGCTACCATTTTGTCATTGTATGCATAATGTCATTAAATAATAATAAATGTACTCATAGAATATCGGATTTATTAAATATACATCATGAGAGTCCGCGGCCTCCGTAAAGTAATAATATACAACATTTTCGGTGCGTCCAAATCCTTGTTCACAAATTAGTGTTTTTTCAACTTAGGAGATATTCTTACAATTTTACTATGATATTTTTACTACGACAGGCAATAAACCCCGTAAATATCCTAAAATCCACATTCTTCTTCATCTATGTTAAGATGTCAAAAACGTTATATTTTTGCATTCGGTTACCATATAGGGGGTGTTTTATTAGATTTATAGGGGAGGGGGTGAAATGTAATTTATAAAAAATCAAATGTAATACAATATTCATTCAATATTACCCTGTGACAGAAGAGCACAACCGATCACCTTCCATTTATGATACGAATGGTCAAGTCAATACTATAATAATCTATTGCAGTGCCTTATGCACCACTGAGTGTGGATGAGGGTGAGAACAAAAAAGTTTTTAACTGGTATTTTTGAAAAAAAAAACTGTTTATGTCGAGGTGAAAAATTATTTATCGACTTGAAAATATAATTATAACTCTTCTTTTTTCTTCGCTTATTTACAATGATATTTTTTCTTCTGAGGTTGTTTAAAATTTCCTGTTAATATGGACAAACTTTGCATATTAGAGAAATTGAAAAATGCAATTCGACGTGAATTCGATTTTGGAGAACCTCAAAGGCAAAGTGAAAAAGGTCATCTATGAAGATGTCAACATCTTGCAGACGTTATTTTTCCAAGCATAGCTTTAACGACATATATTTTGTTACTTTTCAAATTCAATAATAAAATCTCATCAACGTTAATTGACTTTTTTTCAAAAGCGCCATGTTCCCCATGGTCACTAAGAATTATTAATCATACTCTCATAACATAATTTCATAAATTTTAAATCAACTTTATAAAATGTTATAACATTCGGAGGACTTCAAGGGAGCTTTAATTAAATGAAAGAGCTTCTCTTTTCATACAAAATAGTGAGTTCTTATGGGGAAATAAATGGCTTTGGATAATTCCACTTTCGGAATGCGATATAAATATTTATTTTGCGATCCTGATGAAAATTTGAAAAGGACACGTTGTCTTTTGCCTTTAGCCTTTATTCCGTTTGCTTCCACTGATTTATAAAAGAGACTACGAGTAAATAGTGCCGAATTGTCGGACGGAGGCTCGCGGTGCTGTTGACTGTTTTAGAATATATTTCTAAATGCACAGAATTTTGCGAAATATGATAAAGAACGAAATCTCGTAGTAATAAATTAGTGATCATCTATTCCAAACATTCTGAGTTTATCCAAAAACATGTTTACACTGGGTTTTATCAACTTCTACGCTGACTTCCGTATACTACTTTATCGATGTTGCGATGTCAAAATGTAATAATCATCTTTTTAAGCATTACTTAATAGTACGTAATATTTGTGTAAGACCAATAATTTATTTTAAGGTGTAAAAACAACAAGAAACTGAAGTGAAAACATACCTAATTCAACCATGATATATGTTGTCATCTATAAATTAATCTTTTTAAGGAATAAATAATGTTTTAATTTAATAAGTGCCTTCGATTCACCAACTGCATAAGGCTATGGTTTGGAACGTTGCAAATCTTAATTGTAAATTACACAAAGGAAGAGGTTTTCAGTTGTAAGTACTGAAAGCTTAGCATTTCTACCCCAATATAAAAAAGTAGGGTGGATAATCGATTAATTTTTATATTTCCAGAATACTGTGTTTCTAGGATGTTAAACGCACTTAGCACGATACTATGGACACGGATCATCTTCTTCATGGCTCCATCCCTACTTATCATCTTTGTAGACCAGATCAGCTTTTCTCATCATTCAGTTGTGGGTTCTCCTATCATTGACAACATGGCCTAAGCCATGCCTTCGAATCTTAACTTTTCGGAACCTTTCCTTGGACGAACATGTTTCTTCTGTTTCATATTGCTTGCCTCTGGAATCTCGCAAGCTAGCCTTGACACATTGTCAGTCTCTGGAGCAATGAGTGATGAATCTATGGGTACGGATAGCATACATCATGTAGAGCATTATTAATTTATATTAAAATTTATGACTTTTAGCAAAATTCTAAACATTTTACCTGATTTATTTTTTGTCTCTGCATAAGATGTCAAGGCTATCTTATTAGAGAGAGAGAGAGAGAGCTCCTCTGGATAGCATTTTCTGATTGATCAACTTGAACTTTTTCTGTATACATACATATATGTATGTAGACACCACCAAATACACATTAGTTATTAGATGCTTTATGCGGTAAGTGGAGAAAAAATCTGTTTTTTTATAAATGTATTATGATTATTTTGACGGATTTAAAAAAAACATCTCAATAAACTAACTTAAAAATTCTATACATGAAAAGTTAATCCGCAAGATGTCTAATATGAACATACTTTAATTTGACCGTCATTGATTTTCAAATAAACCAAAAATTATATTATTTTATTAAATATTCCTTAAATATTGTAACACGTTTCTTATATATCTTTAAATATTGATATTTAAATATTATAAATAAATGCAAAAAAAAATCGTAAAATTTATACGATATAAAAGTTTCGTCTATTATCACACTCTTAGAATTTCAAGCTTAAATGGGAAAAAAATAAATAAGAAACTTTAAAAGGGTCTTTGTTTTGTGATACAGAAATAAACTAAAATGAGGAAAAAAATATTAAATATGTGAAAGCTTCAAAAAAGTTTTTATTACTTTTTTAAACTTTGTTGTTTACCAAATGTACTCAGAGTGCTGATTGGTCTAAAAAATGTTTTAAAATAATTTCAATGTACAGAATAAAAAGCGGGCGCTTAAAAACCTTGACAGAGTTCTCTGTTTAAAATTGAATGCCGATTAAATTAAGTAATTGTTTTCATTTAATAAATAATAGGAATTGAAATTTTCAATATTCTGAATATTTCATAGCGAGCCACAAAGCGGACCGTTCTCCTCTCGAGCCAACAGGCAGCATAACTGTCAAGGTGTCAGTTGGCTGCCATGTCAAGCCCTCCGCCCCTCGCCGCCCCCCCCCCCCGCCGCCCGGCCGCGACCCACCACCCCTCCTCCGAGCTCCTGCTCGCCTGGTATCATCCGAACACCATTTGGATAATGCAGCGCTACTCCTGATAACACTTGCATGGATAATGCTGGATTTTAGGACTCGATCGTCTTCTACTTTTTATGTATTCCTGATCCAGTTGTTTAATAATTTTTTGACAATTAATTTAGTTATTTTACATTTTATTCATTAAAACATAAAACAAAATTTGAAATGTGAAAAAAATAAATATAATTTTAAAACTTCATCCAGTTGTTATTCTGAGACAATTTTTTACAAATTTATTAATAAGTTTCGATATTTATCATAAAGAAATCATACATGATACATGAACAAAATTCTTGCGTTTGCATAATAAACTTTAATGACGAAAAAAAGTATTGAATTTAATGAAAACATTTTCTATCGAATTAAATAACAAGATATATCTTTCTAAATATTCCATAACATAATATTAAATAACAATTATTACTGCCATGATGAAGCATTAAAAAATTCAAGCGAATAGTTCTAGTTCTTTCGATTTTATTTTTAACCAGATTTAATAATTTTCATGGAATGTAATTACTGACATTCTGGCAAAAACCTATGAAAAAGGAATATAAAAATCGTATGACGAAAAATCTTTTACGTCGATTGTTAGAGTAATCACTGCAAACGGTCTAACATTATTTTTTTTTATTTTGAACATTATTCGCGTACTCGGATAAAAAATATGAAGTAATATTGAAGAATGCCAGGGACGAAAACGAGTCGATTGTTCGACTAAAAGTTGTAATTTTTGGATATTTTAATAACTTTATAAATTACCGGTTATATGCTTAAGTGATTTCACAGGCTTTTCCTAATGCTTTCAGAATTCAAAACACATAATGAACACCCACATCTTAGTTGCCTCGCTAATATCTTCATATATTCCCTGTTCGTAGCAATACATCGCAGTCCCAGTCTCGAGAATTGAAATTCCAGGAGAAACATATTACGCGAAGGAAGGTATCGCTTTGCAAATGGCTGAATGTAATTTTGATTAGTAAGAAATGTGTTTCCCATGAATCTGATAGGTTTTCATTCTAAAGGCAGCATTCCAATGGGCGTTTGTGCGGAATTGAAGGGGTAGAACTCAAGGGTGTGGATTTACACATTAACGTTATTTAACCTTACATAATATAACTCTCAATGTAAGAAAAAATATTGTAACGTTTTATAATTATTTAATTATATTTGATATTACAATTACAAAAATTAGATCAAAATGCTTTTGTATCTATGGTATTTTTGAAATATGAAGAAATATGTCAATCAAGTATACCAAATACTTGAAAGTGGTCAGGTTAGGAGTCGAAACAGTCGGCGGGTATGTACGAGGAGATGCATGAACGTGGAAGAGGCGAAGAATATTTGCAAGGACAGAGTGGTGTGGCGTTCTATTCTCTCTGCCTACCCCTACGGGGAAGCGGCGTGATGGTTAGTTAGTTAGTTAGTTATGTCAATCAACCTTCATTCCTAATTTGAAAAAACGCTGATGTTTACTTATAGATTGAAAATAACTAACTAACTAACTAACTAACCATCACGCCGCTTCCCCGCAGGGGTAGGCAGAGAGAATCGAACGCCACATCACTCTGTCTTTGCAAACATTCTTTGCCTCTTCTACATTCATGCATCTCCTCATACATACCCGACGATTATTACGACTCCTGACCCGGCCGCTTTCAAGTATTTGACATACCTGATTGTGCCAAGTTTTCCTCGGTCGTCCTCTGCTTCTTTTTCCTACTACATTCGCTCCATAAATTTGTTTAACCGTTCTTTCTTCGCTCATATATATAGTGCCAGCTCGCTAATCCTTATGCTCCGTTATCCGAAACGCGCTGTAATACGAACG